>NW_003852494.1:5396874-5416354 GCF_000181295.1 Otolemur garnettii
TGCCGCCCCCGGGCCGGGCGCCGCCGCTCGGGCTCCTGCTGGCGCTGACTGCGCTCCGGTGCCCAGGTAACGCGTTCCCGGACCCTATCCCCGACCCCGGCCGCCGCGCACAAAGTTGGCTCGCGACGGGTAGCTGCCTCCTCAAGTCCGTGGCAGCTTGCACCCCCTGGACTTGGACGGATCTGGGGAGACCCTAGGAACCCAGGAGTCCCCGGCCAGTTGCTTTTTGCCCAGCGCGGGAGCCCGCCTGCCTGTCCCCCAAACCCTCCAGCTTCCCTGCGGATCCTTTTGGAGCGCACGGAGGCAACAGAGGGGAAGCGCTCAGCCTCTCAAGGCGGATGGGGGCGCGCCTCCAGGAATCTAGCCCCCTTCCCGCCCCGCCTTGGGGCAGCATCCCCTCAGGTTCTGATTCCTGCGGGGGTTTTGCTGAGATAGGGCGTTGGTGGAAGCCTTCTGCTCCTTGCTGCCCGCTGTCTGTGGCGGTATGTTCCCGGGACACATGCAGGACCCGAGCCTTGAGGTCGTCTCGGCCGGCCCTGTCTAGCTTGTCCGCAGCCCTTCCCTACACCCCGCTGCTCTCTCCTGCTTTTACGTCCGTCTCCCAACCCCCAGTCATTTTCCCTACCCAAGTGGCCTCCCCTTGGCCAAAGTGCAGCCCTTGCCTCCTGGTAACTCGGGCTGCGCCAGCGTCCTGACCCCGAGGCGGGCGGGGAAGGGTAGCAGTGGCCAGGCAGCTCCAGACGCGCCGGGCCGCCTGGAACGCCGTGATGTCCAGAGTCACTGTCTGGGTACCAGGGAGCTGGACTCCCTGCTGACACCAGTGCAGCTGTGACCAAAACCTAGGGAGTGGGGAAATCAAAATAGTCTGGTATTGTCTGTCTCCGCAGGAGTTTGGAGAGCTTTCGACCACCTTGGTGTGGCTACGTGTTGGTTCTAGAGGAAGCTCACCCTAAAACGACAGTTCATCCCCTCCCCCCATCCAAAGCGGTGGAGAAAATTCTAAAGGCTCAGATGAACGGGGCACAGTCACGAGCACCATTCATGTGCGTTTGAGATCTCAGTTCTCCAAACCTTTACAGTCAGGACCCATGATTTGGGAGCAGATAGTTTTGCTTTAGAAAACCTCTCCCCATGTCCTTAACAAACAAACCACACAGACACGCAGAATGCAGTAGAAAAATACAACTTTAACTTTTCAGCTTTAAATATCTTGGTAAGGTTGCAGTTAGCAGCAAACCTTGCCTGTCAACTTGATGTGGGATGTATTTGCATGGGAAAAGTAAGTATTGTTTTCTTCTAGATAACCTTAAGTGACCCAAAATGTTAAAAAAAAACCCTTTGACTCAGAGATACCCATCGGCGGTGGCAGCGTAGGGTTCGGCTTCGCTCAGGCAGTGGCATTGGGCTTAAGGTGGATGCATCTTCAATCTGCTAGGCTAATAAGCAGCTATGATGAAGCTGATTTGCTTTCGGCGTTCCTCTGTGTGAGGTCAGGGCTGTTTTTTCTTAACTGAAGCCCTGAGACCTGTTTCCAAAAGTGCACAGTCCTTTGGACTTGAGAATTGCAGTTTTGTCTGTTTTGTTTCTGCATGGGGGTCAGCGTTTGTCTGGATGTGCTCCTCAGTGAATATAGGAAATCTCTTGGAGAGGCTGCCTGCCTAATGCTTTGGAAGGGAACATAAAGAGCCCCCTCCCCACCCCCATCCCCCAGCCATAGAGCTGTGCCTGGCTCTGGGAAGTCCTGGTCTTGGGTGGCGGGTGGAGGTGAATCACTCCTGAAACCTGCTGCTCTTCCTTTCCGGGATAGCCTCGGCTGGGCTGCACAGTCAAGTCAGGTGAATGCCGCCAGCGCAGTGCTCCCAATGCCAACACCGGGGCCCTGGAAGCACAGGCAAGTCTTTCACCAGTCCCCAGGAGATGACGGTTTGGTAACTCTATATTTAGCATCAGTTAGGAGGGCTGGCAAAATAAAAAGAAAAAAAAAATCCCAAAACAAGGCTGAAATTCCTGAAAGATAGTTAGCTGCCTACTCTTGGTTGAACGGTTCGGAGGCATTAACCAGAGCTTCCTTCAAAGCTGGCTGGATTTTCTGGATAATTCCTGTCATGATCTACTGATCATGTTTGGCTGAGGCACTGGAAGAGGGGCTGGAAGAGTTCAGAGGCCAGGATGCACGCGCTCCATCACACACACACACACACACACAGAGGGACTGTCTTCTTTGTGCCCCCTCCTGCGTGGGTAGCTGCCATGGTAAAGAGCCTGGTGGGTGTACTTCTTTCAGCCTTGCAAGCGCTTAAACATATGGAACTGTACTTGGTAAGAGTCAGCACAAATCCCCCAGCTTAGCGACTGGGGGCCCCTATTATTTGAGCCACTTTTGTGCACACTGAGGCTTTGCAAATTAGCGGCGCTGTTACAGTCCCTGCTGGGGAAAATGAACGTGCCTTGCTTCGTTGACTCATTATGATGGGGGGTACATGAAATTAGGGTGGGTGGGACACCCCTAACCCCTCCCCTGACAGAGGAGCCCTGTGAATGGCAGAGCTTGCAAGTGTGGGGAGGGGGAAGCTTAGTCCCCCGCCTGGCACCTTGGTGTGGCATGAGGCGTATTTCTTTCTCATTACAATAGCGATTTTTTTTGGGGGGGGGGGCTTGCTTGTCTGTAGCTGTCCTTCAGAGAGGTGGCCTTGGGAAGCAGGGGGGAGTGGTATTCAAATGCTAGTGCCTCCCCCAGTGATTTAATGGCTGCACAGTGGAGTTCCCAGAGTAAATCATTTCATCCCCCCTCCTCCCGCCGGATGCAGGAACTAGGGAGGCGTGGGGCTTCTGCATGAGCTACGGTCCTTGGAGCCAGCAGTGAGCATGGTGGTTGCTGTGATCCAAGGGAGCTAAAGAAACCCCTCATTTGTTGGCTGGAAGTCTGGGAGGGTGGTCTCTGGGCCAGCAAAGCCCTTTGAGGGGACTTGTTCCCGAATGAGTCCCCTAGTTCTATGCAGCTGGGTGGCTCCTTTCTTCTCTCCTGGGTTTAAATTTGAATGGGGATGGAGAGAGTCCGTTTCCCTTTAAGCTATGGGATTCCACAAATGCAATGCCTCAGAGGAACCCAGGAATTGGCTCAAGATAACTCAGCCCATGAATGGCAGGATAAGGTCTCCTTCCCAGAGCTCATGACTTCTGCCCTACCACCATGGGGAGGTCAGTTGCCCTGTTACCCTGGGCAGCCTGTGGAGGGGGGAGCAGTGACAGTGGTACTGCCACCTCTTCAGGAGAGTTAGCGAGTTGACTTCTAGAGCAATGGGGCCTCTCAGAGCATGTCCTTCAACAGCCCTCTTTGCAGATGGGAAAAAGGAGAGTCAAAAATGGGCACACCTTGCTCAGGGTCACGCAGTGAGCTGGAGGCAGGTCAGGGTTCATGTGTGCTCTCCTTTTAACTCCTCATCTAGGACTTTCTAACCCCACAGTGGAGGAGGTTTTCTGGTAAAAGAGTTCCACTGGACAGTCCTTTAGGGGACTGTGACTTCATTTAAGGAGCCCAAGGTCATGAGAATGACTGTTGCTTAGCATGGTCAAAATAGCAAATATCAACTCAGAAAGATAGGCGCGAACCCTGATGATGATGATGATGATGATGATGATGATGATGGGAGCAGGTGCTACTGAGGGTGCAGACTGTGCCGCAGACCCTGCCCCCAGGCTTGCTTGGAGGTGGCGCAGTCTCACTCTGGCAGGCAGGCTGTCTCTCTATTCGTGGTTTACACATGAGGAGGTTGAGGTCCAGAGATGCTAGGGAACTTGTCTGGGGTCACACAGGATCAAGATTCCAGCCCAGACCCTGGTCTGTGCCTTATCTAGAGCCAAATTTCGTTCTGGACTTGTAAAGAATGGTAGGACCCACCTCCAAACTGGACTCACACCACAAGGTGGTGGATAGTTATCAAGCTTTTCTGATGAGCTGGGCTTTGCCAGGTATTTCCCTTCTTTTCTGCTCTCTCTGCAACAAATAATGTGCAGAGAGCAGTAGAAATCAAGCGCCTTGGAGTCTACCCCTGTGGGCAACTAAGAATTCTTTAGACTTCTGTGCCCTGAGGGATCAGGTGTCCGCAAACTACAGCCTAGGGGCCACACATGGCCTCCCGAGGACATTTATCCAGCCCACTGAATGTTTTTGCCACAGCCGACTCAACCTGGGGCCTGCAGTCTGGCCCTCCAATGGTCTGAGGGGCAATGAACTGGCTTCCTGTTTAAAGAGTTTGAGGACCCGTGGATTAGATGGTTACCAAGAAGGACAGGACATTGGCAGGTAGATTTTTGGTCTCATGCACTGTTTCTTACCTGTCAGTGTGCCCCAGAATTAGTAATAACACAATAACCCTGCTTTAGAGTGTCTTGTGTGTATTTTACTCCATTGAATGTTTGCACCATTTTTCAGATGAAGAAACTGAGGCCTGGAGATGTGACTTGTGTGTGGTCACATGTCAGTAAGTGTCGGAGTGCTGTGTGAACTCTGGGTGTGTCTGTCTGGGAGTTGGTACTCTTAGCTACTGTGTTCTCTATGTTCATGAGCATGGAATTTGGGGTGCCATTTGTTGGATTTCAAGACTAATTTGAATCAAGTGGATTAAAGGATGTGTCTTTACTCAAGGGGAGAGTTGGGTCTTTAGCGAGAAACCCATTTGGGAAATTTTGTCTCTTCTAAAGTCTGAGCCCTGGTCTGCTTGGTAGGAAGAAAGTTAGTGTTTGGGGAAATCGAGTGGCCATGGAAGGCCACGGAAGGCCATGGAAGGCCACACCTGGCCTGCAGACTTCTCTTGTTAGTTGCCGGAACTTGAACACTGGGTGGTATCAAAGTCACAATCCAGCTTTCTGGCTATGCTCAAGTAATTAGGAGATCTTGGAATACTGGTCTAGCCTCTTGGGCATTCTGAGACCCTGAAATCCTACCCTGCTGGTCTCACTGGGGGAACTCCAACAAGGAAGAAGTTTATAAACAGCAATGGTGTGCAAATGGGTGCGGCTGTCTGCACAGGGTGAGGGGCTCAGGACAGGAGAAGAGGCAAGGAGGGAGGGTACACTTTGCTGCAGCGATCAAAGCTGCAAAAAGAAGGATCACGAGCCATCGGCCATCTACCAGGTGGTTTCTCACTTCAGGATTTCACTGGGTTCTTGGGCAGCTCTTGATGGGATGTGGTAGGAGGTATATCTCCAGACAGGGTCACCAAAGCTCAGAGGAACCCAGGGATTGGCTTAAGATAACTCAGCCCATGAATGGCAGGATAAGGTCTCCTTCCCAGAGCTCATGACTTCTGCCCTGATGGTGCATGGAATTTTGTCTCAGTTCCCTACCCTCAGGCTTGGATGCCTGTGGTCTCAGGGACTTACATTCTTGGGCAGGTTGCATGGTGACAGGGATGTGGACAAGAAGCCTACGAATATACCAACAGGAAAATCTTGAACATGAATTTTTGCACCTTTGAGACAATACAGGGTGATGTGATGGGAATTGACTATGTGATCCAGGAAGACTTCTTGGAGGAGGTGGCTGTTTTCTCATTTGAGACCTAAATGAACCAGAAAGAGTCAACTTGGAGTTGACTCTGGGCAGAAGGCATGCGAATCCTTGCAAGGTCCTTTGCACGGTGCCTGGCACATGGCAAGTACTCAAGAGACTCCAGCTCATTCATTCATTCAACAGCCACATAAATCAGTGCTAAACACTTGGGACACAGGAGGAGACAAAAGAGACAAATCCTGTGCACTGTCATCTTGGAGGCGTGAGACAACAACACAGTGATTGACAAACAAATCTGGGCTTTAATGCCAAGTGCCATGGGGACAGAAATAAAACAGTAGCTCATTGTCACTTTTATCCTCCACCAGGTGATTGGTTTTGCATCTTCTCATTCAGTGCAAAATAGACCCATCCTCTGCCAGGAGCAGGGAAGAAAGAAGCTCAAGCTGTTTGGAGTTGAATTCCAGTGCCCTCTCCTGGCCAGGACACCTGCTTCTGCAGCCAGGGTGCCCCCAACTCCCTTCTCTGACACTTGGGCTCTTTAACTGATCAATACCCTCTCCTTATGCTGTGCCCCCAAAATAGTTACATAAAAAATCAATAGAGTCCAATTTGATTTGCTGTATTTTATTACTGAGGGTGATGGAGTGTCTGGAATCACTCCGTGCTCTGAGTCTGGGCACGAATTAACCCACTGGAGGGCCTAACTTATCGAGGCTGTACTTTCTGAGTCCAGGGATTCAGCACCTAAGAAGGGCAACTCAGTAAATAACATGTCTCCAATGTCTGCTTTGTGTCCTGAATGCTTTCCACCGGGGCCCCTAACACAGCGCAGCAAATAGACATAAAAATACTGCTGTGGCTGCAGCCAGTGCTCCTGAGACTGGCCCTTCCGAGGGGTCCTGGCTATGCGTTTGGATCTCTAAAGCTCGGCTGCCTGTGCCTCATCGCCTGGCTCCCAGTGTCCGTGGCTCTTTGTTTCCTGGGTCTGCTCCGTGTTGTGTACTGCCAACGTATTTATATCCTCAGCTTGGTATTTTTCCCTTCTGTAGTTGTGCCATCTGCTGCCGCAGGCTGCTGGCTCTCCTGGCGAGCTCAGAGGGCCAGGTCAGTGGGGATGTGCCTGGTCCCAGGGATGTGGGAGGCTGGGCGGGGAGGGGCCTGCCAGTTGGGCCGCAGTAAAGGGACAGGGAAGGCTTGGCATAGATGGAGAATGTTATTTTGCCAAAAAAGTTATAGTGGCAGGAATAAGAACCTTTCCAGGCCAGTGGATGCCACTGGCTGCCTCTGGGCCGTTTCTGCCCTGTAGACTTCTCCTGATAGTTGCTGGCAAATAAAGATGGGAAGTGTGGGCAGCCCTTTGATTGCTCTGAGACTCGGTTTCCTCTTCTGTAAAATCAGCCCTGAATGTGCTCCTGTTCTGCTGATCTTCTTGGAAACCCCCCTCCAATCTGCTTCCTTCCATCATGCCTGTCTTGATTTATTCTAGGCCACTTCAGTTATGCACCTGTGCTATGACAGGCACTGTTCTGGGTGCTGGGGATATAGCAGGGACAAGATAGGCAGAGACCCCTGTCCTCACGGGGTTAGTGTTAAGGTGGAGAGAGATGAATGCTAAGCAAAACAAATAAGTAACATAGGCCGCTGATGACGTGGTAGTCCATGCCACCGAGGAACAGGCAGGGGTGGGGAGCAGACACGGAGCAGTGGGGAGGGATGGTTTGCAGTTTCCAACTGCAGAGTCAGGAAGGTGACTTGGAACAAAGACCAAAGAAGTGAGGGAGGAGGCTGGGTGGCTATCTTGGGAAGAGCATTTCAAACAGAGGGAACAGCAAGTGCGAAGGCTTTGAGGTAGGAATGTGCTTGGCGGGCTCAAGAGTCAGAGGGAGCCAGCGAAGGTGGGCTGAGTGAGGGAGGGAACAGCAGGAGGAGTTGAGGCCAGGGAGGTGACAGGGACCAGGCTCTGGTCAGGACTTTGGCTTTTACTCTCAGTGAGCTGGGAGCTGTTGGCAGGTTTGAACAGAGGAAGGACAAACTCTTATTCACAGAAGTAGAAGTGGGCTAAGGGGTTACTGCCGTCATCCAGGCCAGTGACAGTGGTGGTTTGGACCTGAGTGGTCACTGTGGAGGAGGTGAGAAGTGGTGAGATTTAGGGTGTACTTTTGGAAGTGGAGCCACAGGATTTGTTGGTGGATTAGATTTATTTGATATATATTTATTGAGTGCCTACTCTGTGCCTACCACTGTATTTAGAACTGGGACCCAGTTAGTGTTTGTTAGTGATGAAATAAGCAAACAGAGCTGAATCTGTGCATTGGACTTTTGCCCTTTTTTTTTTTTTGGCTGGGGCTGGGTTTGAACCCGCCACCTCTGGCATATGGGGCTGGCACCCTACTTCTTTGAGCCACAGGCACCACCCAGACTTTGCCTTTTGTACAGTCTTCCCAAGAGCACTGCAGGGAAGGTTGGGCGGATGAGCCTGCATTTTTGCATCTGTAAGGTAAAGCTTTCATGAGAGGATAGATGCAGAATGGTTATTAGCACAGTGCCTGGCATGTACTAAGTGTTTGGTAAAGAATGGCAGTTATTTAATAATGGTGTGATAGTTGAGAGTTCCAGGGCCCAGTTACACTACTTGCCCACTAAAAACACAACATAGAGTTATGATTTGAATTGTGATCTATGGGACCCAGTTTGGTGTTCATTTTGCCTCCTGAAATCACTAATATATAAAATACATAAAAAAATTTTTCCCTGTGTTCATCATGTGATTAGTTTCTTAGTTTATTGTTAGTTGGCCAGTGCAGGTATTCTTTGTTTATTTAGTAGATGTGTATGAAATTTGTGTGCCAATCAAATTCTGGTACCTTTGTCAACTTCCATGACATTTTAGAGATGTATAAATTCCATCTGCCCCTGTGCTGGCCTTGGCTCCTGACACATTGCATGTTATTTTCAGCACCCTTTCATTAGCAAACGTTGGTCTGTGGACCACATTTAGCCCTCCAGCTGCTTTTGTAAATAAAGTTTTATTAGAACACAGCTATGCCTATTTGTTTATATGTTGTCTATGGCTGATCTGCACAGTGTCAGAGTTACGTAGTTGTGACCCAGATCCATGGGTCACAAAGCCTAAATAACCTATCATACTCTGTAATTGTTTTAAAGATAAAGTTTGCCTTCAATAAACAGTGTTTAGGAATAAGCAACCATTTTTAACATTAAAAAAAAAGTTGTCCAGCTCCTCTGAATGAGAATTGTGGTTTTGCTATCTCTTGCTTGAAAAAGAAAAACATATTGATCAAAAGTTGCCATCAATTTAGTAATGCTTTTGCATGAGTCGGTTTTGGTAATTACAGTAGCATTTATGTAACGTTTTAAAAATAGCAGCACATGTGTGTGCAAGATGTTTTTTACTCTGCAGGAGGAGCTGGATGGCTCACAGCTCAGAAGACCCCTTATAAGGATGCTGCCAGAGGGAACTAGTATTCAAGGAACCCAATGGTTAGTTATTTCATACTCAGAGTGATTCCGATCAATGGATCTTTTTTTATGACCTTGTGTTTTTCTTATTGAGTTGTTTTAGAGATGACTATAGCCGTGTTTATCTGTAGCACTTAGGTCTTTGATATTTTAAGTTTCCAATGCTGATGATCCAATGGAGATGATGTGCCAAATGCAAGAGTATGTCACTGTTTTAGTCTGAATTCTCTTAGTTGCAAAGGACAAAAATGAGAATTTACTCATCCTTGGAGCTGGGAAGTTCAAGGGAGAAATGGCTGCAGGCAAGTCTGGATCTAGGGGCTTAGCACGCTCTGAATGAGGGCTTCTTTCTCTCACTCGATCTCTTAGTTCTTTTTTCCTCTGTGTTGACTCAGTTCTCATACAGGATTTCTCTACCTGATGGCAGAGCTGGCCACGGATGGCTGCAGCCTATCCTCAGACCAGCAGAAATTGATTGTCTCTTTCCTAACCATCCCAATGAGAACCCTGGGACTAACTTGGGGTGTGCACTGACCCCTTAACCAGGGGCTGGGACTGTGGAGAGAGGATGTTGTATCTGTTTAGCCACACTTAAGTTAGAAGCTCTTCTCAGGAAATAGCATAAGAACTACCTTACCAGAGAGGAGCAGAGATTAATTTCTCAGTGGAAAATCTTGGTGCTTCCACTGGGAGGGAGAAACAGTTACTACTACAGCCTAGAAACGGGGTGGAGAGAACTGCTCAGGCCAGGAGCACTTGTGTGGGGGTGAATGCCCCCGGGTCCCCTCCACCAAGAGACCAGTCAACACTCCCTCCACCCCTGCTCCTTGAGGCTGCTCTTTGGGCAGCAGCTAAGTTCCCCAGGGTTTCTTTATTGTGTGTTTGCCCTCTGAAAATGCAGATTTCACATGGGTTTTGGTTACTTTGGTTGAGAACATTGGATATTTGGAATGTAATCTGCCAATATCTATTAAAATAGTATCTGGTCTTTGACCTAGCAAACCTGCTTCAAGGAAACCTATAAAACAAGAGGATTGCTATAAAACAGGTGTGTGTAACTGTTTCAGAGGCAGTGTACATGTCATTTGGTTCCTAACGTCACTGTATGCTGCCTCTGAAATGGGTACATGCATGCCCCTGCTCACATATGACCTTATATACACATTTGTGTAATTTTCTTAGTGTGGAGGAGGGTGTGGATTGACCCAAGCAGGGTGTTAATGCTACTGACCTCAGTGAAGGAATGAAGGGGTGGTGTTTGTGGAGCTGGCATGAAGGAAACCAGGAGTGCTTGCCACAGTAATGCTGATATTTAAATAGCAAGCCCAACTTTTTCCCTTACGGTGTCTGGGACCCTGTCAGAACTGTTGGGAATCCTTTGAATTTGCTGCTGCAGTGTGCTGGTTCTGGGACCTCTGGTGCATGGAACTTAAGTGACTCAAGGCATGCTCACTTTTGGTGGCTCACTGAGGGACAGGGAAGTCTGGATGTGGTGTGATTGGGTTCATCAGTGAGTGAAGAGACTTAAAATAATGATGGCTTACAGAATAGAACTTTGTTTCTTTCTCCAATAAGATTTTGGAGCTATGTAGCCTAGGATACATATGTCTGCTGTGTTCCATGAATGCTCATGGACCCTGCTCCTTTTTACCATCTCAAAGCTGTGGTCTTTGTCCTCATGGTTCAAGATGGCAGCTGTGGGTGCAGCCATCTCATCTCCATTCCAGGCACCAAGATGGAGATACAGATAAAGGGTCAAGGAAATGTATCAATTGTGTTTTAAGGAGGGGTCCTAGAAATAGCTCTGAGATTCTTCCTCTGGTATCCCATTGGCTTGGACTCAGTCACATGGCCACATTTAGCTGCAAGGGAGCCGGGGAAATTCAGTCTTTATTTTAGGTTGCTAAAAACTGGAAGTTCTATTTCTGTGGAAGAAGGAAAGAATAGATACTGGGAACAGCTGGTGGTCCCCTTCATAGCTGGTAGTTTGTGGTAAATACTTCAGCAGGAGGGAGCATTGCATTTGGAAAAAAAACATTTGAACCATTAGGCTCTTACATAATCACGCTTAATAGAGTCTTCGTGCGTGATCTTATTCTGCCTCGTAAGGTGGGATCCAGGGGTATGCTGATTTTCTGGGTGCCTTGAGGAAAATAAAAGCAATTTGGTGGATGTATAGCACTGTCTTTGTCAAAGATATAAAAATGATTTTAGAAGCATTACAGATAAACCTGAAAATCTCTTTTGACCAATTTCATGTTCTTCTAAAAGGTCACTTTTCTGTGTATTTTTCCTGTAGGGAATCTATGGTATACTAGTGTTTTCAGTTTGCTTCTTTACATATACACCTCATCCCTATGCATTCCCCATCCCCAGGTAGGTATGGAAGTACCTTATGTTTTTGAATTGCTGCAGAGTATTTCACGGCATGGATATAGCAAGGTGTATTTAGTGACTTTCCTCTGTTTCATGAAATGGGGGGTTCCACAGACATAGAAAAGGAGTTCATGAAGATTTTCAAAATGCCCCCCCCAAACACTAGGCAGAAATCAGCACCCACTGAGAATCTCTAAATAGTTATGGAAAGCCAGGAGATAGCAGAAGAAAGAACTGATAGCTGAGGAAGTAGAAGTAGCAGAGCCTGTGGTCTGGGGCAGCGAGGACGCCATGGGAGGTAGGGGGCTTGTTCTTAGAGTCCAGAGCTCTTGCCTAAGAGGTGTTGCTCCTGAGGGCAAGACCTGGCGGAGCTCCCCAGATTCTGTGCCCTGTGCTTTTGGCTGTGGGCAATTCCCAGAGGACTTGGAATGCCACTCCATCTACTCATGGCACTTTTGCAGATTCTGGGAGCTTTGATCTTAGAATAGGGGCATCCTCCCAGTTCTCTGGTCCATGTCTCTGTAGCACTTAACACAAACATTTGTTTCTAATGGAAAAAGCTTTAAAAAGTACCATGAATTTATGATGGAAATTTTATTTCTTTATGATATTTTCTTCTCCCTCCACCCACTACCCCCCATGCCCAGCCCAGTTAAGTGGTTTTCTCTTAAATTTATGGGCTGAGCTCTTGAGAGGGGCTGCATATTTTAGGAGGAAAAGGGTTGGGGGAGGAGGATGTTGGCCTTGCTGTTTTCACCCACTTCATCTGCACGTGCTCCGATGTGGCCTCATCTTCCTATGTGATCAGTTTGCCTGTCATCTTGGACCATTTCTGAAGGGTGACTACATTATGCTTCTCCTGTGCTACCAGGTAGCATAGAGGACAGTGTGAGGGGAGAAGGCCCTAGAATTTCTTTCTCAATTTTTCCCATTCTTCAAGTTTCGCTTATTCCTCTTAATCCCTGTCTTCACAAGAGATTAAATACATGGGTAAGTGAGGGAATTAACTACCATGGCACTTCCTGTTAGCTTTATAGCTCTCCCTGCTTAATTATATACCATTGCTTCTGCCAGCTGTCTTTGCTTGCTGACTGTTTCAAGCACATCACTGATATTAAGGACATAAACTCAACAAACACGGCTGGGTTCAAATCCCAGCTCCACCACTGGCTAGCTCTATGACCCTGCGTATGTTACTTAACTTCTCTGTGCCATAGAATTTTTGTCTGTAAATGGGAATAAGAGGTCATCCTACTCTTTGGGGTGTTGTGAAGATGAAGAGAGATATTGTATAAGAAGAATTTAACATAGTGCTTGAAATCACAGGGGTGGTTAGTAAATGTTTAGCCACTGCTTTAATCCTCTTCCCCATTCAGTGAGTGTTTAGTGAATATCTGTTATGTGTCCTGGTGGTCATTTTTTATACTTCTGTTCATCTCTTCTGACTTGTTATTTCATATCCAAATCCTGTCACGTGGTAGTGGTGGTCTGCTTCTTCAACCTGGGTGAAAGTGTAACATCAGAGCATCACACCCTGATTTTCTACTGGGGAAACTACTCCTCCCTTGCTCTGAAGCCCTGGGGTTTGGGTATTGCTAACTTCCTCCTCCTCTCTTAAGGGTGGGCTCATGACTTGCCCCTGACCAATCAGAGCAACCCATCTCTCAGGACTCAGGTTTGGATCAGGGTTGGGCACCTGACCCAAGCAGGGCCAAGGAGGGCCAGCCCTGAGATGGACTGAGGAGGAGACCCTCATTTTCTGTTGCAGTTGCTGATCTGGTAGGATGTGAGCCTAGATGTAAGTAGTTATAGCTGTGAAATAGTGACCACAAACTAATAAATAGCTTATGATATTACATATTTATTATCTCAAAGTTCCTCTGGCTCAGGTATCCGGGCGTTGCTTAGCTGAGTCCTCTACTTCAGAATCGCTCATAGGGCTTCAGTCCAGGTCTTGGCCAAGGTTTGAAAACTGGACTGGGAACAGATCTGCTTCTATACTCACATCGTGGCTGTCAGGATTTGGGTTTTGTGGCTCTTGTACCAATGTGTTATTGGTCAGAGGCCACCATTGGTTACCTGCCCCATGGCTTTCTCCACATGGCATTGGTTTCATCAAAGCCAGTAAGTGATAGTCCCTTGTAACCTTCCACACTGAGGTATTCTATCAGTTAGAAGGACGTTTGTCCAGGAGAGAGAGCTATGCAAAACTGTGAATGCCACAAGGGGCAAATCATTGGAAACTATCTTAGAAGCTACCTGCCTTCTGGAACTGCTTGAGAGTGAAGAACCTGGGGAAAACAGGGATGGACAGAGCAGGAGGGAGAGTTTCCTAGAGACCATACCTGATATGAACTTGAACTTCCCCAGTATGTGATCCAACACATTTTTTTTCTTAAGTCATTTTGAATTGGGTTTCTGTCACTTGCAACCACAGAATCCTGATGAAGTTCTGTGTAGGCTTCTCAGATCCGGCTGCCTGGCAGTGGCCTCTCCTCCTTTGAAGAGTTTTGGCAATCCACGTGCTTGAGTAAAACTAGGCTGGGGAGTGTGCACAAGCTTCCAACTCCTCTAGACTGAGCTCATCAAGAGCAAAGTTGTACAAGTCTTTTTTTTTTTTTTAATTTCTTTCCCTGCTTTACTTCCAGTGCCTAGAATGCTGTCAAGCACAGAGTAGATGCCATCTGCCAGTAATTACTGGTATAAGAGGCCTTTCCTCATCCCCATCCCTCTCCCTGCCAATCAAAAATGTTTCAAAATTATCTCTACTGCACCTGGCTTATGGTAGGAAAGCTGAATGTCAAAGACAAAAATATTGTTGATGCTTCCCCCTAGAGGCAGCACAGAGCTGCACTCAAAAATCTCAGTGCAAGTGTGAATTTCACAGCTTTGGGAGGATCTTCCCAAATGACAAGTCACACACTCAGAACTGATCAGAGGTAGTGCTTAGCTAATTCCCCTAACATTCATATTTTAATCGATTACCTCTGTGACCGTCTTTCCACATACTAATATTTACCTTACACCAGTAATGTTTATTTTTAGTAATAGGATTTTATAGTTTTTCTAAGGTTAGCAAAATTTTATTGCATACCCAGAACTTATGATCTATTGGGTGCCAATATATACAAAATACTGTGTTTTCTCCACAAAACCACTTTAAAAAGTTTTTATTAACGCATAGTCTGAAGTATACTTTAAAAAATATTTCCATGTAAAGTCTGAGTATGTTATATATATCTGCATTTCTTACAGGTCAGCAGATGTAATTGGGGGATGCTTCATTCAGGGTCCAACCAGGAGAGTAAGACCACATAGTAAAACTTTAATACAAAGAACTATTAACTACTAACTGTAACAAGGGATTGGAGTCACAAGGGATCAATTAGTAAGAAGCAAAGAGAATTTAAAAAAAATTTCAGATTAATGTGAGGGTACGAATGTTTACATTACATTGTTTTCATTGCTAAGGTGAAGTTGCAGTTGTAGTTGAATCCTTCACCCAGGGGACGTGGTGACACCCTCACTTGTTGTGCACTTTAGGTGAGATCCCATCATCACCCCCCTCCCCCCTCCTCTCCCCTCCCCTTCACTAGACTATACTAGTGTTTTTTCACAAAGAGAACTTTAAAGCGTAAAGGAATAACGGGTGCCAAGAGCAGTCTATTATCCCCCCCCCCCCAGGGCTGAGAGAGAGTGATAAGATTGGTAAAGTTTGCAGTATTCTCTCAATTACAATAATCATAATTATTGCAGTTACCTTTTATTGAGGGCTCCATGTGCCCCCCTTTATGTGGAGTAGCTCATTAATCCCTTCCACAACCCTATAGAGGAGGAGGTTGAGGCTGAGAGAGGATGTGGCTTGGCCCAAGCAGCTGGTCTTTTAATGTGGCCTCTCACATGTTCTGTCCAGCATGGCGGCTTCAGAGTAGTCCAACTTCTAGAAGGCTCAGGGCTCAGGTGTGTATCTCAAAAGGGAGTCAGCTGGAGCAGCTGTGTGGCCTTTTAAGACCTAGCCTAGGAAAGCACTTCACCTGCATTTTATTGATCAGGGGTGTGTCAGAGACTTTGGGAACACACTTTAGGCTTTAGGGGATGACGGCTGCATGCAGGGTCACAGCTGGGGATAATCACTGAGTCACCTAAGAGGACTCTGACCTGCTGGCATCTGGTTAGAAGAAGGATGGGGGTGAGGAAGAAGGAGCTTCTTGGCTCCTGGATTTGTGGGAAGGCTGTGAGTGGTGGGATGGAGGGTAGGGCTGCCTGACCCCGCAGCTGGTGGCAGTGGTCCTGTGGGCTGGCTTTACTTTTCCTTAGATTTTCTGCTGCAGTAGGCCTTCTTGTTGGTGATGTGACATGGGGACCTGTGATTGTTGACATGTGGTGCCTCACAACCTCTGGTCTGACTCTTGGACAGCAGGCTTGGTGTGGGTGTTTAAAAATCTCAAACTCTTCCTCTGCTCAGCTGTCTGGGAGAAGCCACCAGCCCTGGCCTCGGTTGGCTTGTGTCTTATCCTGATGGTGGCTTTGGTACCCAGGCATTCCTTCTCCGGAGCCACCTGCCTCCCCCAACCCCCTCACTCATTTTGAGTTGTTAGCATTCCAGGACAGTGGCAGCGGGCTACCTTCATCAGTGTGAGAAACTTCAATTAGAATATTAATTTCACCTGGGGCTTGGGCACATTGTTTCTGTGCTGAGCACATATTTAACAGCGGGGAAAATGTAATTGGCTTCTTCCTCCCATGCTTCTTCCCAAGGCTCCTGGGGGATGAGATCAGAGCTTTTGGGGTCTATGCGTCCTGTCTATTTCTCTGTGCAGGCCTTTGAGCCCCCATTCCCAACACGCAGGGCAGAAGGAACCTTTGCAAACTCCTCGTCCGGTGGTTGTAAAGCAGTATTTCCTGGCTAGATACAGCCCCAGGGCAAATCTGTTTGGCCAGCCTGGTGCTTTAATAATTTTTGAGCCAATATTTAGGAGCTGGAAGATTTAATATGAAAATCTGGATTTTTGGCTTCTCTTTGAAGGGCAGCAGGGATGGTAGCCCTGGGTCTTCTTCCTAGAGTGTGACCTTGGGCTGCAGGGGTAGAGGCTGCCCCCTTCAGACATGTTGTTCAGTTCCTTCCTTGGATATTTAGTTGCATACCTACTGTGCGCCAGGCACAGTTGTCGGTGCTGGGGATAAAGCCCCTGCTGTCAAGCTTGCATTCCTTTTAGAATGGGGCACTGATTTCTGTTGCCAGTCCGAGCTTTCCAGATCAGCACCATTAGACAGAACTTTCTGCAGCACTGGAGATGTTGATGTTCTCTATTTGCACTGTTGTTCAGTATGGTGCCACTAGCCACATGCTGATATATATTTTTTTGAGGCAGATTCTCACTCTCTGTCCTAGGTAGAGTGCCATGTCGTCCTAGCTCACAACAACCTCAAACTCCTGGGCTCAGGAGATCCCCTTCCCTCAGGTTCCTAAGAAGCTAGGACTACAGGCGTCTGCCACAATGCCTGGCTGTTTTTTTTCTTTTTTTGAGACGGGGTCTTACTCTTGCTCAGAGCTGGTCTTGAACTCCTGAGCTCAGGCAATCCACTGCCTCGGCCTCCCAGAGTGCTAGGATTATAGGCGTGAACCACTGCACCCGGCCCGCGTGTTGATTTTGAGCACTGAAATTTGCCCACTGTGACGGAGGAACTGGATTTTTTTAATGATAGTAAAATACACAAAAGGTAAACTTTACCATTTTAACCATTTTTAAGTGTGCAGCTCTGTAGCATTAAGCGCCTTCTCACTGTTGTACAACCATCACTACCATCCATCTTCTGAACTTTTTTTCCGTCTTGTAAAACAGAAACCCCATACCTGTTAATCAGTAACCCCCCTCTCTTCTGCTGGCCCTGGGCAGCCACTATCTTGCTTTCTGTCTCTGTGAACTTACATAAGTGGAATCGTGACATTTGTCCTTTTGTGACTGGCTTATTTCACATAGCATAATAACTTCAAGGTTCATTCATGTTGTAGCAGGTAGCAGAATTTCCTCCCTTTTAAAGGTTGAATAACCTTCCATCGGGGAATTAAAGTTTTAATTTCATGTCAACTGAATTAAGAGACACTTAAATTTAAGTAAATTTAAGCACTCACATGTGACTAATGGCTACTGTGTGGGACAGTGCGGCTCTGGATATTTAAATTGGCATCCTCTACTCCTCAGCTAACCCAAGTCCCCATTTAACAGCTGGGGAAATTGAGGCACATGATTGTGCACAGCCAGAACTAGAACCCAACTTGCCCTGAGAGTCCACCTGGCATGTCTAGTGTAACCAATATCCGTGAAGCAGGGAAGAGGGGGTGGGTTAAGTGTGGTTGGGGGAGGTGGGAGGGCTTAGGTTATTCCTGCCCGTGTAGACTAAGGGAAAGAATTTGGATTTAACAAAAGAAGTTTATTGAGCTGTGAGTCACATAACATCAATTAACCATTTTAAAGCACACAATTCAGTGGCGTCTAGTACATTGATACGGCTGTGCAGCCACCACCTTATCATCCCAAGGAAACCCTATACCGTTAGCTGTCTCCTCCCCATCCTCCTCCCCCTGCAGACTGGCAAGCACCAGTCTGATTTCTGTTTTTACGGACAGGCCTATTCTGGATATTTTATATAAACGGCATTGTAGAGCACATGCCTTTTGTATCTGGCTTCTTTTGCTTGGTGTGATGTTCTCGGGTCTGTCCACATTGTAGCCTGTGTCACTGCTGCCTGCCTGTGTAGGGCTGAATCATGCTCCGTTGTGAGGGATTTGGGTTTTTATCTAAGAGCAGCTGGGAGGCTACTTCTCTCCAAGGTGGCATGTGGCAGGAAGGAAGGCCCCTGCCACAGCCCCATGGGAGACAGATTTCCTCACCCTGGTTAGACGAAGCTCTTCTCAGCTTCATCTCTGGGGCCCAAAGGGGCAGGGCTGTCCTGGCTGCCATATAAGGTCCTCGTTGTGCCCCTTCATATCATCACTGTGAGCACCTTCCTAGGTGTAGGGGACCCTCTGTGAGTTGGTACAGGCTTGGGGAGGGGGGCTCTGCAGCTGAGCCCCCTGTGAGCCTCCTGCCCCTCAGATATCAGCTGGGTCCCAGGTTATTGACATGTAGGAGACAAATTATGTTTGGAAAATTGATTTGATTTGGAAGGAGAGCAGCTCCCACATTGAGGAGGAGGGTTTGTACTGGGAGGCAGGAGCCAGCGGGTGGTAGCAAGAGGTTTGGGGATTAAAGAGAAGAAAAAAGGAAAATGGAGCCTCCAGCCAGCCTGAACCTAGGGAACATGAAAGAGGGGGGCATCTCTCTCTCTGCACCTGATGCTGGGAGCTGGAGGGTGTGGCTGTCCACGGGGCCTGGCAAGCTCTGTGCAACTTAGCATCCCTAAGTGGGGCACAGGCTGCAGATTGACTGTCTCCGGGGGTGGCACAGTGGGGCTTCCTGGGCGCCTTTGTCCCAGTTCCAGAAAGCAGATGCTGGCAGTGGTAGGCGGGCAGCCGGTCACTGGGACAGCGCTCTCTTTGGGGCAGGGGGCCAGCCTCCATTCTGTCCTGGTCACCCCATGTGATGGGGGTCTTTTGCTTAGTTATCTCTGCTCTGCTCGAGGGTCCCTGTCCCCTCCCCTGTTCCTTTTAGCAAGCTTTTATTCCCAGCCGCTCTGGTGCTGTCATGCTTGGGAGCGTGGAGACACTTGCTCCTTGTCTCTCAAACCCCTCTGTCACTGGCCTACATCACAGGCTCCTCTTTGGCAGAGGCAGAGTCTGAGTGACTCAGACAGGCTTATTTTTTGGTGGGGTGGTTCTTCTTTGTTCCATGAGTTTTTTTCTTTTTTATACCATGGCAGGCAAGTGTTACTGATTTTATTAAAAAAGGCAATGACACAAGTCATATGTATATAGTCTCTCCTTGGAGAAAATGAAAGTGTTCCCCAGTCCTGACATCTTTTCTCTTTCCCTAGGGATAAAGCCTGTTAGAGTTGTCTGAGCATCTTTCTTGCCTCGGTCTGTGAGTTTCCTATGTACCTGTTCATTTGCTTGGTCATTCATTCAAAACATTTTTTTTTTTTTTTTTTGAGACAGAGTTATGTCGCCCT
>NW_003852494.1:5416526-5518275 GCF_000181295.1 Otolemur garnettii
TTTGGCAGGTCCGGGCTGGGGATTCGAACCTGCCACCTTAGGTGTACGTGGCTGGCGCCTTAGCCGGTTGAGCTATAGGCGCCGAGCCTCAAAACATATTAATGTAATGATGGGTAGTACTGTCTGGGCCGTGTCTAGATTCATGTAGCAATGAAGAAGGCAGGCAAAAACCTCAGTTCCTGTGGGCAGTCTGGTGGGGGAGGCAGATCATAAGATAAATAACTACAATACATAGTGGGTTTAAAGGGATAAGTGCTGTGGAGAAGAATAAAGCAGGGGGAGGGAGGTTGGAGGTCCTGAGTAGGGGGCTGCCATTGCAGATAGGGTGGGCAGGGGACCTGGCCAGAAAGACAGTGTCTGAATGGAGATCTGGAGGATGCGAAGGAGCAAATCATGGGGCTGTCTGAGGGTGGGTGCTGTAGGCAGCAGGACAGTGAGTGCAAAGGTCTTGGGGGCAGAGCTGCTAGGCGTGTGCAAGGAACTGTAGAATGGCTGTGTGGCCAGAGTGGAGTGTGGGAGACTCCAAGAACGGGAGGCCAACTACTGAGAAGGGCAGATCACTGGGGCATAGGGGCCATCGTAGGGCTTTTGACTTTTGTCCTTGGTACGATGGGGACACGGGAGGGTTTCAGTTGCCAAGTATGACCTGGACCAATTTCCATTTTGAAAGGCCCACTCCGATGTGGGTACGGTGAGGTGGGGACTAGAGAGGCAGCTGCTGTCTGGAGAACAATAATGGGGCTTGGACTTGGGGTGACAGTCCAAGGGACTTGGGGAAGGCAGGGGACAGAGGAAGAGGCTAGCCATGTTTTGAAAGTTAGGGCAATGGGATTGTTTTCCCATGTGTTAGGTGTTGGGGACAGAGGAAAAGAGGGGTCAGGGATGTCCTTAAGGCTTTGGCCTGAATTCCTGGAAGGGTGGAGTTACTACTGGTTGGGCTGGGGCAGGTTGGGGAAGTGATTAGAAAGTTCAGGTTGGGCACCTAGAGTTTAGATGCTTATTCCATGTGGAGATGTTGGGAGTGAGCACAGCTAGACTTATGGGTCTGGAGTTAAGTGTTTATTTGTTTATTTTTATTTCAGGTTAATATGAGGGTCTATACAATTGGGTTACATTGTTTGCCTTTGGTAGGTAAAGTCCAAGTTGTAGTTGAGCTCTTTACCCAGGAGGTGTTCCATATAAACTGCCTTTTGACCCAAATATTTGTCCCCCATCTGTCTCTCCCCTGAGTTGTCTTTCTCTTTCCTGATGCCTCCCCAAAGTCAGCCGCAAACCCTGTTGGCTTCCTGGAGTGCAGCGTACCAAGGGGGAGCCGGGCTGCCCTCTGTACACCAGCTGCTGTCTGCCTGTTCTCTGTGCTGCCTCCCGGGCACAGCACATTGGAACACTGGCCTGGAGGCTCAGTCCTGGAGTGAGAACTGTGAAGAATAGGATGGGAGACCAGGGGGTCCAAAAATTGAAGGCAGGCAGCATGCACATTCCAGCCACCATCATGCTTCCACTGCTCCACACAGTTCACCTTGTTAGCACTCAAGCTAGTTTCCCCTGTTACCAAATAGCACAAATGTCTTCTCTTCTTGGCTTCATGCTGGCAGAGATGAGTGAGGGTGCCCTCTCTTTTTCCCATGCCGGCCACCTCTGACCCTTCATTTAACCATGTTGACACCGAGCACCTTCCGCTCCTCACAGGCAGAGAGAGCCCTGGGGAGTGCGAACTCCCTTGTGAATTGCACTGGCTGCTTCATTCATTGAGGGGCACTAATGGGCTGGAATGAAGACACAAACCCACAAATCATTTGCTTGTTTGAACAGGAAACAGAACGTGTAGATTTGGTTCCCTTTCTTCCCTCTTGAGGGGCCTGAACAGCCTCCTTCTGTTCTTAGTGGTTCTTTAGGTTGACCACAGACAAGTAGAGGCCGATTGCTTGCAGCTTTGGTCCTGATTTCTGGGAGGCTTTGCTTTGTTTTGGAGGGCAGGAGTTGCTGTCCTGACACGCAGTCCTTCTATTCCGACTGTCCAGTAGGAGAGAGCCTTCAACACACTGGTGCCCAGGCAGCATTCAGACATACTGAACTCTGGGGATGTGACCTGGGTATGTTTTCTGTTTTGTCTTTCTTATCTTCCATATATTTAGAATCCTGTTTCATGCTTTTTCTTTTTTTTTACATGAGCTAAAATATAAAAATAAAAATTTATGTAATCTACTCTCATCTAGGTCTAGCTGGTTGGTGCTACTGTTTCTTAGAAAGTTTTAAAAAAATTGAGGTTAAACTCACCTAACACACAATCAACCACTTTGAAGTACACAGACCAGTGCCATTTCATATGTTGACAGTGTTGTGTGAACACTACCTCTATCTAGTTCCAAAACATTTCCATCCCCCACAAAGGACACCTGTGTCCATCAGTGGTCACTCCGGATTCCCCCACCCCAGCCTGACAGCTACCCTTTTGCTTTGTCTCTAAGGATGCGCCTTTTCTGGACTTTTAATGGAAACGGTATCATACGTTACTTGGCCTTTTGTGTCTGGTTTCCTTCACGTAGCAGTTCATGCCGCAGCAGGTGTCAGTCCTTCATTCCTTTCTGTGGCTGAATAATATTCCATTGTATGGATATGCCACGTTCCGTTTATCCATTCATCAATTGATGGCCTCTGGGGTTGTTCCCATCTTTTGGATATCACAAACAGTACGGCTGTGAACATTTGTGTGCAAGTATTTGTTTGAAGACATGTTTTCATTCTTTGGGGGATAAAACCTGGGTCATTCTTAGAAGCTGTGTACTCGATTCTTTTGGGCAGTCTAAAAGCCATCAGAATTGTGACCCCTGAATTCTGAGCTTGGTGAAGGAGTCTTTTCTTTTTAGCAAATGGCTTTTTACTGGTCACTCTGTGGCTTTTTGTCTAGTGTTGCCTTCTAATTTTTCTGGTTAGCACTTATCACCCTCTGCATGAATCTCCCTTTGTTATCTGGATAGATGGTTTACTTGCGTGTGATCAAACTCCTCTTGCTTTAGACTAGAACGTCATCTTCATGCAAATAGATCACAACTACCTATATTTCTAGCATCAAGAGAGGTTCTTGGTGGCTAGGGCCAGGTTACAATGGACTTTCTGAAAACATGAGAGGCTGGGTTGCTGCCAACTCTGCCTTTAGGATAATTCATTTATTTATTAATCCATCCAAATGGACGGATTGAGTCATTTGACAACTATTTGTCGGCACTCACTATGTGCCATTGTACTTTAGTGCTGGGGATAGAGCAAACAACATCTCTTCTGTTAGTGAGCCTTCAGACTCCTGGGGAGACAGACAGGTAAACACTCCCCAGAGTGCCAGGAGTGCTTCTGTGGAGGTCCGAATAGGGAGCCTTCAGGGTTAGCTTCAGGGAGGGGTATGTCAGGACTCTTTCAGTTGCAAGTGGCAGAAACCCAAGTCAAACTGGCATAATTGAAAGAAAACATCTTTTGATTTATGTAAATGGAAAGTCTTCTGAGTCTCAGGTATGGCTGGAACCAGGTCTCAACTGATGTTACTAAGCCTAGACTCCCTCTCTGTTTGTCTGCATTAGTTTCTTCTCTGGTGGTCTCAGGTAGGCTTTTCTCAAAGATGACTATTATATTGGGCTCACATCCTACCAGCTTAGCGTTCACAGCAAGAAGAGAACATCCGTTTCCTGTTGGTTTCAGCAAAAATCCCATGTCTGACTCTCAATGGCTAGGATTGTGTCACGTGACAGTCCTTGAACTATCATTGTGACTGATTGGCCAGTCCTGGGTCATGTGCCTTCTCCTGGAGCAAGAAGGGAGTGGAATCCCTCTGACTGTACCACTTGGACAGAAAGAAAAGGGGAGTCCTCTAAAAGAAAATCAGGGTATGTTTGCCAGGGGAAGGGAGAATAGTTGCTGGTCAGGCCTAAAGAACAGGAGTCATTGCAGGAATCAGGTTGGTGCTGAAAAGAGGATGTGCTGGATATTTCTTAGTTGCCTCCACCCCCGATTCCTTCTTCACCCTTCCTTGCCCTTTCCTACACTGGGAAAGCTCATCACTTAAGGGCTGCATCATCTGGACCTCCTTGCCCTTCAACTTCCTGATGGATTTGGCCAATGTGGGACCCACCCAGTCTGGGCATAAGAGGGTTGGAAAAGCGAGATTGGAGGTGTTTCTTCCCTGCTTGGTCACCACATCGCTGCTGGAAGCCTCATCTCCTGCTGTGACTTCTGTTCCAGTGAGGAAACTCCTCTCTAACACCATCCTCTTCTTGTTCCTTAAGGCCAGGAAGTAGCAGCTTTCCACTGTTGGCAGTCCCTTGGTGCCTTACCGCCCCTGTAGTGCCCTAAGTCCTCCCACACTTCTGTAAGGAGACTCTTCACTGAAATCCCTCCCTTCAAACCATCTGGAGGGCGAGTTCTCTTTCCTGCCAGGACCTTTATGGATAGGGATATGGTGGAGACACTTGCCATCATATTAGCTTCCTATTGGTACTGCAACTGGTTGGTACAAATTTAGTGGATTAAAATGACTTGCATTTACTATCTTATTGTTTTGGAGGCCAGAAGTCCAATATGAGTCTTGCTGGACTAAAATCAAGGTGTCAGCGTGCTGTATTCCTGCTGCAGGCTCTAGGGGAGGAGCTCATTCCTTGCTTTTTCTACCTTCTAGTGGACATGTGCACTCCTGGGCTTGTGGGCCCTTCCTTCATCTTCAAAGCCAGCAGCCCAGCATGTTCTTACATTTCCTCTGACTCTGGCTCTCTGCCTCTTTTTTATTTTTATTTTTTTTGCTTTGTTGCCCCTGGTAGAGTGCTGTGGCACAGCAGCCTCAAACTCTTGGGCTCAAGCAATCTTTTCACTTCAGCCTCCTGAGTAGCTGGGACTACAGGCACCCAGGGGTGAGCTGGCCAAAGCCACAATGCCTGGCTATTTTTAGAGACAGGGTTTCGCTTTTGCTTAGGCTGGTCTGGAACTCCGGAGCTCAAGCAATCCACCTGCCTCAGCCTCCCAGAGTGCTAGGATTACAGGCGTGCGCCAATGCACCTGGCTGCTGCCTCTTTCTTATTAGAACCCTTGTAAAACTGGGCCTACTTGGAATCATTTCCCCACCTCAAGATCCTAAACTTAATCACAACTGCAGAGTCTCTTTTGCCAGGTAGGGTAACATATTCCCGGGATTAAGGACATACACGGCAGCTTTGGGGGCCATTATTCTGCTCCCCTCAGCCATCTTTATCTACCTCTTCTTAAGATCTCTCTGCACATGGGTATCTTTGCCAGCCTGATTCCATCTATCTACTGGATTAGCTCTGGCTGGTGTAACAAAATACCACACATTGGGTGGCTTAAACAACAGAAATTAGTTTTCTCACAGTTATGGAGGCCAGAAGTCCAAGATCAGGGTGTCAGCACGGTCAGTTTCTGGTGAGGACTGTCTTCCTGGCTTGCAGGCAGCAGCCTTCTTGGTGTATCCTGTCACGGCAGGTGGGTGTGGGCAGGCAGGTTTGAGTTAGGAGCAATCTCTCTGGTGTCTCTTCTTAGAACACCAGGCCTGCTGGATCAGGCCCCACCTTTGTGACCCCATTTAACCTTAATTGCCTCCATTAATGCCCTTTCTCCAAAAACAGTCACATTAGGGGTTGGGGCTTCAATGTATGAATTTTGGGGGGGACATTAAATTTCATGCCCACTTACCTGCCCACTTACCCTCCCCTAAGCTCCTTTCTCTCGCCCTCAGCCTTGGAGGCTTTCTTTGTGTCTTTGCTGAGAAAATAAGAGCTGAGGTGCCTTTTCAGTCTTGCATCGCCCTTGGAATTACTCCATTATTGTGGCCTGATTCTCTCTGCTCTGTGAGTGTGGGCAAATTGACAGGATGTTAAAGGATGTTCAAGAAAAGGTCACCCATAACAGGCCTTTGATTATTTCCTGAGAAAAGGAGTCAGTGATTCCCTTTCTGAGCTGGAATGGGGGGTGTGGCCCAGAGACTCAGAGATCCTCTTTCCTGACAGAGGCTTTGCAGATGTCAGGACAGAAGGGGCCTGGCCAGTTGTACCCAGGGGGTGAGCTGGCTGGAGGCATCTAGCACCTCCTCCATCATCCATGCACCTGCTGTGCAGCACAGCGGGACACTATGGCTACTAGCTGAGATTTTGGCACTTCCCGAGCTGGAAGCTCCAGGCTCTGTGCTGTGAGCCGCTGAGCTGCGCAGATGCCTTCCATGTACGCTCTGGCTTGTAATTAAAACCCAACTTGCCACTCTGATTAGATTAAGCGGTTAAGTTCATCAGGAAGAGTTTTTCATCTGCATTGTGTAATTAGCAACATATGATGCTTGTTTTAGCTCAATTAAAAGTTATGGTGATTAATATGGGCATCAAAGCAGAACCATAAATCAACAGATTCAGGGCACTTGGAGTCCAGGCCCTGAGAGACAGTGAGCCAACCATGGGCCATGCCTCAGTAGAATGGGTTTTGGACTTAGCCTGGCTGGGTGGCAGGTCACGGCTGCCCTTCTCTGAGCCTCGGTTTCCTTATCTTAGAAATGGGGGTAGCAGAACTTACCTCTTAGGTCATTCTGAGTTTCAAAGCCTGGGATGTATTTTATATACAGAAAGCGTTCCTCCCTCTTCCCTGTATGCTCCTTTCTTTAATTTTAAAATGTGCTGATGGGCACTATATGTCAAAATTAAAATATCTATACCTTGAACTCAGCCATTCCGTGCCAAAATATTTATCATACAGTTACATTCCATGTGCTCAAAATGTCTTAATACACGTAGGACTACAGCGATTGTTTGTAGAGAGAGAGATGTGAGGGTGGCCTGAAATAAGTAAATTTTGATACATTTATGCAAAGAGATATTTTGCAGCTGTTAAAACGGAGGCAGACCCATTTAAAGTGACATGTGCCACTGAGACATAAAGCAAGATGGGGGACTGAGTTCTGCTGAGTGGTGACAAAAGGAAAGTACAGACGAGTGTGTTTGCCACTGTATGGAGCAGCTTCCTACGTCACCTCCTGGGAGGTAACAGGTGGGCGGGGGGATGAGGATGGTAGGTGACAATGTTTTACTCTGCACTTTTGTACTTGCAAAATTTCGTGTCATGTGTATTTGTTTACATAACTCAATCAAAAATATTTTTAAAAAATGAAAAGGTGGCAACCTTCTAACCCTCCTACCCCCCCAGATGAGAATTAAAAGTGTCCATTCTCGTATTTGAACCACTTCTATCATTTAGTCCCTGTAACCGAGAGCTGCCAGTGCTATTTTTCTTCACTGTGGAATTGTAACATTTGTGTCGGGCTTCTAGATTTCCAGGGCAGGAATGAAATCTAAAAATCTCAAACGCCCACGACATGGCATTCCGGGGTGGGAGAAGAGAAACCCTTGCCTGACTGTACTCCTCGTTTGTGGTTGGTTGTGACTTGGATTTGGTTGTAGACCAAGACTGTGACTACACCAAGGTCAGCATGAGCTGTTCCCACCAGCCCAACCCCTCCACTGGGCCACGAGGACCCCACAATGAAGCTCAAGGCCTATTCCCTGCTCTGCAAGGGAAAAGTGCTTGGGACAGGCAGGGGAGAGGGGAGGCACATCTTTCTTGATGAAACTTGTGTTTTTTCTTTTTCTTTTTTTTTTTTTTTTTTGGTTTTGTTTTAAAATCAGAATTACCCAGCAACTCTACTTCTCACTTTATCCTCAAGAAAAATGAAAACAGGTACTCAAATATAAACCTGTCCACAAATAGGAGGGATAGTAGGGGGTGATTGCCTACTGGGTACAGGGTCTTCTTTTGGGGGGATGAAAGGGTTTTAGCACTAGATGGTGGTGGTGTTTGCACAACAGCGTGAACGTAGTAAATGCCACTGAATTGTACCCTTTAAAATAGCTAATTTTATGCTATGTGAATTTCACCTCAGTTTTAAAAAATGAGAGCCATCTGTAGTGAGAGGTCCCGCGCCTCTGGATTAGTCATTCTTTGCTCGAGAGATATTGCTGGAATGTTGCAATAAGTTGGACTCCTTTCCCCTTTAAATTTGTAGCTATAATGGTGAGGTCTCTGGTGACATCTCAGGGACATGTGAAGAGATGCAGAAATTCATTCCTAGAGTTTGGACAGATATTCTGGATGATGCCGACAGTGCGTGACGGGTCTGTACCCTGTAGAATGCTGTTATTTTCCCTGAAGCACAAGGACAGAGATCTGGTTGATTGACTTAGTGAACTGTGCCTAGGAAATTGGATCTCAATTAGATTTCTTCCTGTTCATCAGAAGGGGGCTTAATGGTGTGAAAAATCAACCGGTGACATGCGTTCCTGCCATGGGTAGCTGTTTATGGTCACCTGCATCTCTGGAGACTGTTGCTACACTATGCATGACAGAGGTACGAAAAGGCCACCCTGTACTTGGTTCCCCTGATGCCCTGAGCTGCTCTTCCCAAGATCTGTCAATCCTTCAACCCATCTGTCAAGGCCACAGGTCACCATCTCCTTCCATCATATCCACTATGGTTTTGATTAGCTCCAGGAACCCCAGCTGACACTGGACTGTGATGGAAGCTGACTAAGGACTTGTGTCCTGGTTTGCCCCAGCCAGACTGGCTCACACCTGGCACCCTGTCATACTCACTGACAGCAATCCCCTTCACTTGCAAAGGCGAGTCAGTGACACTAGATCAATTCACTGGGCACCCTGAGATATGTGTGTCTAAGGAGGCCGTTGCACTCCCCAGAGCTCCTCCAGGGTCCCACTCTGCTGGTCTCCTTGCTGGGGGACTCTTCTTGCTTCTCATTGGTAATGACAGCTAGCATTTTTAGAAGCCTGCTGTGTGCCAGTCCTTTACAAGTATTTATGTCAGCCGGGTGCAGTGGTTCATGCCTGCAATCCCAGCACTTGGGAGGCCAAGGCAGGTGGATTGCCTGAGCTCATGAGTTCAAAATCAGCTTGAGTAGGAGCTAGACCCTGTCTCTAAAACATAGCCAGTTGTTGTGGTAGGAGCCTGTAGTCCCAGCTACTTGGGAGGCTGAGGCAAGAGAATTGCTTAAGCTCAAGAGTCTAAGGTTGCTGTGAGCTATGACGTCACAGCACTTTACCTAGGGTAACAAAGTGAGACTCTCTATCAAAACAAAAAGAGTATTTATAGCGTATGTGATAGTTTGGGTCAAATAAAAAAAAGAGAAAGAAAAAAAAGAAAAGGTATTTACTCATATTAACTCGTTTGCCCCTCATGACAGCCCTATGAAGTAGGCATCCAACTCCTGCCTGTCCCCAAGCAACACAAATGACCTTTTAAAGTTCATTGCTGTGTATCTTTCAAGAGTTTGTTTATGCAAAATGTAAGCAATGACTAATATGTATTTTTATTTTCTGTACTTTCCATATAGGGGAAGTAGCATACTTTGCACACTGCTCTGCACATGCTTAACAAGATGTCTTGGCCAGAGGAGGATTTCTCATCAAGGTCCAGGAGGGACCTCCTCCCTTCCTCAAACAGTTCAGCCCTAATCTGCATCTTTGAGAAGTAGGGTGACCCAGCCTCCCTGTCTGGAGATACGGAAAGAAGTCTATGGGATTTTATTTTATTTTAATTTTTTTGGCCACAAACCTTTAACAAGCTTTCAAGATAATGCTATTTCTTGGAGGCCCAGCCATGCTTAAACAAGTGCAGATTAAATGCTTGCGTATTCTATATTGATTGTATCTGGGCATCTTGCCAGTCTCAGAGACTGTGAAGATGGTGATTCAGGCCCCTCTCTGTTGGCATTTCCAAGAGGTCTGGAGTGAGAAACTGACTGGGCTTGGGCTTTGTGGTAGTGGGTGGCGGGCAGCATGGGCCTCCTGGTTTTGACAGTACTGTGGTCAGGCAGTCAGTCAACAGGCCTTGGAGGCTGTGGTCACCTCTTCATTGGTCTCTGTACCTCCACCCTTTCCTTCTATGTCTGTTTTCCAGACATAGCTAGAGTGTGCCTTTTAAGATGTTAAGTCAATTATAGAGGGACTATACCTAACAAATGCAATCAGTGTAACCTGGTTTCTTGTACCTTCGATGAATCACCAACAATTAAAAAAAAAGATATTAAGTCAGTTCATGTCCCTCCTGTGGTCCCAGCTCCTCAGAGTACAAACCACAGTCCTGCACTTGGTCCACAAGGCCTTCTCTGCTTGCTCACTCTTTGCTGGCCACCGGCCTTCTTGTCCTTGAGAGCCAACCACCATCTACCCCAGTGCTTTGCACGTGCAGTCCCATCTGTTTGGGATGCTTTTGTCTGGTGTTTGCACAGCTGCCTATCTCAGCACATCATGACGCCAGTCTTTCATCACCATTCTGTGGCAGGGTCATGTGGTTCTTTGACCACCCTGTCTACAACAGCACCTAACACTGGCTTCCCACCTTTTCTCCCTTTGTTTTTCCTCATAGCATTTCTAACCACCTGAAATAACATGTTTAATAATTATCTGTTTATCTGCGTTTTGCACTAAAATGTCAGGTTCATGAGAGCAGCAACCTTGCCTGCCTAGTTCATGGATACTTCCCCAGGACCTAGGACAGTGCATAGTAAGTGCTCAATAAATACTAGTGGAGTGGATGTTTAGTGAGGACTTGCTTTGATCAGTACTAGGTACATGAGGATTCAGAGAGCATAAGACATGTCCCTGTCCTTAAGAAGCTGAGTATCTAGGGTGGTGTCTGTGGCTCAATGAGTAGGGCACTGGCCCCATATACTGGAGGTGGTGGGTTCAAACTGGGCCCTGGGTAAAAACTGAAAAAAAAAAAAACAAAAACAAAGAAGCTGAATATCTAGTTGGAGAGACTAATAGGATAATTTCATCCATTAGGTCTTGTGGGCACAGGGCCTGGGGCTCATAACTATATTCTGGTCCTCAAAAAATGTTTGAGACCTGGAAAAGTTAAAAGAAAATGATAACATGAAAACAAGTGTTCACACAGCTTGCAAACTTAATATAAATGTTGGCCAGTCAACAGCAGTTTGCCATAACTCATAAAATAATTTTACATAGTGTGGGTTGCAGGAGCATTCTGATGTTTGGGACAATGGGATCCTCTAAAGCTGTGGTCCCCAACCCCCAGGCTGTGGACTGGTGCTGATTGATCCGTTAGGAACTGGGCCACACAGCAGGAGGTGAGTGGCGGGCAAGTGAACAAAGCTTCATCTGTATTTACAGCTGTTCCCCATCGCTCTCATCTCCACCTGAGCTCCGCCTCCTGTCAGCATTGGCAGTAGATTCTCACAGGAGCACGAATGCTTCTGTAAACTGTGCATGGGAGGAGTCGAGGTTGCACCCTCCTTATGAGAATCTAATGAATGCCTGATGTCATCTGAGGTGGAGCTGAGGTGGTGATGCTGGTGCTGGGACTGTCTAGCTGCAGGAAGACAAGCTAGCACTCCCACTGATTCTGCATCATGGAGAGTTGTATAATTATTTCATTGTTTGATTACAATGTTATGTAAAAGAAATAAAGTATAGTAAATGGAATGCCTTGAATCATCCTGAAACAATCCCCCACCTCTGGTCCATGGAAAAATTGTCTTCCAGGAAAACAGGGCTTGTGCCAGAAAAGGCTGGAAACTACTGCTCTAAAGGAAAGAATGCTCAGGACCTGGGAAAATCTTAAAACTGTCTTGGAGATAATGGGCCTGCTGGAAACAAAGTGATCTAACAGAGGGTGTGATAAGCCTCTCTGACAGCAACAAAAATTCAAAGAGAGGAGAACCCTGAGGAATTCAGGGAAGGCTTCCAGGAGGAGGTGGGCCTTGAGGGCCTGATAGAACTTGGACACCTTGTGGTGGGAGGGGAGATTGGAAAGAGTAGTAGCTTTCCTGTATCTGTTGTCTAGAGTTCAACTAATGGGTCTTAGGCAATTCAGCAAAGCTGTCAAGGTGTGGAGGGGTCATCAAGACCAAGGACTACTGTTCAGACACACAAAGGTCACTGCAGTCCTTCCAGGGGATGAAACCCTGGTGGTGTGGACCCTTGTAAAATCTTCCTTTTGAACATTTGCATAAGAAAAATTGGGTTGCTGCCAAGTCCTCGTGGTCTTATTCTGTAACTAGACACATGCTATCTCAGGAACTGGGGTAGAAAACTCCACACCATCTTTACTGAGGAGGTGGGGGATGGAGAGCAATGGGTGTTTGTGATTCCCAGGGGGACAATATGTTTCTCTGCCCTTGCTATGTAGTTTGAGCTATGTGTTTGGTGGTTGCTTATTTATCTCTGCTTTCTTCTCTCAAGGATTCAAGGTAGTGTACAAAACTACACCCCTCAGGGCCAGGCTTGGTGGCTCATATCTATAATCCTAGCACTTTGGGAGGCTGAGGCAGGAGGGTCACTTGAGTCCACAACTTTGAGACCTGCTTGGCAATAGTGAGACCTTGTCTCTACTTAAAAAAAAAAAAAAAAAAAAACGAAAACAAAAAACTAGCTGAGTGTGGAAGCCCATGCCTCCTAGCTACTTGGGAGACTGAGGCAGGAGGGTCGCATGAGACCAGGAGTTTGAAGTGGCAGTGAGCTGTGATGATACTACTATACTCTAGCCCAGGCAGCCTGGGCAACAGAGTAAGACTGTTTCATAAAAACATAAAAAAATCAGTTTAAGAAGATTAAAGTGATCAAGACAAAAGAAAAATATGGGAGAACTGAATAGTTAGTGTAATGCTGGAGTGGATCAGTACCAGAAATGTAAGGTCGGGAAATGACTGTAGATTTGGCTCTGGGCATCCTGGCAGCCAAGGCAACTAAGGAAATAATCACAGAAACCAGGCTTTCCAGAAATACAGGGATCAATAGAGCAATACAGAGATTTTTCACTATCTGAATGATCATTGTTGAAATTGCTGTAGTTATGTGGTTGCCTGGGAATTAAAAATGTTGTATCATGAAAATAGTTGACATTTATAAATTTACCTCTCACCCAATATCCCTCCAGACCAGAGGTTCTTAGCTTGGGCACTGCTGACATGTCGGGCTGGATAATTCTTTGTTGCTGGGGCTGTCCTATGCCTTGGAAGATGTTTAGCAGCATTTCTGGCCCCTCTGTCCACTAGATGCCAATAGTAGCACCCTCCCTTTAGCCCACATTTCTGTGGGACAACCAGAAATGTCTCCAGACATTGACAGATGTCCTCTGGGGGATGAAATCACCCCCAATTGAGAACTCACTGGTGTAGGGTAAAATATAGTGTCTATCCTCATCCATCCCATTTTATCAAAATCCTTTCTTTGAAGGATTGAGTAGGAACTGTAGATCCACTAAATTACATAATGAACTGTAAATTCAGAGCAGATTATAAAGTGAACTTGCTAGTCTTGCAAGAAATGTCAGATTTCAAGAAGTCAATGAAAGTGATGTTGGCAAATTGCCACAACCACAGCAAAGCCATTGACCAACAAGGACCTCTCAGAGCTACAGCAGTTAGCACGTGAAGAAAAGGAAATCAACTAGACTGCTCATTTAATGGATGCCTCAAGATAGGATGATTTGAATGTTGAAGGATGGAGAGATGACCTTGGGGAAACTTGTGATGCTCTGAAATATTCCAGCAAAAACACACTTCCTTATGATCATGGTACAGAAGTCAAATGAGGTGGGAGGAGACTACATCCTGCTTTTAATGAGTTTGTTGGGTAGATTAAATGATTGCCCTCAGTGTTTTATTCTTAGTCTAAGGATTGGCCTAGAGTTGCAATTATACTTCACATCTGTGAGACATAAGCCAACAAATGTACTTGGAAAATTTCTTCTTGATTTTTTTTAAAGATAAAGTCCTGGGCGTGCCTTCATATTTTCGTGGTAACATACACGTAACATTACCATATAAAACATTCTAAAACATACGATTCAGTGGCATTTAGAGTATTTACGATGTTGTGCAGCCTTCACTACTGTCTAATTCGAGAATATTTTCATCACCCCTAAAAACAACCTTATCCATCAGAGGTCACTCCCATTCTCTAACTCTTGGCAACAACTAGTCTACTTTATGTGTCTGGAGATTAGCCTGTTCTGGGCATTTCTAGAAATGAAATCATATAATATGTGGTTTGTGTGTCTGGTTTCCGTCACTTAGCATAATGTTTTAAGGCTCATTTGTGTCATCACATGTATCAGCACTTCATTCCTTTTTATGGCTGAATAATAGTCCATTGTATGGACAGACTATGTTTTGTTTATACATCTGTCAAATATGGACATTTGGGTTGACAAAAATTTGGGTTGTTTTCACTTTTGGCTGTTGTGAATAGTGCTGCCATGAACGTTCAGGACAAGTTTTTGTCTAAAACTGTCTTTATTTTACGTGGACTTTCCAGGGTACTGTCTATTGGTTGGTATGAAAGACCTCTGGGGACCGAGAGTTCTCCCTGACTTCTGTACTACATAAAAGCACCTGTCCCATGGTCCTTAGGTGGGTGACTGTCTTGTAAGAGGCAGAACCCTTGTGCCTCTTGAGGGGCTAGAGCTGCCCAGGGAGACTCCCCTCCCCACCATTCTGGGGCAGCTCTTTTGAGGGTGCATTCTAGCAGGGACAGTAGACTTAGGTGTGTTCTAAGGGAAAGGTCACGACAACAACAACAACAAAAAAATCCAACTGAGTATCTGAAGCTATTTCAGATAGCTCCTTCCCCTGGCCTTTTCTGGCCACTTAAATAAAAAAAAATTTTTAATTTAAAATATTTGTTTTCTTGAATTGAAATCAGGCACATGGTAAGAATACACCAACAGTATAAAAGGAATTGCTGCTAAAATGTAGTTTGCCTTCTCCATCCCTCACCCCTAGGTCTCCGGTGCCTTCAGCACACATACACCCCTTTGCACTGTTTCTCCCCTAAAGAATCTCCTAAAGGAGACTGCCTTGTCCTCACAGATACAGACCTGCCTCTCTCCCCCCAGTGGCAGTGTAGGATGCCAGGCGTGTTTCAGGTGGAATATGGAAAGAGAGACCCACACCTGTACGCATGTGTATATTCATACACCCACAGTGTCGCTAGGTGAGATTCCCAAATTAATTAGCTGAGGATGCACGAACTCTGGTCAGAGAGGGGCAGGGCCAGATGCAGGGGTGCTCTGTATAGCTCGCTTTGGCTCCCTGCGTATCTAGTAGGACTGAGAGCTTGCTGTCTGCATAAGCAGGACCAGCGACACAATTTGTGGGCCCCAGTGAGACAGAAAAATGGAGGCCCCCTGGGAAGAAAATTGTTAAGAATTTCAAGGGAGTGGCGGAGCATTAAACCAAGGACATAGGCTATCTGAGTACAGGTGCCTGTGTGGTGGCATAGGCAGCACACCCCGGAAGCTGGCCCTGCACACAGGCAAGTGTTGCCAGAGGTGGGAAACTCATTCCTGGCTGTGCTGTGTTTTTTTCTTTTTTGAGACAGAGTCTCACTATGTCACCCTCGGTATAGTGCTGTGGTGTCACAGCTCACAGCAACCTCAAACTCTTGGGCTTAAGTGATTCTCTTGCCTCAGCCTCCCAAGTAGCTGGGACTACAGGCACCTGCCACAATGCCTGCCTATTTTTTGTTGTTGCGGTTTAGCTGGCCTAGGCCAGGTTCGAACCTGCCACCTTTCGTGTATGTGGCTGACGCCATAACCACTGTGCTACGGGTGCCAAGCCTGTGCTGTGTCTTTTTACATGTTGGGTTTCCATTACGTTTCTGGAAGAACTTATATTATTAGGGTGGCTGAATGTTGTAACAGACAAGCCGCACATCTCAGGTTAGTTTAGGGCTGAGAAACCTACAGCCTTAAGGCCACATGTAGCCTTTTGACTGAATCCAAATTTTATCAACTAAATCCTTTTATAATATTCTTATTAATACATTTTTTGTTTCTTTTATATTTTTATTTTATATTAAAAATGAGCATGTTTAAAATACCAAAGGATAAAATAAGTGTCAACAAAATAATCCTCCCAGATTGACCAGCACAGTTAGAACATTGGTGAGCCATGAGGGCTGAATTGACAGCTGCTACACTCATGATTTAGTTCTAGCTTCCCCCGCCTGACGGATGCCATTACCGCAGGAGGCTGGTTGGCGAGAGTGTATGGGGGGTCAAGTATGATGGTCTGTTATCAGCTGACAGTGTGGCGCTGTGTTTCTGTCTGAAGTGGAATTTGTGAACAGTTGCACAGCTCGACAGTATTTTTTTAATTCCCTCTGCTTAACAGCCCATCATGTCAGAGAAGACCAAGAGAACACTGAAGGAAGAAAAAGATGTTTTTTATTCTTTATTTTTTAAATCTATGTCTCTTCTCAAAGACTTTTAATTTAATTTTTGAGACCGAGTATCCCTCTCTTGTTCAGGCTAGAGTACCATGGTGTCAGCCTAGCTCCCAGCAGCCTCAAATTCCTATGCTCAAGGGATCCTCCTACCTCAGCCTCCTGAGTAGCTGGGACTACAGGTGCCTGCTACCATGCCTGGCTAATTTTTCTATTTTTTTAAAAGTAGAGATGGGGTCTTTCTCTTGCATAGGCTGGTCTTGAACTCCTGAGCTCAAGGGATCCTTCTGCCTCAGCCTTGCAAATTCTAAGATGACAGGCATGAGCTACAGTGCTGGGCCAAGCAAACGGATTTTTTAAAAATGAGGATTGGGAATTGCGGTATTATCTTGTTTCTGCTAAAGATAAGACAGTTTGCTTGCTTTGTGATACTGCAGTATCAAAATAAAGAAACTCAGCGCTCATCAGCATTATAACACTCGTAAGAACCAAAAATAATTTTAAATTAGAGGGAAAGGCACAGGGTGGCGCCTGTGGCTCAGAGTAGTAGGGCACCGGCCCCATATACCGAAGGTGGCAGGTTCAAACTCGACCCTGGCCAAAAACTACAAAAAAAAAAAAAAAAAGAAGGAAAGGCACAAAAGGTTGTATTACAGGAATTAAAAGATGAAATGCAAAAGCAAAGACAATTCAAGCAGCAATAAGACCTGGAAATAATGTCACTGACACAAATTATGAAGTAGCTTATATACCTAGTAAAGAAGGGATGCAGAAATTGTGATACAGAAATTGTGAACCCTGTTGAAGTTGTAGGGAGCTTAGGCCTTGATAACATTTTAAAGTGTAAACAACGGCCTCTTTCAAGGAGAACTGTAACTAATCGGCAGCATGAATTAGCCTTCAACGTAACAGAACAACTTCATGTAATACTTCAAAAGGAAAATTAGATTACTCAAAAGCTTCGGATGAATCAGCTGATGTACTGCTGACTCGTGCAGGTTTTATACTTCATTTGGGTCATAACAGAGTTTCTTTGCTACACACAGTTACTCACTTTGTGTGCTCTTGCAAACAGAACATAGGGACTGGATATCTTCAACAACTTTCAAGATAAATATTATGAAGTTGGACTGAATTTGGTAAATTTAGTGAGTGTATGTACAGACGGTGTACCTTCCATGAAAAGAAAACATGAAAGGTTTACTGCCCAGATTAAAAAAAAGTATTAACAGATTCAGACGCTCTCTTTCTTTTCATCGTATCTTGCATCAGCAAAGTCTCTGTGCTGAAGCTACTATTTTAAGTGACAGTTAGCAAGACGTTACAAGTATTGTTAACTATATGCATGCAAATGCAACATGGCATCTTCAGTTTTGTAATATCCAAAAGTTGAACAATGAGGTATTTAGTGTGGATTTGGCATATCATTCTAAAGTGTGTTGGCTATTGCAGGGACAGGTGTTACCAAAATTTTATCCCTGCCAGAACAGATAGTTAGATTTTATGAAGAACAGAAGCAACAACGTGAATTATTGAAAGAAGATTTGTATAGGAATGTAGCATTTCTATGTGATATCATGTCAAATCAAGATGACTATTTCTTTGCAAGGCAAAACGAAGTCTATGTACAGTATTTAGCCAAAATTCCAAGGTTGAAGAATTTGCTTAAGGCCACACAGCACCAGAGTGGCAGAGCTGTGTTTTAATTTCTGTGCCCTGTAGGCTCCTGGGACTGGGTGGGAGATGTCTGCTAGGTGGCAAGGGGAAGACTCCTTCAAGTTCAGGAGGGGTGGGGTGTGATGCTCTTTGGACCCATTAGCATGGTTTGCTGTCAGCCTCAGGGTCCCCCCTTTTACAGGATCAGACAGAAAGTAGCATCTTGGACACTAGGCAGATTCAGCAGTGTAGAAGATGCTGTCAGTCCCTGCCTTCACCCCCTTGCCATTCCTGTGCCGGTCTAACATTCCATGGTTGACACTTGCAGGTTCCTTCTGGCCACCAGAGCTAGAAGAGAAAAATGCCAGGAATGAATGACTTCCAGGAGTCCAGCCTCCTGGGTGGGATAACTTTGAGGTGACTTTCTGCATTGTTTCCCAGCGTGGCCCAGTTGCCTGCAGTGTTCTGTGCACACCACTGTTCCAGCTTGCTGACATACCTTATGGACTTCTTTGTCTCATGTCTCAACTCCTCACACGCTGCCTACTGGGATCACCAGATAAACCACCAACAATCTAATTTTTATCTCAGACCTGCTCCTGGGGGATCCCAAACCAAGACCCTGCCACTTCACCAGCAAGGGGGGTTGTCTCCCTGCACCCAGTGGCATGGAAACCTCACCTCTCCCCTCTGGTGGTTTCTGAGCCTCCGAATGTGGACTATGAAGCTTTGCTGAGATTGGGCTGGCAGGAATTTCCTTGGCCTCTCTTTCCCTAGCCTGCTGCCTTCATTAGCACCTTAGGGGGCCTGGGACCACGTGTATGTGAACAACTGCAGGTGGTGGAGAGGGAGGAGGGCTTTGGCGCTGGTGCCTCATGGAGAGCTGCAGAGGTTGCCCCTCTGGAGTGGGAAGGTGGCACGACCCTTTTAGGCTGTTGACCCTGAAAAGATTTGGGAGAAAAGTCGAACAGTTTGGGTCTTGATGCTCTCCTGACGTTAGCCTTCCTGAAATACTTCTGTTTTGACTGGGACGGAGTGGGAATTGCAGGGAGAATGAAACTCAGGTGCTTTTGCCAGAGCCTGGCGGGCAGGGCTGGGCCTTTTCAGGTATGAAAGGGTCAGTTCTGTGGTGGGAGCTCTCTGGGGCGCTCTCTAGAGTGGACAGCCAGGTGCCTGCCCAGCAGCTGCTGTAGTGTTCTTCTTTGCTGCTAGGATAGCCGCCTGTTCAGGAGGCTACGGGCCGAGGTCCCTGATTGGTTTATGCTCATGTTGCGTTGCCAATTCTCTCCGCCAGTGATTGGTCTAGAGATGGCCATGTGACTAGGTTGTAGCCAATGAGGTGGAAGAACAAGTGTCCTCCGGCGTCTTTGAATAATTCGCTCCCTAAGAGGAACCCAGCGAGGAGGAAGTCCTGCTTCTGCTGTCCCCTTGTTCTCTGACAGCCTGGAGCAGAGCATGGGGCTGGAAGGGAGCCTGAGTCCCTGATGACGCAATTGAGCCCGCAAAGCAGCCGCACCACCCACTTCTGAGTTTCTTGTTAAGTAAATAACACATGTCCTTATGGCTTAAGCTACTTTTAGTTGGGTTTTCTGTTATTTCAGCCAAATACATGCTGATGGATAAGGTCACCCTTTTCAAGAAGTCTTTCTGGGGAATTCTTGACTATTTTAACACTTGATCCACGATTTGCTTTTTAGAAGATGGTATTTTAATCTGTATTGGTCAGGAGTCTTGTGGTTGCCATTTCTGTATTGGTCAGGAGTCTTGTGGTTGCCATTAAGAGAAACTCAACTCAACCAGCTAAATAAATCAGTCCTATCATCTCTCTTTCATCTACTGAAAGAATTTGTTGTGTCTGTAATAGAAGATCTAGGCACTACTGCAACTTCAGGTATAGCTGCATCTGGGGGCTCAAACAGTATCCCTGGGAATGTCATCTCAGGCTCCTGGCTTTGCTTTCCTCTGTTGGCTGTGTACCTGGGCAGGTTCTCCCGTTGAGGTATCAGGATGGCTGCTGAGACTCCCAGACTTGCAGCCTCTCAGCTTTGCAGTCCCAGTAGAAAGAGAACAGCTGGTGCTCAACAGTTTTATCATGCCTCTCACTATTTTATATAAGGGGCCCAACTAAGGCCATGCACCCATCCCGGCACCATGCAGTTTACTCAGGGGGATAGAAAATGCTAGTTGGCCAGTGGCTCTGGTTATGTGGTGCAGTGGCATGAATCTCCTTGAATAACAGGGGCTAGGAGTAGGGGACAGGGATGGCTCCCTAAAGCAAAGCTGGGTGAGATGAACAGAAGGGAACCAGAGTCCGAGCAGGCAAAAACAACAGATGTCTCCTCACAGTCTAAGGTATTTTGGGAGGAGAGGAGACACTGCAGATTTCCTCTGTTTCTTTTTTTAATTGCTAGTTGTAGAACCTTTTGTTAAAAAATCTTACACGTGAGTCTAACATGTAAAGGAGAGGGAGGAGGTACTTCTCAGGTTGGTGCTGCAGGGAGGTGTGTGGTGGCTTCTCATCTGGGTGAAGCAGTCCAGTGGTTGCTGATCCAAGTGTGGTCCCTGGACTATGGTGCCAGCACCTAGAAACCTTGTAGGAAGCGCACATTCCTGGGATTTGCCCTGACCCTTGCACCCGGAAACACTGCAGATAGAGTTCAGGTGTGTGAGTTTTACCAAGCCCTCCAGGTGATTCTGAGCGCACTGGAATTTGAGATCCACTGGAGTAGAGGAGGCACACGGGGAATCTGTTTTGGTTTGGGTGTTGGTCTGTGGCTGGCTGGCCTCTTTTCCTTTTGTGAGTTATGTTAGTTCCTTAGGGCTGCCATATCAAATTGGCACTACCTGATGGCTTAAAACAGGAGGAATACGTTCTTTCATAGTTCTGGAGGCCAAAAGTCTGAAGTCAAAGTGTTGGTAGGGCCACACTTTCTCCAGAGGTCCAGGGGAGACTCCTGCCTGCCTCTTTGGGCTTCTGGTGGGTGCTGGCTGCCTTGACTTGCACCTGCATCCCTCCAGTCTGTGCCTCTGTCACCACATGGCCTTGTTCTGTGTGTGTCTCTGTGTTTCCTTTTCTAAGGACACCAGTCATTGGATTTAAGGCCCACTCTACTCCGGCATGATCTCCTCTTAACTAATTATATCTACAAATACTCTATTTCGAAATAAACTCCCATTCTGAGGTTCCAGGTGGTGGTGAATATGGTGGTGGTGGGAGGGATAGATACTGTTCAACCCTCTATGTGAATCACCTACTTTCAGTGGTTCCAGAAAAGTGGGTTTTTAGACCACATCAATCCTGGAGAATTGGTTGAGCAGAGCCTTACTTTGGTCCACAGAGGAAAACTTATTTTTCTCCATAAAAACAATATGAATAGCCTGGCACATTTATACTGCCCTAATCCCATTGAATCATAATTTTTAGTGGTGGAACTCTATTCCCCATGAGAAATACTGTGCTGGGACACAGAAAACAAAGCCACTGTGATAGGAGTTGGGGAAGAAGCTCTGTCTACCCTTTGCTAAGGCATAATTTTTGAATTCTAAGATTTCACAGAAGAGTTTGAAAACAATTGCTTACTAGTTTAAATTAAAAAAAGGCATATGTATAACTCTTAAACTGATCTCTGTTAATGCTTACAGAAATGCATGTACTTGGTAAAAGAAGTTAAAAAAGTAAAGTTAGAGAATAAAATGGCTTTTGTGTTCTCCCACCAGACTCAGTCTTTCACTCTAAAGATACCACTTACCATTCCAGAAAAATATTCCCTGTACACACAAGTCTGTGTATTGGGATGTTGTTTTTATCTACGTGAAAGGAAGGCATAGTATACACATAGTAAGTGAAATAAATTTTCATTTACTTTTTTTTTTTGAGACAAATGCCTGCAATAGATAATCCCCGATTATGGATTTTTCCTGATGAATTTCCAGCCAATAAACATCTCCTGATTAGTTGAATTATAAATTGGCTTTGGGAGAAAGTTCTTGGCATAAATATAGAATTGACACCTGCTCACCAGCCAGACTGGGACATGCAGTAAATATTGGGACAGGGTTACGTGTGCAAAGTCACATTATGCATTTTTTGTCTCTCATAAATATATAAATAGCTTCCATGTTGTTCCTAAGGACCCAAGCTTGACTTCTTTGGGCAATTAGTTAATTGAGGTGTTCAGTGAAATTGTTTTGTTGTTCTTTTCTGTTTTTAGATTTGGCAAAAGCATTATTATGGGCTCGTCTCATTAATAAGCAGATCTTTTTGATGAAAGTTACTTTGGTATAAAAAGTTCTAGCCTGGAGAAGTTGGGAACATCATTTTTCTCCTGGGGTTCTCAACTTTCTAATGTCAAATGGAAAGTTGGATTGGACTAATTGGTTGGATTAGTATCTTCAAGACCTGTCCAATTCAGCTATTCCATAGCTCTTTGAGGGTCACAGTGGTTTGTGTATATTTCTCTGATATCCCTGGCATTGGAAGATTTTTGCCTTAGGTGGGTCACTGTGTTTATCTTAGGAAAGGAGACTTATCCAGCCTAGAGCTCAAATTCTTAACTCACCCAGGGTTACTAGACCCTCAGCAGTCATCTAGAATTAGATTTTTATGTATATAGCAGAGAAAATCAAAAGAATAAGGGCTTAAAAAAGACAGAAGTCAATTTTCATCTCTTACCACTAGTGTGGTGATTCCATGATTTCAGAAAGGCCAGGATCTTTCTACGTTCTTCTGTACCATCTTTGGCCTGTGAGCTCCATCTTCACAGGCACCAACCTCATGGTCCAAAATGGCTTCTGGAATTCCGGCCATTTGCTCCACCTTACAGCAGCCCCAGGAGGAAGCAGGTGCCCCTGTCTTCTAAGAAGCCTCACATAATATTTGACTTACATCTCGTTGGCCAGAACATAGTCAATGGCCATACCTAAATGCAGGGGAGACCACAAAAATAGGATTTTCAGCTTGGGGGGGTTCTCTTCTTCTTCCTTTTTTTTTTTTTGAGACAGAGTCTCACTTTGTTGCCCTTGGTAGAATGCCATGGCATCACAGCTCACAGCAACCTCCAGCTCCTGGGCTTAGGTGATTCTCTTTCCTTAGCCTCCCGAGTAGCTGGGACTACAGGCACCTGCCACAATGCCGGGCTACTTTTGGTTGGGCCTGGGTTTGAACCCACCACCTTCGGAATATGGGGTCAGTGCTCTACCTACTTAGCCAGGCGCCACCCAAGGTGGTTCTCTTCTTAACCAGGAAGAGGAAGACAGATGTTGGTGTAAGCAACTGGCAGTATTTTTTAGAGTCAGGATTTGGCCGTTTAGTCTGAATCAAAACAGACTTTCCAGCTAGTAGGGCTGACACCATCTGGTTGGGCTCAGGGATGCAGAATTTGTCAGCCCTACTGAGCTGCTAAGGACCCTCATCATGGACATGTGGGACCCTGACTCATACAACTACCTCCCCAGAGGGTTTAGCAGCCATTTCATAAGCAGGAATTTTCTGCTAATTTTATAGTGATTGGTATTTCTTTTACTGGCAATATTTTTGAGGTACATATAAAAGTTTTTCTATCCTACTGGAGACCAAAGGATTGCTGTAGTCAGAGACAGGGACATTTTTCCTGGGAATCTCTTAGTAGAGTTCCTGGCATATAGTTGGTTTTTGTAAATATCTGCTGGGTTATATTCTGTTTGGGGGTGAGTGGCTGTGGCTCGGGACGGTACTGGGCAAAATCTGCCTTTTGTGAACCTTCCTCTTGGATCTCAGCCTTTCCCCACCTCCAGCCTCTCTGCTTCTCCTGTTCACATGATTCCTGGGGAACTGTACAGGTGAGAATGCAAATGCAGCCTTTTCCCAGGGGCTCCAGTTGAAATGTCCCATCCTATGATTTCATTCCCAAGGACACAACCCCTTATTTTCCATGGTGTCTGCTCCTCAACTTAGTCACTTTGGCCGTGTGATCAGGAGAAGGTGAGGGTTTCCCCCACCCTCCCAGCTCCTGCTGCCTCTCTCCTGATGCTTTGAACTCACAGCAGAAAGCATAGTGGTTCTCCTGTGGTGACATCAGCTTTCCTTGGGAACCTGTTAGAAATGTACATTCTCCAGCCCCACCTGCCAAGTTGATGCTGTAGGGGTGGGACACAGGGGCCAGTGCTGTAACGAGACTTTGCCCAGCATCTGTATTTTCAGCAAGCAGTGCTGGTGATTCTGATGCAGGTGGTCCCAGAGACACAAGCCAAGTGATGTCCTTTCTCCTGAGATGGAGTTGGACCGGTCCTTGTGGTGTCCATGAGAAGGTTCTATGTGTCACCAGATGTCACTATGAACTGAAAATGATAAGACCTCCAGGTGGACCTCTCTGCTCTCTGGGAGAGAAGAAACCTTTTAGTAATCCTGTTGTTCACAATATTCCTGTGGTTGCTTTTTCTGAGGATATGGCCGCTATGGTGATGGACAAGGGTGGGGTGTTTGGGGAGAACCGAGTGGGTGTCACGAACAATGCTATGATGAGAGGGAGGGGTTTAATGGGAATACATCTCTTTCCAATGCACACTCTGCAGCCGCTCCTGGTGCGTGGCCTGCCCCCGGGAGCCTGTCAGCATCATGGGCTTGATGGATGTCCCTGAGTCTTCACCAGTCAGACTCCCCAAATTGCGGGGCGGGGGTGGTGGTGGTGGTGGCAGCTACCAGTTGGAGGTGGTGGTGGGCCTCTGGGAGAAGGCTGCATTTGTATTCTTACCTGTGCAGTCAGGGGTTAATTGAAAGTTCAGCCCAGTCCAGGTGGCCAGTAAGGAGAATGGCCACTGACTCTCACATCATGTTCTATCAAAGCCAAGCCAAATCACGACCTGGAACCTCCAAACTGTATGTCACATAGTCCACTTCTCTCCACTTCTGCCAATACCGCTTTTGGCCAAGCTGCCATCATCTCTGCCCATCTCCCTGCTGCTTCTGCACAGCCCCTTTGCCCCCTGGGGGCCAGCAGAGGAGGTGGTTGCTGCGTTTTTTAGTTAAGGTGAAATTCACATAATGTAAAGTTAACTTTTAAACTGAATAATTCAGTGTTCTGTGCTACATTCACAATATTGTACACCCACCACCTCTACCTAGTTCCAAAACATTTTCAACTCCCTCCCCCAAAGAAACCCCACATCCATTAACCTGACACTCCCCATTTCCCTTCCCCAGACCCTGCCAACCACTAATCTGCTTTCTGTCTTTGTGGCTTTGCCAACTCTGGGCATTTCCTATAAATGGAATTTTACAAATATGTGACCCTTTCATGTCCCGTGACAGCTTTAGGTTCATTTCTGTTGGGGCGTGTACCTGAACTTCATCCCCCTTACTGTTGAATCCTACTCTGATACAGGGGTAGACCACCTTCTGTGTATACACCCATCTAGTGATGGGCACTTGGGATCATTTGAGTCCTTTAAAGAGAGGTAGTTGTATCACATCTCACCTGCTTATGACACCTTAGACCCTCTCCTCTGTGCCTTGGAGCAGAGTTCTGATCGCTCACCCTACTGCAGCAGCCCTGCTCAGCCCCACCTGATGCATCCAGCACCACTGTGTGCCATCACTCTGGCCTGTCTTTCAACTCCTTGAAAAGCTGGGCTCTTTGACCCTGGGGCCCTAAGATAGGCTCTTCCCTTTCCCATCATCTCTCCATGGCTGCCTGAGTCTGGGTCTCCCCAAGAGCAGACACTGGGATTTGGGTGCGGAGAGTGCACCAGGGAGGTGATCACGGGAGGTATGGCCAGGGCTGGGGACTGGGGACAGGGAAGGAAAGAGTGACAAGCAAAGGAGTGTTAGTGAGTGGGCTCTGCTGGGGGCAATTTGGGCTCAATACAGATTTGTTAAGGAGCTGAGTATTTATCCACTGACTCGACCCTTCTCGGTGGCGTGCTGCTCTCCGAGGCACCGACTTGGTGGCGCTGTCTATATGAGGCTGTGCACGTGCTACGTAGGGGGTGTCAGCCTTGAGGGACTTCCAGGGAGTAACAGGGTTTTTGGCCTTGCTGCCGCCAAGGCTGACCCTTGATCTTTTGGCTCTGACATTGATGCACCCATAGATACGGCCACCCCAACCCAGGCAGGTCTCCCCTGCTCTCCTCTCCTCCTTCAGAGCCCCTGTCTCAGTTTGTCAACATAAGCTCAGGCACTTACCTAAAGCTGGGTTCACCTCCTAGGTGGTGAACCCATGGTGCCAGCACTGCCGCTTGCTGGTTGGTTATCCCTGGTGCCTGGTGCCATTCTGGTGCACGGCAGGCGCTCAGCCCAGAGTGTTGAGTGGACGGTCTCCTCTCCTGGCTCTTTATAGGGGCTCTCTGGGAGCACGCTTTGATGTCTTGAAGATCAAATCCTCAAAGCTCTTCACCCGAGAATGGTGCAAAAGCCCAAGATACCAGGAGCACAGAGCAGCTGCTCATATTTATTTTTTAAAACCAGACTTGATTGCATTTGGATTTTGTTCTTCTACCCCTGCTTCTTCTTCCTTTTTTCCTAAAGAGACTGGCTTCTAAGCGCAAAGACATTGGGGAATTTCTGGGAGGTTCATACATATTTTCTCTCACGTGGCTGCCTCTGTTTGTCAAAACAGACTCCGAGGTGGGCTTTGCTTTCCCTGCTGCTGCAATTTGGTTTTCCAGCCTTGTTCCTTCTCCTTCATGCTCCAGGCTGTTCTGCTGAAGTTAATTCTCAGGAGCATTAGGTGTTGATTTTTGTATTTGCTCGTTTATTTACAGTGCATTCAAATGGCTATTTTTATAAGTCTAGGGCTTCTGTTTCCTGGGCTTGATTTTTTTTGAGAAAGGTTTTGTTTGGAGAGCTCCAAAGGCCAGAGAAATGTATAAAAGAAAAAGATGAGAAAAGTTGGTGGAGACGGCCGAGATCCGTGGATAGCAGAGTGGCCAACGTGCGTGTGTCACCCACAGGAGGATTTTACAGACCCCTATTGGTTTGTTGCCTCTAAGAACCCTCCCCGTTTGTAGTTAGAAGTGTTGAGAGTAATGTGGAAGAAGAAAATCAGGGACTGATGAGAGAAGGAAGGGAAAGCAGATGGTAGGGCTGAAGGAGATGCATTCTCTCCTTTGCTAAGAAAAGATCAGCAGATCTGTCCCAATCTCTGATGTGGTGTCAGGAATAGAAGACGAAAGATGTGGACCCTCATCCTCAAAAGACTTGCATTCTGTAGAGGTAGACTGAGTGTCCGTCCAACCCGGTAACTATTATGGTAGCAACATGCTCGCAGGGAGCCTGGGAGAGCAGAGGGGGCTTCTTGGAGGAGGCAGTGAGCTGACAGTTCGGTTTGGGAGGGTGGGGGGAAGTTGAAGTCAAGTCTCAGGCTTAGAAACTATAAGAAAGAAGGAGTGAGATTTCTAAGTGTGGGTGATGTGGCCAGGCTGGGAGGCTCTGTGATGCTCTGATTTATTCTGGAATGTGTTCCCCAGGCTGGGGCTAAAGCCTTTCTGGCCTTGAGGACTGAACTACAGGCATAGTCAGGGTTCTTTTGGTCGTAGGAAATGGAAAGTCAAGTCAAACTGCTTTGAGAAAAGAAAATTCCTTTTAATTTATATAAAGGAAAACGCTAGGGCTTCTGGCTGCAGGCATGGTTGGATCCAGGAACTCAGGAAGCTCTTTCTTTTAGTCTCTGGGTTCTGGCTCTCTTTGTATTGCCTCCATTCTCAGACAGCTGGTCTTGTAGTAACAAGAGACTGCCTGTTGGTTCAGCTTGCACCCTTGCCTCTTCCCTGATGGCTCTAAAGACCAGAATGGAAAGTAAGTCAGCCCAGGTGCACTCAGTGAGATCTGGAAGTTAGAGGCAGGACAAAGCCACCATTCTGTGTGTCCTCTGGTGAGCACTGTTGTGGAGGTGCGTGGCTTTTCTGCCGTGGTTTTAGCCAGGGCCCACTGCCTGCTCACGGCTTGGAGGGTTGGATAGGTGGGCCGTGTGGTTCGGACTCAGTGGGTGGACTGCGGCAAGCATTGGTGCTTTTCAACAGCCTGTGCTTTATGGCTTTGTCTTGATACAAGTTGCCTCCTTATTGTGGTGGCTTCCAGGTGGTGGTAGTGGTGGTGTGATTTTGGAGCTAGCAGCTTGGGTAGCAACTTTCTGATTAAGCCTTCTGATTGGAACCTTCCCTATTGTACAAGAGCTGCCTTGGTGCCTGAGATCTGCCATATAGCTTGGAGGGTCATTTCCAGAACACCAACACACACAGCCCGTTTCTCAGTCCTTCTCAGTGATTCTGGAAGCCCCTCTCTGCTTCAGCTAACTGGAGTGGGTTCTGTTCTCTGCAATAAAACCCTGCTCATCATGTCAGGTGTCTCTGGGCCATGACTGTCCCACTGGAGCCAGGAGAGTAAACTTGAGCTGGTTTTGGACTAAGTCTGTTGTTTCCATGGCATCAGTGGTTGAACAAGCCTGATAGAAGTGCTGTTCCAATTAGTGGCATGTTCCCAGCTACTAATATGTCCTTTTGACAGGACCTGTTATTAGAGTGGATATCTTGCCAGGGCTCCGTGGTGCATTTTGCTGGCCCTGCTAAACAACCTTGAAGGTAAGGCCACCAGTGTGGACAGTTTGGAAGAAAAAACCCCACATAACATCTAACCCCTGGACTTAGATGACCAGGAGCCAAAGGGTAGGCCTGAATCCCTGGAAGCCCCTTCTTCAGTCCTGGCCTGCTCTGCCCCAGCTGGGCCACCCCAACAATTCAAGGTTGGGGGTCTTCAGCTGGGCGCTGGTGCAGTCCTCACATGCAGCCAGACTAAGAGGGGTAGGGGCCACGCCCCTGCAGAGAGAACTAAGGGTTGCATCTGACAGGTCTGAGCTGTGAAGTTTTTCTTGAATCCTAGCACCCTGGTGCCTCACTTATTCAGAATGTGCAAGGGGTTTGGCACAGGGCACTGGCTGGTGATGTGGGTTCTTCTGCTTGGTGGGCAGATGTGGGAACAGTTGGGCAGGTGGCCCAGACCCACTCAGCCTCTGGCTTGCCCCACATTGTGGCCTTGCAGCTGCCGCACACCCACCCCACTCCCCAGTTGCACCTCAATGTCCAGACTCTGAAGAGGAGTCTTGAGTTTTGCACCAATAGCTGGTTCCTGCCCTGTCACAGATGCCCAACTCTGGACCTGGTGCTGCCATGCCCAAGTGTCCCAGGTACAACAAGGAGGTCTACTTTGCTGTGTGGGTGACCTCTCTGGGCAAGGACTGGCACTGGCCCTGCCTGCAGTGTGAGAAATGTAGAAAGACACTCTTCTCTGGGGCTCACTCGGAGCATGAAGCCAAGCCCTGCTGACCTCTTCCACATTCGGGCCCAGTGCAGCGTGGAGCTGAGAGTCACATTTCCAAGTAAACCTAGGTTGTGGAGACCCTGTCCCCATGCTGCCTGCCGGGCCATTGCTCAGGCAGATGCCAGGCCTCACCCCAGACATCGGGGTTCCCTTGGACCCCTTGCATCTTCAATAAACTCATGACACTTGGGGAAATAAAAAGGGGTCTCGAGTTCCTGGAGGAGGCCTGCCTTGGGGTGCCCAAGTTAACTCACACGACATCTCTGCAGCTGGATGCAGGCTGGGGTACTGATAGTAATAACACCTCTCCTAATACAAAATGGGGTGCTTGGGTACTTCTCCCATGGGCAGGGCAGGGCAGGGCAGGGCCGGCAGAGCCATTCCATGGACCGGGAGGACCCAGGCCCTGCCAGTGGCGAGTGCTGCTCTCCTGGGATTCCATGGACTCTCTGCTCTGTGACAGTGATCGCTCTCAGTATTGACTGGGCTGGAAATCGTTCTGTGCTGAATGAAACGTCAATCTCGTTAGATCACAAACCTGCATTGCTATCAGTGTGAGCTTGGCCGGTGTCTCTGCCTGTCTCCCACCTCCCCCACCGCAGGGAATGAAAGCAGGTCCAAGGTTAGGAAGCAGGTTGATCTGTGTAAATAACGCATAGGTGTATGAATATGAATAGGGCATTGGTTCCATTCATGATGAAGTCAGCTTCCTGGGCCACATCTCGCGCCGTTTATTAACATGCTATCCCAACTCAGATGCTGTGTTTCAAAACAGTATGCTAGGGTTATGATTGTGATTACTATTATTATTTGTGCAGCAGCATTTGGAAGCCCTTATTAAGTGATTCCCATTTGCTTCGGCATGAATGCACACTGCGCGATACTTCAGGACAAGTTCAGCGTCTTCACCACACGCAGGAACATTTAAAGAGGAAGCCTTGGATTCTGGCTTCAGAATAAAAACACATACTGATTTTTTTTTTTCCCATTTTGGACTCTTTTGTGGAATGTTGAAGGGCTGTGATTCTTAAATTGGAGCTGGCTCTCAGGTGTGTATCTTCTCACCCTTTGTTCCTGGGGACAGAAGTGATGGATTTTGCAGTCTGGAGGAATCTGTCATTTTGACTTCATCTGCTTGTTAGGCATCTCCATTGTCTCTGATGTGACACTGTTTGGGGTTTCAGCATTTCATCACAACTCCCCCCTGGGAGAGCCAGGGCTTGAGAAGTGGCCAGAGTGAGGGGAGGAGGGGTAGGATTTTTCACTCGTTTTAAGTTATTAGTATCTTGGACTTGGGATGGGTACTTTTAAAAGACATTAAACAGGTGAAAGCAATCTGAGAGGGGCACTTCTTTATACAGGGATATTTCTTCTATGTGCTATTTGTTTGCTCCCAGTAACGAGGCACTCACTACTCAGAAGGTAACCTATTCCCTCAAAGCCCAGATCTGGTTTACAGTTTATTTTTGCCTTCCTTTGTTGTGTCCATAATCACCCACCCCTTTGAGCTTCTGAGGTTGTTCAGAACAAATCTAAAACTCCACTTACCTATTTGAGAAACAAATATCACATCTTTTTCCTTTTCCTTTTTCGTTCTTTTTTTTTTTCAGACAGTTTCACTCTGTTGTTCAGGCTAGAGTGCAGTGCCATCATTATACCTCACAGCTCAAATTCCTGGGCTCAAGAAATCCTCCTGCCTCAGCCTCTTGAGTAGCTGGGACTACAAGGAGCTCACCACCATGCCTAGCTAGTTTTTCTATTTTTAGTAGAGATGGGGTCTTATTCTTGCTCAGGCTTGTCTCAAATTCCTGAGCTCAAGCAGTCTACCCACCTGGGCCTCCAGAGTGCCAGGATCACAGGCGTGAGCCACCGCACCTGGCCTACAAACATCACATCTCATCTTTAGGCTAAATATTCTTCATTCTATGCTTTTAGTTGAATGACAGCTTGCCTGGGACAATTTCCCCTGCTAAGTTCACTCTGTTAAAAGACATTCCTTGATGATTTTTTAAAAATTTCAGACTAATACAAGGGTACAAATGTTTACATTACATTGTTTTTCATTTCTGAGGTAAAGTTCAAGTTGTAGTTGATCCGTTCACCCTGCACATTAAGTGAGAACTTGCCAATCCCCCTCCCTCCTCCCCCTTCCCCCTTATTTGGTTCCAAGCCCTGAAATCCCTGCTCCTGAGAGATATCATATTTGGTTCAGGTGTTTGACATAACTAAGCCCTGGCAGGCATGTGACTAATCAGAGATAACATGCTGGCCAATCAGGACACAGCATCCTCCTGGCCAATCAGAGCATAGCCTTCCTGCTGGCCAATCAGAATACAGAATCCCTCTGGCCAATCAAAGTATAGCATTTCTCCTTGCCGATATCACTGGCCCTGGGGTGAGTTTGACCTCGGGATCTTATCTCTGAACTTTGCCAGGACAGTGTGGGAACATGCTCCCTCACCCTCTCAGGGCACAAAACAGGGCCCACCATCCCCCTTTCGCCCCCATCTTCTCATTTCCTTCAGCAAATTAACTCTCTCATTCACTTAAGCCAGTTTGAGTTAGTTTTCTGAGATTCTCAGCTAAAACACATCTTCCCACACTCAGTGCTTCAGGGCACATCCTTCAGTGTTGTGTTGGATTTGTGCATAGATTTTCCACAGCCAGGATGCATGGCAGAAGACTTTAAATAAAATCCCAACCTAGCATGAGTTTTATTCACAGGAGCAAATCTTGGAGGTGATGATCAGGAAAGAGAATCTGAAAAGAGAGGCTGTTACTGTCACTGGTAGGTGCGTTGATACCCACGGCTAGTAGTTTAAGCAACAGTTCTGCAGTTCTGGGGTCCCTGGTCTTTTCTTTTTTTCAGGAATGAAAATTAGAAGCTGGTGGGAGACACATGCAAGAACAGAGAACCTCAGAAACACTAGAAAAAGCATCGTTCTGAGTGTAAACCAGGTTAATTCAATCTAGCCCTATTTAAATATCTTAAAGCTCAAAACAGGTTTATCTTAGAGGAGAAAAAGAGAATGAAATCTCCATATGGAGACTTGAATTATTTTAATATTTTAGGTAGGTTACTGGGGGCATCAATTATGGCATTGCCATTGATTTTTTTTTACTACACTAATTTTATTACCTTTATCTGGATTTATATAGCATTTGATAGAGTTAATATTGTTAGATGCTTAGAAACTCATTTGAATTTGCCCATAGCTTTGTATCTGAGTGAGCCCTATGGAAAGCTAGTAAATTATAAAGCAATCTATCTATTCCACTTAAAGGTATAAATGCAGTTGACTCATGCTGCTTTATTTATGGCTTGTGCTTTAGGCTGGTATTTTTTTTGTGGAAAAAGACTGAGGTCAGGGGACCGTGGCTAGGGAGGGTGTGAGGATGTGTGCCCAGAAGTTGGGGCCAGTGTCAGGCCTGCAGCACAATTTACCTCCTCCCTTTGCCCACTGTGGCTGTCTTTCCCTTCCACAGATGCTGGCCCAAGGGAACATGCCAGTACACCCTACACTTTCCTTCTCTGTTGCCTTTCTGGGGAGCTGAACCCACAACACCTGCCTCTTATTAACCACCTGCCTGGCCCCCAAACTGGCAACCAGTAGTTCAGGGCAAAGGTGAGGTCTGGGTGCCTCTGAGTTCCTCATGAGCATCTGACCCTGGGGTAGGATTGAGGAGAGAGTCGCCTAACCCCTTGGGCCTATGTTTCTGAAGATGACATGGCGATCAGTAATACCTGCCCTTTCCCATCCTCGGACCACAGGATCTGAGAGGGTATTTCAGACAGATGACAGTTAGGAGGCTTAAATTATCCCAGTGGTTCTCATACTTGAGTGAGCATCAGATCACCTGGAGAGTTTGTTGAAACACATCTGTTAGGCCCCATCCTGGAGTTTCTGATTCAGTAGCTCTGTGGTGGGACCTGAGGATTTGCATTTCTAGCAGGTTCCTAGATGTTGCAGATGCTGCTGGTTCAAGGATCACACTCCGAGACCCACTGAGTTAAAAAGAAAATCCACACAAGGGCAGGAGCTGTTAGGTCTTTCTTTGAACCATGTTGCCGCAGAATTATCTAGAAAGTTGATCTATTGAATGGTGAGTAGCTTCTGGTGGGGCATAGAATCCTTTTCCACATCATCAACTTGATGCTGTACTAGGTTAATTTTACTGTGAGATGATGAAGATGATGTAATAATTCCTGTCTTCTGAACTTGCTTCCACACACGCACCTATCCCTGAGAGGGGTTCTGTGTCATGAAATTTATACCAAGGTGGCAATTTCTTGGTTTTCCCTGGTAATGTTGGGCAGGCTTTGAAGCAGTCGACAGCTGTAATGAAGTTCTCTTACAGCATTGGGTCACTGATTAGATTAGGCGGTCTGCAAGACTTTCAGGTCTTGGGAACTGAATATGGGAAGAAGTGGAACAAATATTGTTGCTCCTACATCACAGTTAGAACAACACGCTCAGAGAGTGCCTCCCTTGGGCTGCACTACTTATAGGAGACTCAGTGGTGCCTGGCCCACACCTTTGCCCTAAACTAGTGGCTCCAAGTCTGGGGACCAGGCAGGCAGTTCATAAGGGGAGGTGTTGAGAGCTGGGTTCCCAGGAGGAGAACTCTGACGAAGAGGTCAGAGTGCAGGGTGTTTAATTGGGAGAGATGACTGGGCCTTTATCTGCCTTTCTCAGTCATCAGTCCTTGGCTCTGGGTCACCCTGAGAAGGAGCATGACCTTGAGCCTGTCAGCTGACAGCTGCGACTGTATAGCCAGCATCACAGCAGCTGGGCCAACAAGGCCCCCATTGTGGGGGCATCTGGGCAGGGCCAGGCGAGAGCTGGAGAGGTCCTTGGTGAGCTGGTCCTGGTATTTCAGAAGCCTGCAGAAAACTGGCTCCTTTACCTGTATTAAGTTCCCAATACATAGAGAAAATGTCAAGTCACTTTGCTTTTGGTAGAGTTACATAGCTGTTCTACCTTGTGTTTATCAAGACCTTTCTGGATCATTTGATGCCTTTGTGTGCCGGGTCCTCATGCTTCTGGGACCCTTCTTCTGGGCCCTGATGACCTCTCCCCCTCATTGCTCCCCCTTTTCTTCTCCCTGGCCCCCTAATTTGGGGATCCTATGTAGTGTCTAGGATGGAAGCTTTTCTCTTGCTGATTACCTAGTCCACCAAATTTGTGGTGGAATTTATCTAAACACATGACTGCTTAGTGTGCTCCAGGAAATTCAAAAGCCGAGCATCCATTCCTCTTTTCTTGTCTCTCCCTGGGTCCCCCCTTCCCTGAGACAGTGACCACAGAAGACCCCATGGACAGAATGGGAGAGGGGCTGTGAGTGAGGAGGAATCACAGGACTCGACAAGCTCAGGGATTTATATTTCAGAAATATCACCCTATCCACACTCATGATCCCACAGGTCCTGCCTATCGTCTGCTGGGAAAACGGAGGTGGCTGTCCTCGCCTTGACCTCCTGGGAATCTGCATCTCCATCTATTCCCTTCCAAATCCCAGCACAAAGTGCCTACAACTGCCAGGGTGACCTTTCAGCATTTCCTTTGCTTTAATGCCTCAATCTTCTTATTTGATTTTGTTGTAACATTTAATGAGGTTTCTCCATCTAAGAAAAAGAGATCATTTCCCACTATTGCTAATTTACCACTCAGTGCAACAGCAACCCTCAGGAGTGAGCAATGCCCCCTTCACTTTCTTCAGGAGGACGGCATCACCCTTCAACAGAGCGGAGGTGTCTTCCTGGCCTGGCCTGAGTGACATAGAGGAAGGACTTACTTCTCCATACATGGTACATTGGGTGCAGAAAGTGAGATTGTTTTTTAAAATATCTAAAACTATCTTTAATTTTGGCTGAGCCAGGAAGGGAACAGGCATTGTGGCTCATGCTTGTAATCCCCAGCATTCTGTGGCACTGAGGTGGGAGGATTGCTCGAGGCCAGGAGTTTGAGAGCAGCCTGAGCAAGAGTGAGATCCCATCTCTAATAATAATGGAAAAGTTAGCTGGGCATGGTGGCACCTGCCTATAGTCCCAGATACTGAGGAGGCTGAGGCAGGAGGATAAATTAAACCCAGCAGTTTGAGGTTGCTGTGAGCCATGACTGAAGCCCTTGCACTCCAGCCTGGGTGAAAGAGTGAGACTCTGGAAATTGGAAGCCTCCAGAATCTCCTGTTCCCTGGGACTTCCCTCTACAACTTGCTTTTTTTCTTTTCTGTCTCTAGTAAAGTGATAGCAGTTGCCATAGCAGAATGTGGTTACCTCATAGCTTCTTTTAGGGTTGTCTGTTCCAGCCTCCCACAGAGCCCTGTGTCTCTGTCTCCAGTTTTCAGTTCCAGAGACCTCAGAGAGAATCTGATTGGCTCAGATAGAGGTGGGTGTCTGGTCCCGGTTCAATCAACTACCGCCAGGGGAGGGTTCTGGCACACAGAACAAAGATGGTGAGATTACTCTTCAGACTCCCAGAGTGGCCAGAAGCCTCAGAAGGTGTCTGTAGGATCTGTTGAGCAAACCTTTGTTCCAGGGTGATCTTCTACCATGGAGCCTAATCCTGCCTCCCATTGAATCATGCAGACAAGCTCAGTATTCCTTTCCTATGACCAAGGACAATGGTCTCCCCTGAGTGGTTGTCTTCTGGCTCACTATCCACAGTTCTTCCACCTGTTTCCTAACTGATTAGGTTCCAAAGTCGTCCTCTGTTCTGGGTCTTGCTGTGTCACCTATGCTAGAATACAGTGGCACAATCCCAGCTTACTGTAATATCCAATTCCTAAGCTCAAGTGATCCTCCTGCCCCAGCCTCCTGAGTAGCGGGGACTACAGGTGTGCACCACTATGCCCAGGTAATTATTAAAAGCTTTTCCTGGGGGTAGATGGGTGGGTAGAAATTGGTTTTTGAGATATTATTCAGGCTGGTCTTGAACTTTTGGCCTGAAGCAATCCTCCCACCTTGGCTTCCTACAGTCCTGGTATTACCGGTGTGAGCCTCCATGTCCAGCCAGGAAAAACTTTAATTGGTGAGAATTTTCCTGAAAGGCAGTATCTGATCTCATCCCAGCCTTCTGGGACAGTAGTAAAAATAGTGACATTCCTAAGAACTCAAAGGTTAACTGTAAGATGAAAACAACTTAAAAGATCTCTTTGTGTCTGGAGCTCCATGCAGCTAGGAAGGAGCAGCCTGCCTGCCTGAGAGATGCTGAGATGGGACTGTGAGCTGTCTGGTTTTGAGAAATCCATCTGTCATCATGAAGGAGTTTGGCAGAGGAAATGACCCCCTCGTGGAGTCCGCCTCTGAGCCTCTCCTCTCCAGGCAGAATTAAGCCCTCTCATCTGCGCATTCCTTAGCTCTTTATCCATCTCGTTATGGCAGCCAGGTCTCTATTTTAGCATCACCATTGGTGAGGAAAATAACAGTAGTTCATATTTCTGGGGCTTTTGCTGTAGGCTGGTCACTGTGTTAAGTCTTTGCCAAGTTACTTGTCTGTCTAAAATGTGCTCATGAAATATTAATATCAATAATAACTATTGAGCAAGGTGCTAAGGACATTTCATATATTTCTTTATTTTCTATCCTCATAACCTTATAAGATTGTATTATTATTATTATCTCCCTTCTAGAACCCCAGAAAGAGAAAGTAATGTGCTCAAGGTCTCCCAGGTAAGCAGTGGTGGGATCAGGATTTGAACCCCGTCTGACTACGGCGTATGTGTGGCATGGCTCTCTCATACACCTTTGTCTTTCTTTCTGTGGGGCTTGGCTTATGCGAGGAGTTTGAAATAAGTGCATGAAGAAGGAAAGGAAAGAGAAAGCAAAAATAACTTTGAGAAGAAGAGCAAAACCGAATACTTGCAGACCAGACCTGGTGGCTTCCTCATCATAAATGGTGCCTAGACGGGGTGCTGTTTGCTGTCACCAGCCCCGTTAGACACAAGGCTTCAGAGAGCAGCAGAAGACAAATTTTTTTTTTTTTTTAGATGGAGCCTCAAGCTATCCCCCTGGGTAGAGTGCTATGGCATCACAGCTCACAGCAACCTCCAACTCCTGGGCTCAAGCGAGTCTCCTGCCTCAGCCTCCCAAGTAGCTGGGACTACAGGCGCCCGCCACAATGCCCGGCCATTTTTTTGGTTGCAGCCATCATTGTTGTTTGGCGGGCCCAGGCTGGGGATTCGAACCTGCCACCTTAGGTGTATGTGGCTGGCGCCTTAGTCGCTTGAGCCACAGGTGCTGAGCCCAGAAGACAAATTTTTATCAAGGTTTTGCTAGTAAATTTGTTATTTTTGACTGTCAGCAAGGAGAACTATAGCTTTGCCTGGAGATCCTTTTTATCTGTCACCTGCGTGAGGACCTGGTGGAGATTGTCCTTTACCCCTTTGGAGACACATCAGAAGTGGAATTGTGTTTTTGTTTAAGTGCATGGTCCCCTTTCCTGGGACTTAGAAACGTACCTACACATGTTTTTCTACTTTTAAACGATGGGAACTGTGACAAGGAGGTTGACAGAGAGCCCCCATCCTCTTTGATTTGATGGAATGTGCCAAGTGTGGAGGGCGGCCCAGGGCAAGGCTTTGCATTTAAGTGGAGGTTACAGAATTCTGTATGACTCACCCCACCTTTGCCGCCCTCCAACTATGGTAGGGGCTGGTGGGGAGGTGGGGGCTGGCAACTTACAGAGTGAATTCTTCATGGGTGTGTGTGGGTAGGTGGGTACATGTGGGTATGGCTTGTCGAGCCACAGTTGCCCACGGGGGCGGCATGGCTGTGCTGCAGCTTTAGGCAATTATCAGTTCTCTCTTTAATTCTGTTCAAGGTGACTGTCAAAAATCCACAGAAGACTCTCCTAATGAAATGGAAAAGTGTGCAAATTTATCCTCCTGCATACAGATGCCTTTTCTTTTTATCTGCTAATAATTGCTCCCGTAGGTTCAGCTTCACAATATTAAAGGATCTTTTCTTGTTCAACAATTAGTCAAAACAGTCCGCCCTGTGTGCCTGCTTGAGCCTGGTCCTTGAATGGTGACAGGCAGGAATTGGGGCTGTTGGAGCCAGGTCTCTGCCCTTTTCCTTCTTTCCTTTTTAATTTTAGTTATTTACTTATTTTTATCTCACAGGCGTGGTTTGCATGCAGGTGAAATGAGATGTTCTTGAGAGCGGATGTGTCTGAGGGAAAAATAACATCTTTAAACAAGTAAAGATGAAAAGATGGCTCTGGAAGGACATGTTCTGGTTGAAGTTGTGACAGCGACTGATCGTGGGTTTGATGAAACTAGTATCTAAGGCAGCGAAACAATTAGTACATTCACCTGGGCCCTGTTTCATGCTTTTGTTGTCAGCCCTCATCACCAAATTTTATTCACCTGGCTATGTGTGTTTTTGAACAAGAAACATATTTGAATTTCTCATCCCTGGGATTTCACAGAAGCATTTCTGGGTCAGTCAGTGTGTTCATGTCCTGGCTCCTGTCATCAAACCCTGAAGGTCTTGCTGAAGTTGAAAAATGATCAGCTTCCACAGGAAGGAGACAGAGGCCAGCTTTGGGAATCTCCTTTTCTTTCTTCTTTGACAACTGTGCTGGAAAACAGAGAGGTGTCTGGAAACCACAGTGGTGTCTAAAAGGGGGAGCATCCTGGATGGCAGGATTTATACGTTTTTAATACAGCCTCTCTGAAGGAAATGGAAAAGCATTGGCTACACTTTGAGGAGTTTCAGGCACAGTGCTGGAGAGTGTGTGTGTGGGTGGCCTGTCAACTTGCTTTCAAGTTGTATTGGCAGTAGTATTGGAAGGCAAAAAGTTTGACTAAGAGCTGAGGTTGGCAAACTGTGGTCTGGGAGTCAACTCTGGCTGCCAGGCTGTTTTTGTAAATAAAGTTTTATTGAAACACAGCTACGTCCATTCGTTTACCTATTATCTGCAGCTATTTTTGGAGTTACACAAGTAGAGATGAATAGATGCAACCTGCAGAGCCTAAAATAATCTCTATCTGGCCCTTACAGGAGACATCTGTTCACTCCTTTTGTAGAGGACGATTCTGCCTTTTAAGCTTTCCAGAAGTGAACATGAAGATGAGGCAACTCGATTGTGTAGCTGGTTCAGGGCTGTTGAGGACTATTTCTTTTCCTTTGTTTCACCTCTTCTGGGCAAGTTTTCTGCTCACCTAAGGGTGAGCAGGTGGGAGTACAAGGCCTCTTTACTCAGAGGTTTTGGCCGCTGGGAAGCAATTCCCACAAGAAGGCTTTTGAGGCAGACATTAAAGACTTTTGTCATCATTAGACCTGGGATTTATTAGAAATTGCAGTATTTTGGGGTGAAAAATGGTCAAACAGCAGCACTTTCACATGATTTAATCTTATGCTTTCTGTGCCTAGAGGCTCCCCATTTCTGCCAAAGGTCAGTGCAGGGAGAATAAATAGCTGATCAAATGTTTCTTTATATTGTTTAATCTCTGTTGTTGCTTTCTGAACACCAAGGGCTTTTACCACCAGCTGTGGTATTGGCAGAACCCTGGAGGCATATGGGCCTTCCAGGACATAGGGGGGCTGCTGTGATGCCCAGGAGCTGTATCTTCTTTCTTTCGTGCTGAATAATCCCACTTATGCCCCAGTTATGTGAATCTATTTCCAAGAGCCTGTGGATGTTACTTTGCACACCAAAGACTTTACAGATGTGATTAAAGATTTTGACATGGGGCAATTATCCTGGATTTTTCTGGATGGACCCTAAATGTTATCAGAGTGTCCTCCTAAGAGGGAGCCAGAGAGAGATTTGACACAGAAGAGAAGGCAGTGCAGTCATGGAGACAGAGACTGGAGTGATGCAGCCATGAGCCAAGGAATGCCTGCAGCCATCAGAGGCCAGCAGAGGCAGGGACAGATTCTCCTCTTCAGCTTCTGGAGAGAACAGAGCCCCGGCAACACCTTGAGTTGGGTCTGGATTGCAGATTTTGGATTTTTAGCTTTCAGAACTAATAGAATAAAGGTGTTTTATTTTCAGCCACCAAGTTTACTACAGCACAGTTTCTTATAGCAGCTATGGGACACTAATGCTGTGGTTTGTAAACTGTGCGTCTGCCATAATTTCTCTCTTTGGGTTTTCAAGAAACACTTACTGGGAGCCTCTTGCATGCAGGCACCATTTAAGGGGTTGTGTACAAAGCAGGTATGGATGTTGCCTGGTGGGATATGGAGCCTAGTAGACAAAGCAGACAAATGAGATGATGTCACACAGTGGTAAGTGCCATGGTCCAGGTACTACTGCTGCATAAGAAGTTACCCCACCTAGTGTCTTACAACCACCTTATGATTATATTCCCAGGTTCTGTGAGTTGGGAATTTGGATAGAGCATAGTGGAGATGACTTGTTTCTGCTCTACAATGTCTGGGGCTTCAGCTAGGAAGCCTCCGATGTTAGGGGTGACTCAAAGACGGGGCTCAGAAATTATCAAAGATTTGCTCCCTCCCATGTCTGGCCCCTGGTCTGGTATGACTTGAAGACTGGGACTGGGGTCAGGCCCGGTGGCTCACATCTGTAATCCTAGCACTCTGGGAGGTTGAGGCTGGTCGATCATTTGAGCTCAGAAATTGGAGACCAGCCTGAGCAAGAGCAAGATCCTGTCTCTACTAAAAAAAAATAGTTGGGGGTGATGCCTGTGACTCAAAGGAGTAGGGTGCCAGCCTCATATACTGGAGGTGGTGGGTTCAAACGTGGCCCCAGCTAAAAATTGCAAAAAAAAAAAAAAAAAAAAGTTGGGCCTCACGGCAGGTGCTTATAGTTCCTATTACTGGGGAGGCTGAGGCAAGAGGATCTCTCAAAGCCAGGAGTTGTGAGCTATGATGATGCCATGGCACTCTGCTGAGGGTGACATATTAAGACTCTGTCCTCAAAACAAAACAAAAAAGACTGGGACTGCCTTCATGTGTCCTCTGCATGGGATTGGGCTGCCTCACAACATGGCAGGCTCCAAGTGTGAATCAACTCACATAGCCTCTGATGAGCCTGCCTCCAAAGTCATGCAGCATCACTTGTATGACACTCTACAGGTCAAATAGTTACAATCCCACTTCGAGTTAAGGGGAGGAGACCCATGTAGACCCACCTCTCACTGAGAGGAATGGCAAGATTACATTACAGAAAAGCATGCAGCATGGGGTGTAGTGTTCCTGCCATCTTTGTAAAATACAATGCTCCACATGCTGAGAAAATGATCAAACAGGACGATAGGCTTAGAGTGTCTGGGATTGGACAGTCGGCAAAGGCCTCTCTGAAAGGTGACACTTCATCTGAATTCTGAATGGGAAGAAGGTGCCTGCCTTGGAAGATTCAGAGAAAACATGGCCTAGGCCAGGGGAGGTATTTGCATTCCTGTGGACGAATTTGTACCGTGTTAACTAATCAGCATCAGCACCTCAGCCAGTCAGGATAGATGCCAGCTGTGCATGTGAGGACAACTGTGCCAATTCTGTTCCAGGAAGAGAGAAAACCAAGGACAGAGCCCCAGGGAAGAGTGAACTTGGTTTTCCCGGTCAACCTGCCCCATCACCCTGCTCTATTGTTCTCCTTATAGTTAGCCATTTTCTGAAATTATCTTATTGGTCTACTTCTTGATGCTTTTCCTCCACCACTAGATTAAACCCCCTTGAGAACAGGGACTTTGTTTCGGAAATCTGCATTGTTCTCCTTAATTTTGATGTCTGTAGCTTCAGAAATTGTCACAAGATTCAATAAGAGAAAAGCCCGAGAATGGTCAACCTTCTGGTCACTTGAAACCTGTCACTGGGTAATGATGCTATTCCTATGGGCCACTGGTCTTTTCAATAAAATCCTTTTCGCTGCCTTGAAAAATGCTCTGAGGATCAGGAGGGAACCGAGTCTGTGGAACTCTCCGCAAATGGTTTCCGTAATTAATCCCTGGGACTCTTCAGCAGTGGCCTCCCGCCCATTACTTATGCCCAGAAATAAAGATAAATGGGCCAGGATAATAGCCCCGGGAAGGCATAAATCTTGCTTGTTTATGGGGAAGGCAGTGCGTGAGGACTGAATGCTGTGGTTAAGGTTTTGTTGGATTTATGAGGACATGCATATCGGGAGGAGCCGAGATTTACAATCAAAAGGACCAACGAGTGTGTCTGACCATCCTTGTGGCTTTGGGCCGAGCCCTCTGCGGAGTCTTCTGGTCAGCTCCTGGTGACTCTCGTTTACCCAAGGGATGTCTTCACTCATTTGTGATTTGGCAGCCTCTGTCCTAGGGAAGGGTTTCTCCCAACCGCAATAATAATGAATGGCTGTTGAATAAGTTCATGGATTCAGGCTAACCTGGTAGAAACTGCTGATACCCACACTGAAGAAATTGTGCAAACCAGGCAGGGGCCTCAATTGAAGTGAATGCTGTTTGGTTTGGTCGTCTGAGCCTCATTCCTTTCCGTGTTTGTCAGGGTTTATAGATTTATGGAATTCCTGCTATGTGTAAACCTTACGCTAGAAGTTGCAATTTTGGCAAAGCAAGTCTTGGCCTCTGGGGTGCATCATTACTTGAATTGGTTCCAATGTCTCCTGAGTGACTGTTATTTCCTACCCTAACCATATACCAACTTTACTATGACTGATTAGTATTTATATTTAAATTGACTCACTTGTTTTTAAACTTAAGTGTCAAGTTTTGCCTTGTCCTAAGTTGTAACTCTCACCGAATTGTTCTGATTTGTGGTGCCATTCATATTTCTTACTCATACTAAAATAATATATGTGTTAAAAATAATTTCCCCTGTCTGCCACCCAAAATAGTGTTGTGCACCGCTCAGTCCTCTTCTGTGTCTCTGGGTTTGCATACTGAACCTTGAGAAACCAGATGTTTGCTTTGGCCGAATGTTTGTTACCTGGTTTGGCAACTTTATGAAACTTGGGATTTCACCTCTTAGAGGCTTCTAGTCCAGATATTTCAGGGCAGAGATACATTCTGTCTTCAATTCTGTGATGGTTTTCATTGCCTGTTTTTTCGTTTTCCTGCAAAATGATGCAAGGGCACATACAGGAAAGACTATCCCTGATACTGTCATTGACTTCCAGAAAGTTCAGAGTGAGTCTTCCCAGAGTGACAGGCCACTTTTCATTGACCTGAAATGCACTAATCACAGTCCTCTTGAGTAGGATAAGACTGGGTAGCAGGTGGTCTTCATTGCTTTAATATTATTGTCTTAAAGATCAGGTGGAATGGAGTTTAATGCTCCTCTGAAAGAGAGAAAAGTCCCGTTCATTGGTGGTATTTGGTGGAGAGATGTTCTGGTAAATACCATGACTGTGTTTCCGAGCTCCCATATCAGAACGTATTATCCGAATTTGTTAATATGCAATAATTCATGAGCATGGAAAAATTGTATTGTTATTAGCAATGTGGTTAGCCAATGGATTTTATGGAAAGGATAACATTACACGGAAATGTAATGGTTTTAGAATAGCTGGAGTGTGTGGAAGGGGAATGGAAGGTTTCTCCAGGCAGAGGAAGGCCAGGAAAAAGGGCTATTTGTGTCCTGGACACTGGCATTTGCTTCTATAATTCCTGGCTCTTATTTTTGCTAAGTAAAAGATATGAAACAATTGGCCCTTGGGGACTGAATCTGGCCAACATGTGTATTTTGTTTTGTATAAGATGTGTCTGAAAAAAGAAAACAGGGGCCAACAGAAAAGAATCAGAATTCAGTCCATAGAAAAGAATGGACTATTGCTCATAAATATCCAGAGTTCTGGTGTTTTGAAACAATGTCGTCTGTTCCCACGTGGAAACAGACTTGTGGAAGGGTGCTTACTAGAGCGTACCCCTTCTAGATGAGGCATGGGCTCCCCACTTTGCCACAGTCACCAGCACCCTCTCTTGTCTACCCTACACCGAGGCTGTTAGCATTTATAATCATCCTTGAACCATTGTTTTTCTTATGAGAGACAATTATTTCTCTGTTCCCCAGGCTCTGTCAAAATGAGACGTTTTCAAAGAGCTGTGTGTTTCGACAACAGTAGGAGAAAACATCTTTGTAGAAGTGAAGATCATTCCCATGTACTTAATATTCAAGTAAAGTGTGTTGTCTGCCTCTGTGCACTTACTGCTGCTGTCTGGTCCCTGCAGGCATTTGACTTTCTGACCCTCAAATTCATCTAAGAGGTCAGGGAGGGGCCCTCTAAGACAGACTAACTGTTGGGAAGCACCTTGCAGAACCCGGTGCCTCCAGATGAAGTAAACCAGCCTCCTGGGCCCCTTCAGCATGGAGTGGATTGGAGTCGGTTTCATCCTTAATGAATGAATTGAATAGCTCACAGCGGGGGAAGCTTTTACCCAGCAGTTTTCCACTTAGAACTACTCTCTCTTTCTCTCCACAAGTAATCAGCTGAGTTTGCTCTTGTGTATCATCCTGTGGTATTGAGGGTGGCAGTTTACATCTGTGGGGACGCTGATCTCTCCAGTTTGAGGGCAGATTTTCCCGATATAACATGTTCTATACCCTCCAATTTCCCTAACATGAGATGTAGCACAGAGTGGAATGAAAATGTGATGTAAGCGGTTCTTTTTCTGCTGGATGGTGCTGGGAGCTGGACTGCATGTGGATTGTGCAAGCTACGCAACCTTGCCGGGCCTCTGTCTCCTCATTTGTAGACTAGGCAGAATACTAACACTAATTGTCAGGGTGCTATGGTCTATAATAAGCTTTTACATGTAAAGTCCTTGGTGCCTGGCACTTAGCAAGGGCAATTGTGTTTTTTTGTTCACTATGATATTCCCAATACCCACAATAGTGCCTGGCATATGGAGGTTCTCAATCATATTTATTTTGGTCTCGGACTATCTTTAGCACCTAAAAGGTGCTGAAACTTGTACTTGTCAGTGGAGTAGGCAATAGGGAGTGGTGGGGACTGTGGCTCCATGGAGAGTCTGAGCATGTGGGAGGGGCTGTAGCTGCTAACCAGTGGCTGCTGCTTATTGCCCTGAGAAATATGAGCTTTTGTTAACAGATACGATTTTTCAAGAGAAGTTAGTCTTCTAGATTTATTTTTAAACAAGAAGCTTGTTGATTTTTAAATCTTGGCTTGATTTGAGAACTGCTGTTTGGGCCAATCGATTAGTGTGTAGGTCACATTTGGCCTGTGGACCTTCAGTTGATGACCTCTGCTCCTGAGGCTGCAGCGCCAACTTGAGGCAGTATTATCTTCTTACTGGTGAGCTCAGGGGTCTGTCAGCTTCATGGTGGGGAATTTGAGACTCACCTTTTATACACTGATGTTAGCAGTGTTGGTTCACCTTCTTTGGAGGGCAGATTGGCATTATCTGTCAAAATTACACTGCATATACACTCTTAGGCTCATCCATTTTACTTTTGAGAATTTTTCATTCACGAAGATTGCACTCATGCAAGGCAAACTAAGTATGACATTATTCATTGCAGTTCTTCAGTAGCAAAAGGTTAGAAGCAACCTGAATTTCCTTCAGGAGGGGACTGGTTAAAAACATTTTAGTGCATTCATACAACAGATTGAGACATAGCCATAAAATGAACAAAGACACTCTTCATATTTGCTGTAAACATTTCCGTAAGATTTTGCTAAGTGGGGCGGTGCCTGTGCCTCAAAGGAGTAGGGTGCTGGGCTCATATGCTGGAGGTGGTGGGTTCAAACCCAGCCCTGGCCAAAAACTGCAAAAAAAAAAAAGAATTTGCTAAGTGAAAAGTGAAAACCAAAGCAAGATGCAGACGAGTAGGTATAATTTATTTATATTGAAAAGGAAAAAAGAACACAGTGTGTGTATTTTTGCACTTTTACGTACATGAGATATTTCTGCCATGTTCATGAGGAACTGAGAACATTGGTTGCTTCTGGGGAGTTGAGTGGCTGCAACCCTGTAAGGGAAGGGAGACATTTTTCTCTAGAATTGTATATCAAAGTATGAGACATGTAAATGTTTTACATTTTCAAAACACAAATAAAATTAAGATACAAAAAACAAGAAAGCCCAGTGAGGCTCAGAGAGGGCGTGGGTTTCTCAGGCGTCACACAGCAGCTCCTGCTAGGATCAGCATCCTTTTTTTGCACTCCCAGCACTGCCGGAGATTGCTCCCCGGCAATCTTCCCATGCTGCTAGTTTTTGCTTTTAGAGGCTTTTGAGAAGAACTTCTACCTTATTAACCAGCAAGTCAGAATATATTTTATCAGCTGATAGAATTAATTTGGTTCCTTGCTGGAGCTGCTGTTTTCGTCTGCCTCAATAATGATGGCCCTGAGGCAACACTCTCTTCTGCAAGATCTTGGGGTTTCCAGATACACCTCTGATTATATTTACAGTTACTCCGCAGTTCATTGAGCAGAGACCTGGGTCAGTTTCCCTCGTGTTTGCTTCATCACCTGAGCATTTGTAACTTTGGCAGCTGACTCGGGGGCCAGGTGCTGCTCTGAGTGTTGCTGGAATTCCAGTAACCTGGAGGGGCTCCTTCACCTCCCTCCAGTGATGCCCGGAAAAATAATGATTTCTTGGCTGCAGAAAGCAAGGTGACAAATGCAGGGCCTTTGTGGAGTGAGGCAGGCAGACCTTCTGGTTCCCCAGCAGAGATGCTGTTTAAATGACATTTTTCTTGGAGATTAGAGAGATGTTGGGAGCTGCCTTGGGACGAAAGCCTGGTAATTAGCTCTTTACCTGTGCCCTGAGATTTCTCAGCACAGTCACTTGTCAAGGGAGCTTGGGAGAGGATGTACTGTGTTCTCACCCAAGATGAATTAGAACTTTCTCCTTGTTTAAACAAAACGAGAAATCCAGGTGTCCAGGGATTGTGCTGTCACCTTAAATTTCCCTAGTGCAGTAGGATGCAGCATGTAACATGACTGATCACTTAAATCGTGTGTGTTAGATACAATATAGGTTTGGCTACAGGTAACGGAGACCTTAAATAACAGTGGTTTAAGCAAGACAGAAGTGTATTTCTGTTTCGTACAAAAGAGCAGATATCAGCATCCAGAGCTGGCAAAACTCTCAAGGCTTCCAGTTCCCTCCTGCTCTCTGCTATCCCTGAAGTCCTCAAGAGTGCCCCAGTTATGCCTCTCATGTTCCAGGCAGCAGGAAAGGGGACGGTGTAGGAGAAAGTATGAGCCTTTGCTCCTGAAGGCTGCTTTCTAAGAAGTTGCATACAGTAGCCTCCGTACCACTCACCCCATGTCCTATGTCCAGAACGTATTATGTTACTTTGGGATGTCTTCAAAAGAACAAACAAATATTAAGGGCTGTGTATAGTGTAGGCAGTTTGTTTTGGGAATGGATTCAAAGGAAGTGAAATGGGGCAACAGGGAAGAGGAAACAGGGAAGGAGGGAAAACCAGTCCAAAGTTGCATGACCAAGGTAGTGACCGTTCTGTGCACCTGGGGCTCAGTCCTGCCGAGATTGCTTGCAGGAGCAACGTGGAAGATACCTTAGGATTGTCTGAGACACAGAGGAGGGGCACATTCACTCATAGGCTGCTGGAACACCCTTTTTCTCCCGCGCCCCGTTGGTCAAGAGCTGCTCCCCAGGATGTTAATTCCCTTGCCGCCCAGTTTCATGCATGTACAGGATGGCCGAACAGGCTCCTGCCTGCAGGGACTCTGCGTCCAGAGAGCAAGGGACAGGAGGCACAGCAGATATGCGCTCTGTGTCCGTGTGTACCCAACTTTTGGCTGTTGTTGCAGCTGGAGCAGAAAGGTAGGCTGAAAGGACGGAAGGAGGCTTGAGCTATGTGGCCATGCTTAGCTGCAGAGGAACCTGGGAAGTGTAGTTTGCATTCACAGTGGCCACAATTCAAGCAAAACGCCTTTCTTGCTGAAAGGATGTTGGAAAATGAACGGTAGAATGTGGCAGTGTGGTCTTTCTTTGTCCAAAAGTTAGGTACTTATCCATCTCTGCTGAACATATATAAAAAATCTCTCTAAGTGGCCAATATAGATGGTCGCAGACCATGGACTAAAGCCCATGTTTCATAGGATTGGCCGCTAACACCCTATCTGTTGGGACCACTGCATCCTAACTTTGCCACCGCCGCCCTCACGAGCACAGGGTCCTGCTGGCAGATGGAGGTGGGAGGAGACAGGAGAATCGCTAAGGGTCTATCCCATAACATTTTCTCCCAACTCCAGTTGTCCTTTGTAGTCTTTAAGCGACTAAAGACTGTAGGGATTAAAATAATGTAAATGTTGTGTTGTATACCTTCAGTATATGTAATAAAAAATAAATTAAAAAAAAATGCAGATGTCACTTCCTCCTTTAAAACTTCTCAGTCCCTTTGGGGTCTGGTCCCTGGCTCCTTCCCCCGCTCCTCCTGTCTCCCCTTGTAGCCATACCCCATGTAGGATTCTAATTCTTTCCCTGTCCTCTGCATATCCCGTTTCCCCTTGTCTGGAGGGCTCTTTCAGTTTCCTGCTGATCACTGGACCAGGTCAGGCCCTGGCACCGCAGGGTCCGATAGTGTGCTTTATCATTAGTATTTGTTCAGTGGTCTTTCTGCTCAACTGGACCATGTGCTTTATGAAGGAAGGGGTAGAGCAGCATCTGTCCTGCTCATTGGTGTATTTCTAGGGCCTGGCATACAGTAGGTGGCAATACATCTTTGTGGAATGGATGATGAATGGACGCACAGTGTATCTCTGACCCTAGGTGGCTTCTCTCTGATGCAAGCCCTAAGTTCCTCCAAGAGAGAGGTGCGGAGTCCTGTGCCAAGCCTGTCCCACTGTGGGGGTGCATTTCAGAGCTCACGCTTCCTTGTTAGAGGGTTTAAAACGTGGCTTTGCTCCGCAACTAACCTCAATTGCTGCCGTCATCCCAGCCTCAACACAGGGATCTACAGAAGAAGGAAGCTCAGTGAAGGAGTCACAGGTTCACCCCACCCTCAGTGGGGTGCTGCTCCTACTGGATCTTGGCTGTGTTGGAGGCCATGCGCTAGGCAGACCTGGACGTCCTTTCGGTTCTTACCACTGTCTCTTAACTTTGAACTAAAAATATTCATAAACCTACCTTGTTGCCCCCAAATATAAAATAAACTCAATGAACATTAGAAGCTAATCTGTCAGTTCTGAAAATTCCGTATTTAACATTCTTTTACTTAACCCTCATTTTAAAAGAAACATTAAAAATTTAGAGAATAAAGAAAAATGTAAAGAGTGAAACACTGTCACTTGATTTTTTTTTTTTTTACTGTTATTTGCGTTTATTTTATGTTGCATCTATCTCCGTGCCGTAAGTTTTTGTTTCATCAGTTTCTTCTGTCTTTTTCCTCTGTGCTACCTCCTCTTCTGGTTTGGGAACAATTTGTTCCTTTTCAGTAAGGATCATCTTGATGTGGCGGGGGGAGCTCACGGATGGGTTAATGCGACCATGAGCTCTGTAAGTTCGGTTTGCATCTTGGGTGCTTTGTTCACCTGGATGTGCTCAATAACCAGACACCCTATATCTAAACCTTTAAGTTCAGCATTCCTCTCTGCATTTTTAAGCAGGTGGAGCAGAAATTCAGCACTCTTTTTGGGCCACTGACCCTGTGTCCAGCCCCACCGTTCGGCCTGGGCACACCTACCAACTCCACCATTGTAACGTTGGAATGGTACACACTATTTCTTTAAGGTGACAGCCTTCAATACTTGGTGACTTTTCATATATGCATACTGTTGATGGCCTAGGCAGGATCACATGTGTTCTTAAAGTGAACACGAAGATTTGAACCTTTTGACTTGCATGACTTTGTGGAGTTTTCTGGGCCAAGTGAATGGCGAACCATTTTCACAGGTCACCTCAGGCAGCTTAGGGGAAGAGGAACCACTTGATTTTTTTTTAATGTGCTTCCTCCCAGTCTTTGTAGTACTACCATATATTAACATACATGCACCAACCCAGAGCACTAAGAGGATTATCAGGTTTGTGTCTTAATTTATTTCAATTTACATAAGATTTTGAGCATGTTCTTAGGTTTGAAATGTTCTTAGAGAGGCTCAGCGCCTGTAGCTCACCTGCATGCCAGCCACATACACTGGAGCTGGTGGGTTTGAACCCAGCCTGGGCCTGCCAAACAATGACAACTACAACCACAAAATAGCCGGGAGTTGTGGAGGGTACCTGTAGTCCCAGCTACTTGGGAGGCTGGGGCAAGAGAATTGCTTAAGCCCAAGAGTTGGAGGTTGCTGTGAGTTGTGATGCCATAGTACTCTACCGAGGTGACATAGTGAGACTCCATTTAAAAAAAGAAAGAAAAGAAAAGAAAAAGAAATGTTCTTAGAGAATGATTTTTGAAGCCCACATAGTACTTTGTTGCAAGGTCATACTTTATTTAACAATCTCTATTTTTGAACAATTAGGTTGTTGCTGATTTTTCACTGCCGTGGGTTTATTGCAATCAATTTTCTTATATCTCTGATTATTTTTTACAAATTCTTAGGAGCACAGTTCCTAGGTTGAGGATATGAATACTTCATTGCCAAATTAAGTTTTAGAAAGATTCTCTGTTGATATCTCCACTAACAGTGTGTGTGAGTTTCTTTTTTACTGCACATTCAGCAACATTGCTTATTACAATTTAAGAAAAGTTGAGTTGATTGTCACCAAATTACCTTCTAACCTTCCGTGATTGGATGGGTCATCTTGTGGTTCTGATTGGCATGTGAAGAGGGTAGCTTTCTCTCTTTTCTAAAGTATTATGTGTCACCTACTTCCAAAAAGGATCTAGAATACCACAATGAAATACAAAAATGTATTAGCTAAAACATTTGTTTTCACTTGACATTTTATTAAATCATTTCTGTGTTAAATACCTTTCAGATACATGTTGGCGTTATGGTTACTTTCTGAGTTCTTTATAGATCTTCACTGTCATGTATTTTTCTGCTGAGAACGCCTTTGTATGAATTACATTCTTCCTCGTGTGGTTTATTAGGATATATTATCCAACTGCAATAACTGCCTTTGGGGTGGTTTTCAAACATGGCCCCCAATTTTTTGATACCCTTTCCATTGGGAGGTGGGGTCTATGTCTCCTCCCCTTGAGCCTGGGTAGCCTTGTGGCTTCCTTAACAATAGAGAGCAGGAGAAGTGATGCCCGAGGCTTCTGAGCTTGTGTCATCAAAGCCGTTGCCTGGTTTGCTGGAAAACTGAGCTGCCACGTAATAAGTCTGACTCTCTTAGGGCTGCCATTCTAAGGAGGCCATGTGTAGGTGTCCCTGTTGAGAAGACCAGTTGCCAAAAGCCTTCCGGCCACCCAGCCAACATAACAGAGACGAGAGAATGAGGAAACCGTTTTGAAAATGAATTCTCTAATGTCACCCATTTGAGTCATCTCTAGCCACTGAATTTTTCCTAAGACCCAAGACATCTTGGGGCAGAGAAAAGCCATGTTCACTTTGTCCCTATCCTAATTTCTGACTCATAGAATCCATGAATATAATGAAATGGTTATTGTCTTACACCACCAAGTTTGGGGTAGTTTGTTACATCACCATAGTAACCGCAACAAGGTCAAGGGGTATAGATAGTATCAGAGCTGTCGTAACACTATTTCAGACGGCTTGCCAAACAGAATGCTTTTCATAATTCTTTATTCAAGATAAGGTTTATTTGTGGATGGGGTTGAAGATTTTCACCCTTAATGATTGATAGCAAAATCAGACTTCAGTTTAAATACATATGTTGTGATTGCTGGTGGCTGGTATTAAGAGGAGATAGATGTCTGAGACCACTGCTCAGGTTTTGCTTACCTGGCTTTCCTATTCAGGCACGGAGCTGATAGTGGCTGAGCCTGGCATTTGAAACGTGATTGAGTTTCCCAGACCCTTCTCCCTTCATGTATTTAAGGTTAGTGAAACTTCTTTTCCAGAGATGGCTGGAAGATCTCGTTCTACCTGCTCATTACAATGCATTGGTATTGGCGCTGTGGGAAGGAATTCCAAGATTGATTGATGATGTCTGCTCCTGGTGTGTGTGGTGGTGGAGAGGTAGGTTTGTGTGCTGTGTTGAATATGCTCTCCTTGACCTTTGGTCTTTGCAGCTCCTCACAGTTCATTAGGCTCGAGTGACAAAAGTTTAAAAAAGTGGTCAGAGTGAAGTGGCAAGAAACCCTTCTGGAAGGTGGTGCTCAGCTCATTCTGGGCTAAGCTTCCCTTTGCTGCTCTTGCTGGTTCTTCTCTGTTTATATTTTCAATAGTCTTGAACTGCAGATCTACTGTGTATATCACAAGCATGTGGACAGGTAGATAGAAACAGAGGCTGCACCAAGTAGGTTATGTTTTCCAAACTTCAGCTGTTTTATATATTACCTTTAGGATTTTTCATTTTATGGCCACAACTACGGTATTCTTCTGCTATTTACAAAAATTTAATAATTTATAACTCACTCCTGTAATCTTAGTACTCTGGTAGGCTGAGACAGGTGGATTGCTTGAGCTCAGGAGTTCAACACCAGCCTGAGAAGAGCAAGACTCCCATGTTTACTAAAAATAGAAAAACTAGCCAGGCATTGAGGTGGGCACTGGTAGTCCCAGCTACTTGGGAGGCTGAGGCAAGAGGATTGCTTAAGCTCAAGAGTTTGAGGTTGCTGTAGCTCTGATGCTACGGCACTCTACCAAGGGCAACATAGTGAGACTCTGTCTAAAAAAAATATATGTATATATATATATTCTAAAAATCAACTCATTGTTTTTAAAATATATTTGTTTTTAAAAGCTGACTCTATTACCACCACAAATGGAAAGCCAGTATCACTTGCCATAAATAAGCAGAAATCTTCAAATTAAAGACAATGAAAACAAAACAATGGCCTTGAATTCCAGCAACATACTGTTGCTTGCCAGAGGCTCTCAGACAGAGACCTGCTGTCTCTTTTAACAAGGGCCATTAGCCAAATGTTAGAGACTCATTAGCAGACGCTGAGTCGGCCTCTCTTGATGTGAAGGATGGCAGGAACATTAAGAAGGGAGTCACTTTCTAAGGCTGAGATTCCATCCATATTCCTGAAAACCCTTTTGGAAATGATTTTCCACAGGGGTGAGAGGACCTGGGTAGAAGCTGGGAGTGCAGATCTGAGAGGGCTTTGAATGCCAAGGCAAATGGACTCATGTATTGGCAGGGAGTCTCCTTGGTTATGATGGGGGTTATTGTAGGGGGTGCAGGAATAGTTTCTATAGCAGAATATATTGGCGAATAGGGAATCCCAGTCCCCCCAGTGGATTGGATAGCCCCATTCAGGCAAACAACTCCCTCTTTGGTCCACCGATTGGTGAGAAGCAAGTATCTGTTCTTGAGGGCCCAGGCCTGCCTTTGGACAGGCACCAAATAACATCCATTCCTCAGGAGGTGTCCTGCATTGCTTGAGAGCCCCCGTGAGCTCTCAGAATGGAAAGAAATAAAATCGAGTTGGCACTGTATCCAAGTGGCATGTGGCGCAGGCGTGTGCAGTTGGATTATTTTTATTTATGATAGCTGATTCACAATCGTCTCCATGGCGATGGGGGAGCCGAAGGCGGAGGGAAGGAGCACGTCGTCGCTTTATTAAATGACCCAACGAAAGGAAAAAAGCCCTCAGACACATTAAGGATTAATTTAACACTGTGGCCTTGCTGGGCAGATCATTACCCGTCCCTGCTACAGATGTTGGCACTTCCATTTCCAGAGTGATCTGAACAGAGTGCGGCTCGTCTGTTTGTGTTCAAATGTCATTCTTAGCTCAAGCATGGCCAGATGCCAAGGGTCAGGAGAGCTGCTGGTGACCTCATCAGGAGATGCTCTCTGCCACAGAACGTCCCGGAAGCTATTCACAATGCTGTTTTGAACATTCTGTATCTATATATAGATACTTATGTATGTATTTCTGGATTTTTTATTGACTTAAATAGATATGAAATCATCTTTATAAATTGTACATGCCATACAATGACTATCCATGTACTTACCACGTAGTTTAAGAAAAATGAAAATATTATTTCTTTGACATAGGGTAAGAGGGTGATGGACGCATAATACTGATTAGTCTGATTTCCTCTGGCATCCCTGTTTTCTCTTGTGGCCTTGGTGAGGTAACATTTCACTCCTGAAAGTATGTTTCAGTTCAGATAATAACTTGTGTGTCCACTTTCAAGCCCCCTCTGGGTCCTTCCCCAGTCTCATCCCCTCTCCCCTCACAAAGAAACTTCGTGCTTGGAGTTCATCATTCCCTCCTGTTCTGCATCTGTGTCCCTAAACGATACGTTAATTTGTTTTGTCTCTTCATGAGCTATACGTAAGTGAAACTGTACTGCGGGCATTCTTTTTCATCGCTTTCATCGCATCTCTTTCATTAAACATTACATCTGGGAGACTCACACTCGTTGTCAGGTCTGGTGGTGATTCCTCCATTTCTGCGGCTGTGTACTGTTCTATGGCGGGACCGTCACACGATCTATCCATTTCACTGCTGATGGCCTTTGGGTGGTTGCCTGTTTTGTTTCCACTGAACAGGCTGTTATGAACATGTTTGTACATGTGTCCTGACATACCTGTGCCTGAATTCTCTAGGTTCTGTGTCCACAATTGCTGGGTCCTATATTCACAGTATCTGCAACTTTTCTAGATGGTGGCAAACTGTTTTCCAAAGAGGTCATACAAGTTTATACCTCTGCCAGTGACAGAGGTGTTTTGACCATTCTGCATCTTCATCAGTGCTTATTGCCAGACGATTTCATTTTTACCAGTCAGATAGGTGCGATCGGGTATCTCATCGTACATTTGGGCCTTCAGTGCTGCCTGGGACTGTCCTTAGCTGCCCTGCTCTGGGATTGGTATTAGGAAGTCTACCTTCCTGTAAATAGAGTAGGCTGTATCCGCCAGTATTAACTCTATCATAATATGGTTGACATTTTGATCCACATCTGTCTTACATCTTTATCCATTTTAATTGGTTGAGCACTTGCATGCCATTTAAGGGTATCCTGAAGACCACCGCCCACAGCAACTAGCAATGCTGTCTCTTATACATTAGGTGCTTCTGGGCCTCCAGTTCACCTGTCCCAAACCAAGCTAGCCTGGAACTGCAGGCGGAAGGTTCTCTCCCTCCATGCAGTTCGCTGCTTATCCCAGCTCCCTCCAGACTCTGAATTCATAGATTTGTTTGTGAATTCAGCCTTTTTATTATTTAAAGATATCTTAATAGCCATTTGTGGAGTAAGTCTTGCTTCATTAATCTGAGATCTTTTGAAGTGTTCATCTATATTTTCCTCAGAGACCAGCATGGTGTTTTGCTACAGCTCATTCATTCAGGAAGTCTTTGTAGAGCCCATTAGTGTCAGGCCTAATGACTGAGGAATCAAAAATAAAGAAACAGAGTCCCTTGCTCTTCAGGGGGATGAGATCTCCAGGAGCAATAGAGAAATAAATGAGAGTGATGAGATGTGACTTTGACGGGAGGAATATTTAGATTACTAAGGAGAGTTTCTTTGCCTGAAGAAGTTGGGTAAAGTTTCCCAGATGAAAGGTAACTCTGAAGTAGGTTTTGAAGGATGAATAGGAGTTGAAGAAATGATAAGTTGGCTCGGTGCCTGTGGCTCAAGTGGCTAAGGCACCAGCCACATACACCTAAGGTGGCGGGTTCAAATCCAGCCTGGGCCCGCCAAACAACAATGACTGCTGCAACCAAAAATAGCTGGGCATTGTGGTGGGCGCCTGTGGTCCCAGCTACTTGGGAGGCTGAGGCAGGAGACTTGCTTGAGCCCAAGAGTTGGAGGTAGAGAGCCACAGCACTCTACCCAGGGGGACAGCTTGAGGCTCTGTCTCAAGAAAAAAGAAAAGAAATGGTAAGTTATCCACATCTGACCTTCCTAGCTTTTGGGGATTATTGTAGTTCTGTTATTTTGCATCCTTGGAAACCTTTGTCTAAAAAAAAATTTAAAGGTAAATACTAATGAAGATTGGCAAATATCATTTCAGTATCTCTGGGTACTTGACTCTGGCCATTAAAGCATTAGAAATGAGTTGAGAAATTAGTGTCAGTGCAACTTCTATGCATTCGTCCTTTTATTTGAATGCCTAGTTTGCATCTATTGGATGTTTGAATTAAGGATAAAGAAAAAGGATGAAGAAAAATCAAGCCCCATTCTTAGGACCATGACTACTGTGGATTCTGTTCTGACCTCAAAGGGGTCAGACGACTCCAGCTGGTGACAGCAGCTGTCATCATGGAGGTGCATTATCTGAGCATTTCTCAGCCATTTAGATCAGGCTGTGGTTCTGATCACAGTGACCGAGACTGCACAGAGTCATTTTGGGCATTTTGCTAATTAGAACAAAGCCATCAGGTGAAATGAGCTATCAGTCCCGATTCTGTGCTAATGACTGCTAACTGGGCTCTCTGATGAGCCAGCCATGGGCTGTGCTTGAATCAGGGCATCTCAAGGCTGTTTGAGGGTGTTCTTCAAGGCTGAGAGGCTGGGCTGGGGTTGGGAATGAGAGGATGTTTTCTTTCCATGGGGAAACCTTGAGAGTGTTTGTATGAGTGCGAGTTCCTCATGCCTTTGGGAGCTACCTGTCTATTAAGCAAATTTTGCCTTTGCCCTTAACCTTGACCTGACCCTTGTCTGTATGGCTGTCAGTCAAACAAGCAGAGGTGCTGGCATCTTCCCTGACAGCTGGTGTGGTAGCGACTGTCAGTGCCGGTGAAGCTGGCTTGTCTTCCAAGAGGCACGCATGATGTTTTAGTCTGGAGAGAGGGGCTGATTGAGAGATGGGACTGTTGAAAGGCAGGCAGAGGGCAGGTCCTCCTGGCAGTCCAGTTCATGCATAATGTTGGACTCCAATCAGATGGTCTTTTATCACACTGGCTTTTACCATGTTAGGTTTTAATGTAGAGGCCAGGTCAGCTGGATGTGTGGGTGTTGTGAGTTGAATTGTGTCCCTTCCAAAATATACCCAAGTCCTAACCTCCAGTACCTGTGAATGTGAGCTGATCTGTAAAGACGGCCTTTGCTTTACCTGGATGGAGTTGAATAACATTCTCCTTAGTAAAGTATCTTAAGAATGGAAAAGCAGGGAGCGCCTGTGGCTTAGTGAGTAGGGCGCCGGCTCCATATACTGAGGGTGGTGGGTTCGAACCCGGCCCCAGCCAACTGCAACAAAAAAAATAGCCGGGCATTGTGGCGGGTGCCTGTAGTCCCAGCTATGCGGCAGGCTGAGACAACAGAATTGCCTAAGCCCAGGAATTGGAGGTTGCTGTGAGCTGTGACACCATGGCACTGTACTGAGGGTGATAAAGTTAGACTGTGTCTCTAAAAAAAAAAAGAATAGAAAAGGAAGGATCTCATGTACTCAATACTAATTTGAAACTAGTAGATGAACAACTACTAGTTTCTCTTGCCTGCACAAGGGGAAAAATACAAAACACAATTATGTTCAAGAAAGGGGAAGGAGAGAACAGGGGAGGGAGTTCAGTAAGCTCCCACCTAATGGGTACAATGCAGGGGTATACGGCACATGTCCTGGGTGAAGGATCCATATACAACTTGGACTTTTCCAAATGAAAACAATGTAACCTAATCCTATGTATTCTTATATTAATCTGATATAAAAACAAAATAAGGGAGAAAAAAAGAGGGCCTTTGCAGATATAATCAAATTCAGATGAAGTCATTAGAGGGGGACCCTAATCTGATAGCACTGGTGTCCTTATGTGAAGAGGGGAAACAGGTGCGGAGACAGACGCACCCTGAGAACAGAGGGCCACGTGAAGATGGTGGCAGAGATTGGGGTGAAGTGTCTATGCACCGAGGAACACCAAGCATTGTCAGAAACACCAGGAGCAAAGAGAATGGCCTGGGACAGAGCATGGCTCTGCCAGCATTGTGGTTTTGGACTCCTGTCCTCCCAACTGTGAGAGAGTAAGTTTCTGTTGTCACAATTTGTCATGGCAGCCCTAGGAAATTAATGTGGACATTAAAAAAAATAAGACTAATATCTACCACTTGAAAATAGTTTACATAAAAATGTGGATTTCTCTCCTCTCTCCAAAAATCAGATCTATTTCCACAGGGCCAACATTCTCCAGTTGGAAAACCCTGCAACTCTCAAGTTCTCCTTGGTCACCACCGTCCACTGTTCCCACTTGCGTTTTGCATCAAGCCCTTCCAGGTGTGGAGTTTGGGGCCCTTTCTCTCCTGATAGGTCTGGGATGGAAGGGTTGAGAAAGGGCTCATCTCTTGCTTTCTGTCATCTAGAGCAGAGGTTGGCAAACCACAATCTGTGGGTCAAGTCAGCCCCTCTGTGCATTTGATAAAGTTTTATTGGGAAACAGCCATGCCTGTTCATTTGCATATTGTCTGTGGTTTTCTTACTCTGATAGCAGGATTGGTTGAAGAACTTGACAGAAACCATTTGGCCTGTGAGGCAGAAAATATTTACTATGTAGCCCTTTCCAGAGGAAGTTGGCTTACCCTTCCTCTAGGGAATCAAGAAATCCTGACTTTTACATGAACTCTCCTCATTTTTATGTAGGGCAGTGAACTCATGTTGGTTTTTAATTTCATTTTTTTATTAAATCATAAACACATAGATCATGTATACATTAATGCAATTATGGGGTATAATGTGCTGATTTCATATAGAATTAGGAATGCTTATATCACACTGGTTAATATATACCTCATCTTGTTTACTTAGTTATTGTGTTAAGACATTTACACTCTATACTTACAGATCTGACATGTACCCTTGCATTATGCACCATAGGTGTGATCCCACCATTCCCCCTCCCTCCAGCTGACCTCCCCCTCTCCCTCCTTCATCTGGGGCCATAGTTGTGATCTATTCTTCATATGAAAGTGTGAGTGATTGTAAATTGGTTTCATTATAGTACTGCATACATTGGATGTTTTTTTTTCCATTCTTGAGATACTTTACTAAGTAGGATATGTTCCAGCTCCATTCATGTAAACGTAAAAGAGGTAAAGTCTCCACCTTTTTAAAGGCTGCATAATATTCCGTGGTCTACATATACCACAATTTATTAATCCATTCATGGGTTATTGGCCACTTGGGCTTTTTCCATGACTTGGCTATTATGAATTGAGCTGCAGTGAATAACCTGGTGCAAATATCTTTGTTATAAAGTGATTTTTGGTCTTTTGGATATATACCTAGTAGAGGAATTGCAGGGTCAAATGGCAGGTTTACTTTTAGATCCCTGAGTATTCTCCATACTTCTTTCAAAAAGGGACGTATTAGCTTGCACTCCCACTAGCAGTGCAGAAGTGTTCCCTTTTCTCCACAGCCACGACATCTGTAGTTTTGGGATTTTGTACATGAGCCACTCTTATAGGAGTTAGATGATATCTCAAAGTGGTTTTGATTTGCATTTCTCTGATGATTAAAGTTGATGAGCATTTTTTCATGTGTCTGTAGGCTATGCACCTATCGTCTTCAGAAAATCTTCTGTTCAAATCCCTTGCCCACAATAAAATGGGATTACTTGTTCTTTTCTTATTAATAAGTTTGAGTTCTCTGTGGATTCTGGTTATCAAACCTTTATCAGAAGCATAACCGGTAAATATCCTCTCCCATTCTGAGGGCTGTCTGCTTGCTTTACTACTGTGTTCTTGGCTGTGCAGAAGCTTTTTAGTTTGATCAGACCCTAGTAATGTATTTTTGGTGGTGCTTCACTTGCCTGGGGGCGGGGGTCCTCCTCATAAAGCATTCTCCAAGGCCAATTTCTTTAAGTATTTCTCCTGTACTCTCTCCAAGAATCATTATGGTTTCATGTTTTAAGTTTAAATCTTTTATCCAATGAGAGTCAATTTTTGTTAATGGTGAAAGGTGTGGGTCCAGTTTCAGTCTTCTATTAGTTGCCAGACAGTTTTCCCAGAACCATTTGTTAAATAGGGAATCTTTCCCCCAATTTATATTTTTGATGGGCTTATCAAAGATCAGATGACCTTAAGTGTCTGGGTTCATCTCTTGGCTCTCTATTCTGTTCCATACATTTACCTTTCTATTTTTGTGCCAAAACCACGCTGTTTTGATCCCTATAGATTTATAGTGTAGTTTGAAGTCTGGTACTGTGATTCCTCCTGATTTGTTTTTATTTCTGAGTAATGTCTTGGCTATTCAAGGTTGTTTCTGTTCCATATAAAATGAAGTACTATTTTTTCCAGATCTTTAAAGTATGATGGTGGTGCTTTGATAGGGATTGTATTAAATTTGTAAATTGCTTTGGGTAATATGGACATTTTAACAATGTTGATTCTTCCTATCCATGAGCATGGTGTGTTTTTCCATTTGTTAACATCTTCAGCTATTTCTTTTCTCAGAGTTTCATAATTCTCTTTATAGAGATCATTCAGAAATTTCCTTTGTTAGGTAAATTCCCAAATATTTCATCTTCTTTGGCAAACTGTAAAGGGAATAGAGTCCTTGACTGTTTTTTTGGCTTGAATATTATTGGTATATATGAAAGCTACTGATTTGTGAGTATTGATTTTGTATCCTGAGACACTACTATATTCCTTGATCACTTCTAAGAGTTTTGTGGTTGAGTCCCTGGGGTTTAACAGGTATAAAATCATATCATCTGTGAAGAGTAGAAGTTTGATCCCCTCTGACCCTATTTGTAAACCCTTGATTGCCTTCTCTTGCCTGATTGCTATGGCTAAGACTTCCATTACAATGTTAAAAAGCAGTGGAGACAATGGGCAACCTTGCCTGTTCCTGATCTGAGTGGAAATGTTTTCAATTTTACTCCGTTCAATATGATATTGGCTGTGGGTTTGCTGTAGATGGCCTCTATCAGTTTAAGAAAAGTTCCTTCTATACCTATTTTCTTAAGTCTTCTGATCATGAAAGGATGCTGGATATTGTCAAAAGCTCTTTCTGCATCTATTGAGAGAATCATATGATCTTTGTTTTTTAGTTTGTTTATGTGATGCATTATATTTATAGATTTATGTATATTGAACCAACCTTGAGACCCCAGGATAAAACCCACTTGGTCATGGTGTATAATTTGTTTGATATATTGCTGGATTCTGTTTGCTAGGATCTTATTGAATATTTTTGCATCTATGTTTATTAAAGATATTCGTCTATAGTTTTCTTTTCTTGTTGGATCTTTTCCTGGGGATCAGGGTGATATTTTCTTCGTAGAATGTGTTGGGAAGTATTCCTTCTTTTTCAATGTTTTGGAAAAGGTTAAGTAATATAGGTACTAATTCCTCTTTAAAGGTTTGGTAGAATTCTGATGTGAAGCATCTGGTCCTGGACTCTTCTTTTTTGGGAGATTTCGTATAGTTGATTCTATTTCAATACTTGATATAGGTCTGTTCAGCATTTCCAATTCTTTCTGATTAAGTCTAGGAAGGTGGCAGGCTTCCAAGTATTGGTCAATTTCTTTCAGATTTTCATATTTCTGAGAATAAAGTTTTTTTATAGTATTCATTAAGGATTTTTTGAATTTCTGAGGTGTCTGTTATTTCACCTTTGTCATTTCTGAATAATGATATTATGGACTTTAATTTTCTATTTTTGGTTAGGTTGGCCAAAAGTTTATCAATTTTGTTGAATTTTTTTTAAAAAATAACTTTTTGATTCATTGATCTTTTGAGTAATTGTTTTCAATTTCATTTAATTCTGCTCTAATTTTAGTTATTTATTTTCTTCTGCTGGGTTTTGGGTTGGAATGTTCTTCCTTTTCCAGTTGCTTAAGATGTCCCATTAAGTTATTGACTTCCTCTCTTTCTGTTCTCTTGAGGAAGGCTTGCAATGCTATATATTTCCCTCTTAGGAATGCCTTTGCAGTATCCCACAGGTTCTGATAATATGTATCTTCATTATTGTTTTGTTCCAAAAATTTGGCAATTTCCTTCTTAATCTCATCTATGACCCAGCTATCATTCAGCATAAGGTTATTTAGTTTCTATGTCTTTGTATGAGTAGGCAGATACCTGTTATTGGTGAGTTCAACATTTTTTTTTTTTTTTTTTTGAGACAGAGCCTCAAGCTGTCCTCCTGGGTAGAGTGCCATGGCATTACAGCTCACAGCAACCTCCAACTCCTGGGCTCAAGCGAGTCTCCTGCCTCCACCTCCCAAGTAGCTGGGACCACAGGCGCCTGCCACAACGCCCGGCTATTTTTTGGCTGCAGCCGTCATTGTTGTTTGGCGGGTCCGGGCTGGGGATTTGAACCCACCACCTTGGGTGTACGTGGCTGACGCCTTAGCTGGTTGAGCTATAGGCGCCGAGCCCGGTGAGTTCAACATTTATTGTGTGATGATCTGAGAAAATACAAGGAATAATTTCTATACTTTTAAATTTGCTGAGGTTAGACTTGTGACCTAAGATGTGATCAATTTTGGAGGGTGTTCCATAGGCTGATGAGAAGAATGTGTATTTAGTTTTGTTAGGATGAAATGTTCTGTAGATGTCTGTTAAATTCAATTGTTGTATGGTGAAGTTTAAGTCCAAAAGTTCTTTGCTTAGTTTCTTATTGGAGGATCTATCCAACACTGCCAAAGGGGTGTTAAAATCTCCAATTTTTATGGTGCTGGAAGATATTAAATTGCTCATGTCTATTAGTGTCTCCCTTATAAATTGAGGAGCATTCTGGTTGGGCGCATAAATGTTAATAATTGACATCTCATCATGTTGAGTGTTTCCCTTGACAAATATGAAGTGACCATCCTTGTCTTTCCTTACTTTTGTTGGTTTAAAGCAGGTGTCCTCAAACTACGGCCCGCGGGCCACATGCAGCCCACCTAGGACATTTATCTGGCCTGCCGGGTGTTTTTGCTGCTGCTGCCTGTTCTGCTTAGCAGGCGACTTGTCCCAGGGCCTGCAGTTTGTCCCTCCAATAGTCTGAGGGACAGTGAACTGGCCCCCTGTTTAAAAAGTTTGAGGACCCCTGGTTTAAAGCCTAGTGTATCTGCAAATAAAATTGCTACCCCTGCTTTTTTCTGATTTCCATTTGCTGGGATTGCCTATCCCTTCACCCTGAGTCTATATTTATCCTTTAAGGTAAGATGAGATTCTTGTATGTAGCAGAGATCTGGCCTGAGTTTTTGTATCCAGTCAGCCAACCTATGCCTCTTAAGAGGACAGTTTAAGCCGTTCACATTAATTAGACTATTGATAAGCCTGGTAGTAGTTTGGGTGTCAAGTTTTTCAAAAGTTCAGTGGATATTTTGAATCTTTTCACCACTGTGGAAAGTGGGTTTCGATCAAGAATTTCAGAGTGAGTTTACTTCAGTGGTAGAGCATTGTGCTGGTCATTATGGAGGATGAGTCTGAGGATATCCTGAAGAGCTGGTTTGGTTATGGCAAATTTCTTCAACGTGTGTATGTCATTAAAGCATTTAACTTTTCTGTCATAAATGAAGCTCAATTTAGTTGGATACAGGATCCTGGGCTGAAAGTTGTTTTATTTTAGGAGATTGAAGGTTGCTGACCATCCTCTTCTGGCTTGAAAAGTTTCAGCAGAGAGGCCTACAGTCATTTTAATATTCTTCCCCTGGTAGGTTATTAATTTCTTATGTCTGGCTGCTTTCAGGAGTTTCTCCTTCATATTAACTTTGACAAAGTTAATTGCAATGTGTCTAGAAGATGCTTTATTTGGGTTGAGTCATGCTGGGGTTCTGAAACTGTTATCTGAATTTCAGCATTTCTTCCCATGCTTGGGAAGTTCTCCTCAATTATCTCTTGCAGTAGAGTATCTATGCCTTTCGGACCATCCTCTTCTCCTTCAGGGATTCCTATGAGGTGAATGTTTGCTCTTTTGAAGTGGTCCCATAGTTCTCTCAGGGAATGATACATTTTTGCTCTCCACTGCTCTTCCTCTTTGAGCATCTCAGAGTGTTCAAAAGCTTTGTCTTCAAAGTCAGAAGACTTTCTTTCTTCTGCCTGCTCCATTCTGTTACTGAGGGATTCTACTGTATTTCTCAGATCTTTGGGGGCTGCAAGTTCTTGCCTCAATGTGTCAAAATCTTTGGTGATTTTGTCTTTGAATTCATTGAATTTTTGAGACAACGTTTTAATTGCTCCTTGAGTTTCTAATTCCATCTTTACCTCCATTCTATTAATCTTATTTGCAATCCAAATTCTGAATTTGATTTCTGACATCTCAGCCATTTGTTTATGAATGGGATCTTCTGTTGTATCTCCTTTGTCATTCCTTGGGGGAGTTGATCTACTCTGATTATTCATGTTCCCAGAGTTTTTCCACTGATTCTGCCCCATGATTATTTTTCACTGTTTGGGTAGAGAAGCTGGCAAGGTGAAATTGAATTGAGGGCTCCTGGAGTTGTAATTAACCAGCCCTTTACCAAAGAAGTGGGACTGGTGATTGCCACTTTTCCCTTAGAGCTTTACAAAGGTCCCATTCAGAACTATAGCCTGAAACTCTGGGGACCTGCTTGGTGTGGTGGGGCTAGATGGTGCTGAGTAATATTCAGCTAGTCTCTGTCTAATCCTAGTGAATCAGTGGCTTTGGGCTGAAATCTCTGCTGTGGAGATATAAGCAACTAAGGCACCCTGACCCCTGACAGACAACAATTGGAAGGGGAGAATCTCACACTCCCACAACAACATAACCAGGGTACAACCTTGGTGGGTCACCAGGTGATGGTCCCAGGTCAAGAGTTCCAAACCAATTGTCTTGGTCCACACAAATACTGATCAGATGGGAGAGTTCAAAAGTTCTTCAGCATCTAGGCAGCTGGGGGTCCACTGGCAGCTCAATTTGACCCTAGTGGAAGGAACCATGGAGGTGCCACCACTGTCAGGGGTCATGTTGCTACTGTTGGGGGTGGTGCTGCAAGTCTGGAGTACTGCTGTGTGTAGGTTACAGGAGCCGGCAGGCAGCTGGAGGGCATTGCCACTGGACGCAAGGGTCACAGGAACTGGGAGGGGGGGTACCAGAGGGCAGAGCCGCTGACCCCTGGCCTAGGCTGCAAGAGTTGGGTGGGAAGCTGAAGGGCGGAGTCGCTGGCCCAGGCCACAGGAGCCAGGTGGGAGTTGCCAGCTGCAGGCCTTGTGTCTCAGGAGTTGGAGGGTGGAGTTGCCAGCAGTGGGCTGCATGGATCGCAGGAGCCAGGCGGGAATTGCTGGCCAGGGACCACGGGTCTCAGGAGCCAGGCAGAAGTCGCAGGCCACTGGCCACAGGTTGCTGGAGCTGGGCGGGATTTGCCACTGTGGCCACTGGTGGCAGGAGCCTGGCTGGGAGCCAACCCACCCACCGTGGGCTGCTGGGCAGGGAGCTGGTGGGCCATGGTCCCCAGTGGTTGGTAGCGCGGGTCCCGAGCTATGCTTTTTCCAACAAGGGGCAAGTCTCTCTCCCCTTGTGACTTTCTGCCTGTGTTATTCTGGTTTTTAATTTCAGAAAAACTGTCAATCAAAGACATTTTTCCATGTCAATCAATGTGAATGTGTATCATTAAAAAATGGAATTATAGGACTAATTTATCCAACTTGTTATTAATGAGTATTCAGATAATTATGTTTTAAATTTATATAAACTAGTCCAGACTGGCTAAACAGACAGCTTCTTTTTTGGAGTGGTGAGGGGCGTGAGTGAGTGGGGTATTGAGCCCAGAGTGTAGAAAGCCAGCAGACTACACCTTCACTGTTGGAAGATGTTCATGTTTAGTTTTAAAAGGTGAGATATGAAACACTGGCCCTCTCCGTCCAGAGGGCTCTGCAAGAGAAAATGGAGAAGAAATAAATGGACCAGAGAAGAACAGGTTTGGGTGTAGGGAGGCAGCTTTTGTTAATAACCCCTGGAAAGAGTGGCTAAGGAAACTCCTGATTCTCCCTCTCTTAAAGGCCTTCTAAAAATTGGTGGAAGGAGTTATCCCATGTTATCCTTACACTGTCCTAGGGTTGCTGGGGTTGGGCATCTTATCCTCACACCTTCTTAGGCTCTGATGGGTTTGGGCATGATCCAGGAGGGAAGACCTGGTCAGCCACTTCTGCTCCAGTACAGACGGCTTCCTATAGCCCAGCAATGAGAGGGCTTCTGTCTGCTTTGCCCAACAGGCAGGAGTCTCCTGCTGGGTGCAGATGTGGTCACTAGTAGTCGAGATATTTAGCCATCATCACACTTCTGCCATCCTGAATTAGAAGGCAGTGGCTGAGCCAGCTGATGAGATGTCCTTCTGAGCTCCAGACTCCTCAGCTGTGATTGGTTGACACCATCTGTCTGCACAAGCCTCTTGATGGTTAAGTCTGTTCCAGGTTGTGGAGCGCGTGGAGGGTGTGGCTATGTGTACAGAAGTCTGAGACTTCTGCAGGGTTGATCCTAGGCTGGTATCTAGAACTCAGCACGTAAGCTGTTCCCTAAAGGATGATTGTGTTTCATTGTCCCTAGACTATACAAACAACGTGAGTGATGGTGAACACCTGCTGTCCTTCGGGGAGTCTGGGATCTGGGTACGTTCTAGGCAGAGGGGACCCACGTAGAAAGTACCCAGGAGAAACCTTGGGCACTGAGCCTCTGATGGGCTCCCAGGGACAGAGCTGAGAATGAAGTTCCCAGACTATGAATGGCAGACTCTTGGGATCCTCCTAAAACATAGGACTTTTCTTAGATTGGTGAATGGAGCCAGTGATTTCTTAAAAACTAGCTGTAGTCTAAAAAAAAGAAAATGGAGCGGCTGTGGCTCAAAGGGGCAGGGTGCCGGCCCCATATGCTGGACATGGTGGGTTCAAACCCAGCCCCGGCCAAAAACCAAAACAAAACAAACGAAAAAACAAGCAAAAAACTAGCTTTAGTCTAAAGAGGCTGAGTAAGGAGGATAGTGAACATTCTCAGCACAAAGAAATGATGAACAGTTGAGATAATGGATATGCTGAGAACCCTGAACTGATCATTAAAACCTTATATGTATCAGAAATCACCTCTCCATAAATATGTACAATTATTATGTGCCGATTGAAAAATAAAGTATAAAAAAAGAACAAGAGGCTAAATGTGGTCTTCACCTTTTTTGGTGGAAGGTGTGAGGATAACATGGGATAACAAGTTATGTCAAAATTCCAGCACCTTAAAATAACAAGGTTATATCCTTGCTCAAGCTATATGTTCATTCCCAGTGGGCTGTGGGTCTGCTCTGAGTCTTCCTCACCTGGGAACCCAGGCTGCCCACCATCTCCAAGCACCCCTGGGTGCTATGCCCTGGGTTGAGGTCTTTGCCAGGAGGGGACAGCTCACATCTCATTGGCCAGAATAGTCACATGACCTCGCTCACACAGAGGAAGCGCGGAAGTGAATCCTACCAGGGACCCAGAAGGGAGATAGTACAAGCTATTTAGTGAGCAGCATACGGAATACTACAGGCAGAATTAGAAAGCAAGACTTCCCGTTACCCTGACTCCAGGCTGGGGGAAGAATGCTCATTGAAGGAAGAGTTGGAGTTGAGAGGCAGGGGTGGGGCAAGAGCTCATTGTTGTCAAAGGCAGAAGTGAGAAAGCAGGCGGTAAGTCCTTTCAGAGCAAATGGAAGTGATTTCCATGACAACAATTCAATTAGAAAGCGAAGTTCTCCTGTGTGAGGGAACACTGAGGAATTATCACCACAATGAATCTAAGGCATTTGGGACTTGGGGGTGGCAGGGGAGAGAAAGTACCCCAGCAGGGGACCCCCAGAAGTTCCAGGATACAGGACACAGCCAGTTCCAGGGCGGACCCCCTTCCAGCACCCAGGGATTCAGAAAGGGGCTGGCAGAAACAAGCTAGTTGTGCAGTGGGTGTGAGTGAGCAGGAGGGAGCCCATTAGGGCTGGGTTTGGGGAGTGAGATGGTGGTGGAGAACATTGGGAATGTAGGTTGTTGGTAGACGGCAGAATAGATGCTGAAATTTTTTTCCCACAGAAGTAAAATTCAGACTTGGGGGGAAATGAGGCCCCAGGATGTGATGGAAAGAAACCAGGCTCTGAAATCATGTACTTGTCAACGGAAAAGAAGCCATACTCTGCAAAATAATTGAAAGAGGTTAATTTGGAGCCAAATTTGAGGACCACGACCTGGCACCCAAGAAATCTTGAGCAAGTGGACTCACAGTGGTGGGGTTACTACGTGGTTTTATACATTTCAAGGAGACAGGAATTATAGGTAAAGTCATCAATCAATACGTAGAAGGCATACATTTTGGTTTGGCCTGAAAAAGTGGGACATCTCAAAGGGGGGCTTACAGGTTATAGACTGGCTTAAAGTTAGGCTCGGCCTGATGGAGCAGGAGTCAGCAAAAAGGAATGCTGAGTTAAGATAAGGGTCTGTTATTCAGAGACAAACTACAGGACATGTGTCCAGACCCAAGTGGTTTGTTGTGTGTATCAAAGGCCTGCAGGTAGGTCTTGCATAACCTTAGGCCTCTTGAGGAGTCACAAAGACATCTAGGAAGGCAGGGGGACATGTTGAGGCCTGTCTGAGCTCCTTTCTCATGGCTAGCAACTCAGTTTTAGGAGATCCCCTTGGTCAAGAGAGGGTCCAGTTAGCCATTAAGGGGGAAGATTTTATGTCAGTCCACACACTCATGGCTTTGAATCAGCTTTCATCCTTCATAGAACTTGCTTGGACTTAAGCTTCCTCAGCCTCACCTTTCTTGACTGTAAAGCAGAGCTAAAAGTACCAGTTAGCAGCGTGACAGCAGTGCCTAATGTAGCAATGCAGCTAGTATTTGGTCTACAATAGGTGCTCTCTACAAGGTCCCTGCACTCCTCTGTCTTTGATTTGGGTGATGGCAGAGGGATTTCACATCAGGGACAAACTCTGAACCTTCAGTAATGGCCCCCTGGGGCCTGTGTTAAGGAGGATTCTGAAGCCCAGGGAGAGAGTGACATAATTGCTCATTGATGTCTGTCACAGACAAAGGGGTGGGGTACTGTGTGTGCCACGTATTTGCCATCCTGGGTTCGACTTTATTTCTTACTGTTACTGAAAGTTCACTACTTATCTCCAAAGCCAAATGAGTGAGAATGGAGGAGGACAAGTGGTCTGAAGAAAAGGGAAGAGAAGCTTATTAATTTCCTGGCAAATGAGGAGGATCGTGGACCAGCATCTCAAAGACCGCCATCCTGCCTTTCAGCAGAAACACAAGGCTTTTTAAAAGGGGAGGTTTTTTGGCGGCGCCTGTAGCTCAGTGGGTAGGGTGCCAGCCACATACTCCCAGGCTGGCAGGTTCAAGTCCAGCCCGGACCAGCTAAACAATGACAACTGCAACAAAAAAATAGCTGGCATTGTGGCGGGAGCCTGTAGTCCCAGCTACTTGGGAGGCTGAGGCACGAGAATTGCTTCAAGCCTAAGAGTTGGAGGTTGCTGTGAGCTGTGATGCCACAGCACTCTACCCAGGGTGACATAGTGAGACTCTGTCTCAAAAAAAAAAGAAATAAATTAAAAGGGGTGATTTTGGGTCTACCTAACCAGTGTCACATGTCATGGCTTTGGGCTATTGTTTAATTGGTAGTTTCCATCAATCTTATTTTGGGTGGCAATGATCTTATGAGTCTTGGATAATTCTGTTAACCGTCTTCTGTAGTTTAAGATACTAGAAAACAAATCACAAAGAATGTTTTCCTGGCCTTTGATTACTGGCCTAAGGGAAGGTTTTAATTCTCCAAAGGGTGGGGGTTCTAGAGAGACAATTCATAAAACATTTTGTCCCCCCTTTTCTGACTTTACCTCTGTCACGTTACCACCCCCTTTTATAAATCTTTTCCTTCAAAGCGCTCAATGTTCAGCTCGCTGGCCCCATGATGCTGGGTCCTGCCTGCCTGTCCCGTGCCCTGGTGACCATGCCTTCTTTGGCCTAGAGCACTCTCTGTCCCTCCTCAGCTCATCCAGATTCCTCCTCTTCTTCAGGGATCAGTTCAGACCACCCTGCAGGGTAGCTCCTCCATCCCACCCCTCTAGGACCAGAGGATGCTATCTTTGAATTCCCATGACATTCACCACCTCTTCTGTGGCCTGGGCACATCTCTTCACAGCACTTCATAGGGACATTGGTATCCTCACTTTTGGCTCCAAGGGCAGCAATGTCCTCTACTCCTTTTACTTTTTTTAGAGACTGGATCTTTCTCTGTGGCCCAGGCTGGAAGACAGTGGCATGATCATAGCTCACAGCAGCCTCAAACTCCTGGACTCAAGTGATCCTCCTGCCTCAGCCTCCTGAGTAGCTGAGACTATAGGTGCCCCTCACCATGACTGGCTCATGTTTTTACTTTTAGTAGAGATGAGGTCTTGCTGTGTTGCTACGGTTGGTCTCAAGTTCCTGGCTCAAGCGATCCTTGTGGCTTGGCTTCCCAAAGTGCTGAGATTACAGGTGTGAGCCACTGTGCCTAGCACCCCCTACTCCTTTTTTAACCTCCATATCCAGTGACCCCTGATAGAATCAGGTTACTGACCCACCTGGAAAGGATCTTTTTCCTGGGAAGCATGTCCCTCCCAGGAAATAGTGAACGGACCAATCCAGGCCTCCCTAACCTTTTCCCACCTACCTGCCCAGGTAAAGCTGTGGACAGACCAATCCTGGCTTCCCTAACACTTTAAATCCCTGTCTGCCACAGCCCAGGTGTGGATTTCTCCCTAGTCATGAATCTCACCCCGCCTGCACCCCAGGTGGAATAAAGGCCACTTTGATTGCACAAATCGGGACTCCACCTTCCTTTTGTCTCACACCTCGGAATGATTTTTATCTTTGGGTCTAGAACCTTTCAATCTCACTCTCCACATCCCCTTTCCTGTGCAGGGTAATGCAATTTTAATGATTTAATTGGCAGGTTATGGCCAGGCACTGCTTGGAAGTGTTGACTTAAAAGGGAGAAGTTGAGGCAAAACGAATATAAGTAGAGAGTTTATTTGGGCCATGCTCAAGGATAGCAACCCAGGAATATAGATGCAGGTTGCCCCGAATATACACTGTAATTAGCAGCAGTTACAAGTGGATTTTTAGGGGCAAAAAAAGGGGGAGAGAGTTGCTGCAAAGATGTTTGTCAGAAATTCTCACTGGTTAAGAAATAACATTAACTAGTGAGTGCCTAAACATAGGCTGTGACTTATAGTGTCCAATGAGGCATTATTAGGTTAATTCACAGCTACTTGTGGCAATAGCAGTTTCTAGAAATGGATACATCTCAGAGAGGGGAGTAGGACACAGTTCTACATGTGTCTTTATACATGCTGTCTCATTTTAAGGTCTCTCTGGGCCTGATAATTTAACAGTGTTACTGGACGAAGAGGGTCTGGCCGTCTGTCACTGTCAGCCAAAATATGAGACGGGGATAGGTCCACCAAATTTTATTTTGTTCTTCCATTTTCAGCATTACAGTTTTTTTTTTTTTTTTTTTTTTGAGACAGAGCCTCAAGCTGTCCCCCTGGGTAGAGTACTATGGCATCACAGCTCACAGCAACCTCCAACTCCTGGGCTCAAGTGAGTCTCCTGCCTCAGCCTCCCAAGTAGCTGGGACCACAGGCGCCTGCCACAATGCCTGGCTATTTTTTGGTTACAGCCGTCATTGTTGTTTGGCTGGCCCGGACTGGATTCGAACCCACCACCTTAGGTGTATGTGGCTGACACCTTAGCCACTTGAGCCACAGGAGCCGAGCCCAGCATTACAGTTTTAATGTTACTTTATACATTTAATGTTCCTACTTTTTCTTTTTTTTTTTTTGAAACAGTCTCACTATGTCACCCTCAGTAGAGTGCTCTGGTGTCACAGCTCACAGCAATCTCAAATGCTTGGGCTTAAGTGATTCTCTTGCCTCATTCTCCCAAGTAGCTGGGACTACAGGTGCCTGTCAGAACACCTGGCTATTTTTTGGTTGTAGTTGTCATTGTCGTTTAGCTGGTCTGTGCTGGGTTCGAACTCGCCAGCCTTGGGGTATGTGGCCGGTGCCCTAGCTGCTGAGCTACAGGTGCCAAGCCACTTTATACATTAAGGGCAGACCATGTTTAACTTATTGTTTATCTTAAATAATAATCAGCAAAACCCACGACTCATAAACAATAAACAGCATTCTAATTTAAAAGTTAATCTCCTAAATCAATTCACCTAAACTGCTCAAGATGGGCGTCTTTAGGAGCCAAATTTACAAAACACCAAGAATGACAGGGAGTGAAGGTCGGGCGGGACCTAAATGGACCCAGCTGTGTCATGTCTGCCCTAGCCTGACAGACTCCATCTTATTCTCACTGTGTGTACTTTCAAAAAGGCTCACATTCCTCTTTTCCTTTCTCAGGAGCTTGGAGATGACAATCAGAGATCCTGGCGAGGGCCTGGGCAGTCCTCCGGGGCTGTGTGACCTTAGATAAATGTTTTGACCTCTCTGAGCCTCAGATTCTTCTTCTAATAACACAGAGAGCATTATTGGGAGCGTGCAGCATGATGTATGTGCCTGAGGCTTTCCCAGTAGTGGGTATATAGTAAGCGCTTGCTAAATTCATGGAAGTGGGTGTTGTTGTTCTCTCTCCTTCCTTCTCTGTTGTCTTTCTTTCCTTCCGTGCCCTGGTTGGTTGAACAACCATTCCAATGTGGTCTTTTTGTCTTTCACTGAGATGGTCCCACAGTTAGTTACTGGGAATTCAGCAGGTGCAGCCCAGGTGCCATGGAGAGCTTGATGCAGGAGAAACAGGATATTTTATCCACTCATGAAAAAAAAACCCCAAAGTCCAGGGGAGCCCCAGTACTTGAGTGACCCTACTTTAGGCAGCAGCTGTGTTCTTGAATGATTGCATGCCATTTAAGTTTGATTAGCTTTAACATGAGCCCCCCCCCCTTTCAGAAGTCCCAGGGACTTACCAATTAAAGACCTGTTTGACAAATCCTTTTGTAAAATGCCGCGTCACCAAATTGTTCTGCCTTGTGATTCTGGATTCGTATATATTAAGTTTTCTTTAAGTCGGTACTTTTTAAGCAGCGAAACCTCCTTGTCATATTCCAGCCAAGTTTTTGAGCTTCAGTAGTCAAAATTGCTATTTATTTCAACACTTTGAATATGTATTATATTCCGGAAAGATATTTTCAACTCATGAAAATTAAGTGAGAAAACTAGAGTTACCGGGGTTTGTCTTCTGTCCCCGCCAAGTACCGACTCTCACTGGGATGTTGCTGGCAGATGCTCAGCACTCCTTGATAAAGGGACAGGAGTGATAAAAACCAGGGAGACACTGAGAATGAATAATCTGGCCTAGGAAATACGTAATTACCATGAGTGTCAGTCTTCGTAATGAAGGGCCAAATCCAGAGCATAAATTACCGGGAAGGGGACAAGGTAACATGTCGACTCCAATAATGTAGCTTCTGAGCAGCTCCCAGCAGCTGTCCTGTAATGCACCTTGTACAAAGCAGACCAAGACAGATGCGTCCCACTGCATTCCACCTAAGGGGAGGTGCACACAGAATGGCCCAGGGATGGATACCTGGGGAGACTGAGACTGCTGGCCTGTCTGCCACTTCCTCCTGGGGAGATGCTAAGAGTTTGGATAACATCCCACCTCTGTCTGTCCAAGAATCCTATATTTTCAGGAGACACATTGAGATCAACACTTTCAGTTTTACAAATAAAGAAACTGAGGCCCAGGAAGAGGAGTGGAGTTATCAAAGCCTCCAAGTGAGTCAGTAGCCACAGTTGGTATTTGAACTTACATCCTGTGACTCTGGTTTGCCTTCATTACCCCACACAGCATCACCCTTGCTCCAAGAATATAGAGTCTAGACTTGACCCTCAACCCCTTTCCTAGGTTACATTGCTCTTGAGGCAGACAAGATATTTTTTTTTTCCTTCTGTGATAGATGTTTCATCTTGTTATGATTTTTTTTGAGTAGATATACATATATAGGGTTCAAAATTCAAAAGAGATACATTAGGCCAGGTGCGGTGGCTCAGGCCTGTAATACTAGCACTCTGGGAGGCCAAGATGGGACCATGGCTTGAGTCAGGAGTTTGAGATCAGACTGGGTAAAATTGAGACCCCATCCCCACTGAAAATTGAAAAATTAGCTGGGCGTTGTGCTGGGTGCCTGCGGTCCCAGCTACTTTGGAGGCTGAGGCAGGAGGATCACTTGGGCCCAAGAGCTTCAGGTTGCTGTGAGCTCTGATGTCACAGCACTCTACCCAGGGGTGTCTGTCTCAAGAAAAAAGTCTTTTTTTTTAAAAAAAAAAGAGAGAAATACATTACAAATAAGGTTCTCCCTGACTGCTTCTATTTCCTAACCCCTTTTCCTAGAGGCAGCTGGTTTATATGTGTCCCTTCAGAGATTTTTCTATGCACATATGAACAAACACGTGTTTGCTGATCCATTTACTCATTCACTGATTATGTGTTGAGCACCTTCTGTGTGCCAGGCCTTGTTGCAGGTACTGAGCTACAGCAGTGGACCGAACAAAGATTCTGCTTCCACAGAGCTGACATTAGACCTTGGAGATCACTTTCCTTTGCCTCCTCCTGTGCCCCCTAGTTCACATAGTTCTGTGCTTTTATTAAACCTTAACCATATATCTTTGAGAATCTTCCACACCAGTTCACATAGCATTGCCTCTTTTTATTTATTTATTTTTATCAAATCATAACTGTGTACATTAATGCAATCATGGGGTACAATGTGCTGGTTTTACATACAATTTGAATTGTTTTCATCAAACTGTTTAACATAGCCTTCATGGCATTTTCTTAGTTATTGTGTTAAGACATTTATATTCTACACCTAGTAAATTTCACATGTAAGATGCACTGTTGCATTTCACCATGTGGATATACCGTAATTTATTTAGTTGGTATCTGATTGATAGTTCTTTTTCTTTGCTATAATAAGCAGTGCTGCAATGAGCTTGTATACATTTCTTTTTGTACATGTGAGATCTGGCAATTTATTGGCCAGGGTAGTTAAAATGTCTACAGGGCAGCCCTGGCATTCAGGCAGGGCTTTATTCTGGTGCATAAACAATATCATTTGGACCTCAAATCTCAGTTCTGCTTTGCTCTGTGTTAGCTTCATTCTCAGATACATGGAGACTTATTAAGTCTTTATGCCTTGGCATTAATAGCATACCTACCACATGCCACATGTCCTAGATGCTAGTGATATAGCTGGGAAGAAGACACAGCAGAATCCTGACTCACACAGAGCTGACATTCCCCAGATGCTCTATTCCTTCAGTCAAAGGTTTATATTCTTCCAGGTTGGAGGAAAAAGAACACCTTCTTCCTGCTAGTAACAAGTCTCAGGCCTGAATCCTATTGGACCAACTTATGTCATATGACAATCCCTGAACCAATCATTTGGGGTATGGGCAGGGGTTGAGAGAGGTGATTGGTCAGGAAGGGGGCCCTAGAGCTAGGGGGTGGAGTGAGTTTACCTCCTCAGGAACTACATGGAGTGAGGATGAGTGGAGTTTTCCCCCAAATTGCCTGGTTGGCACCAGTGTTTGCTACAGAGGCAGATGAGTTGTAAACAAAGAAGTGGGTGAAGGAACCATAGGAAAGAATGAGAGGAGGGAGAGAGGAAGCCAGAATGGTGTATGGGGCTCAGAGCACGGGGAGAGCCCTCAGGGCCTCCTGCTGAAGCATTGTTTTATTTTGCTGGCCTCTGGGAGTCTATCCAGCACTGGATTTCACAAGCAAGAGAGGAGATCCATGCTGTTCGAGCTCCACACCATTCAAGCTCCACATGGAGGTTGTAAAGCACCTTATGGTGAAAGTGGTTCCCCCACATGAGTCAGACCCACCCATGCCTCAGATGCCCTGCAGCCAGCTTCAGGGGAGCACTTCAGGGGAGGGTGGCCCTGAGTCTGGATGCTGCCCCCTGGCTGCATATGGGGCATCCCTGAGTGGACAGAGGCAAAGCCTTTACTGGCTATTGAGCAAAGGCTGGGCAAGAGAGCTGGGGTTGGTGGTGGGTATCATGTGGTGTCAGGGAAGATAAACATCTTCAAAAGGGAGCTTGGGGATCCTTTCTGCTCCTAGAAACCCTGTCCTTACAGCAAAAGCCTTTTGCTCGGTGTCTATTTATTGAGGACTAGCCATGGGGAAAGAAACTGCTAAACTCTCCCTTAACCTGAAGTTGATGATAGCAGTGATAGGTTTATTCATTCTAGTGCCAGGTGTCCCACAGGTAGGAATTCATTTCATTCTCACAACAGCCTCCTAAAGTAGATCTCACTGTGACCCCTGTTTGATGAATGAGAAAAGACAAGCACAGAGACGTTAACTAACTCACTCAAGATCGCACAGCCTGTAAGAACAGAGCCAGCGTTTGAAGTTGAGCAGTAGCTCCGGGATCCACATGATGGAGCACAGCCTTCTGTCTCCATGGTTATTTATGTCTCAGGGAAAACACTGCTGGCTCTGACACCAAGCAGCAGGGTGATCATGGAAAACTGTCATTTTCACAGTAGTCCCAGTGCTTCAGTTTCCACATGTAGAGAACCAGATACCAGCCTGACCCAGAGTTCTTTAAGGATCAAATGAAATATTTTGCAAGAAAACTTTTTGGTAAGAAAATAATATAAATGCTTTTGCACTTGTGTCAGTTTTCTGTTGCTACTGTAACAAATTACTGCACAGGTAGTAGCTTGACACAACATATACATGTTAGGGTTCTGGAGGTCAGAAGCTTGAAATCAGTCTCATGGGGTAAAATCCAAGTTTTCAGTAGGGCTGCGTTCCTTTGCCTTCCTTTGGAGGCTCTAGGAGAAAATTCACGATTTCCTCGTTTCTAGCATCTAGAGCAGTGTTTTTCAACCTTTTTTAATCTCGTGGTACGCTTGAACCTATAGTTCAGTGGTTCTCAACCTTCTTGATACTATGACCCTTTAATACAGCTCCTCATGTTGTCTTGACCCCCAACCATCACCACAATATGAGGAACTGTATTAAAGGGTCGTGGCATTAGGAAGGTTGAGAACTACTGCTGCAGTTAAACTTCCCCAGCACATTTAGGTTATGTTGATCAAAGAAAAAAAAAAAAGAAAAGTAAAAAAAAAGAATATACTTACTGTGCTTTGAATTTATTTTGAAGATAATTTAATGATTTTGAAAATTTCTCAGGCAGTGCCTGTGGCTCAAAGGAATAGGGCACTGGTCTCATATGCTGGAGGTGGCACGTTGGTGGGTTCAAACCCAGGCCCGGCCAAAAACTGCAAAAAAAACCAAATTGTATTTAATTCATTAAAGCAATAATTAAACAAAAAAAATTTTTTTCTTGACACACCTAAGATTCTCTTGCCATGGCACACTGGTTGAAAATCACTGTTCTAGGCTGCCCACATTTCTTGGCATGTAGCTCCTTCTTGTACCTTTAAGGCCAGCAGGTTAGCATCTTCCAATCAGCCTCTGTCTCTTTGTGTGTGTGTGTCTATCTCTCTTTCTCTCTTTCCCTCCTCCCTTCCTTCCCTCCTGGTCTCCTCTGATTCTGACCCTCCTGCCTCCCACTAACAAAGACATCAGGCTACGGGACAATGCAAGATCATCTCAAGATTCTTAATTTAATGACAGCTACAAAGTCCCTTTTACCATGTAAGGCAACATGTTCGCAAGTTCTAGGGGATTAGGACGTGGGCATCTTCGGGGGAGGCATTTAATTCTGTCTAGCACACTCCATATAATTTAAATTATTTCATTATCCCGCACCTAAGGAACTATTTTTAAGTGTACTGTTTTCAAGCTTTTAAAACACACATAGATCAATAGTCAGAAGAAAACAAAAAATGGCCTTAATCTCCCTGCCCAGGTAACTCCAAGGGATGAGTCTTCTCCCTGTTTTGACATTTAAACAGAAAGTGCAGGTAATATGAGCAGAAAGATAAAAAATGCAAACCACAGAATGATGCAAGATGGAAAGTTAAGGCTGCCCTTCTCTCCCTGCGTAGTCTGTCCCCAAAGGTAACCACTTTACAGTTTTAGATAATTCCTTCCAGAAAACACTAATGCATGAACCAGAATAAGTGTATCTATTTATACCTTTCCTTCTAAGAAATGCTAGTACAGATCATATTATTTATACTATTAGGCATCTGGCTTTTTTCACATTATTCTATACTTTTTAGGTATTTTTGTACCAGCACATAAAGACCCCTTCTCTTTTAAAGAGCTTCTAGAATTTTGCAGTAGGGATGGTGCATCATTTACTTATTTTTTGTAACTAGTCCCCTATTGTTGGTTACTTTTTTTTTTTTTAAATTAAATCATAGCAGCGTACATTAATACTATCATGGGGTACAGTGTACTGTTTCTGTATATAATTTGAAGTACTTTCATCCAACTGGTTAACATAGCCTTCATGTCTTTTTCTTAGTTATTGTGTTAAGACATTTGTATTCTACATTTAGAGAGATTTACATGTACCCTTGTAGGATGAACCATAGGCATGATCCCACTAGTCACCCTCCCTCCACCCACCCTCTCCCCATATTCCTGGGCTATAATTGGGTTATAGCTTTCACACGAAAGCTATAAATTAGTTTCATAGGAGGGCTGAGTACATTGGATACTTTTTCTTCCATTCTTGGGATACTTTGGTATATTGTTGGTTACTCTGGTTGTTTCCAGCTTTTGGTTATTATGAGCATGCCGTATCAGCATCACATCTGATACTACAGTAATACCATATTCATGTCTGTATAAGGTTTTGTTTTTCTTAACATTTCGGGCAAATTTTGTTGCTGTTGTCATTGTGGAGGGCTATCCTCTGTGCCTTGTACGATGTTTAGCCGCAGCCCCCGGCCTGTATCTACCAGATGCCAGTAGTACTCACTTCCCCAAATTGGGGGCAACTACATATTTCCAAATGTCCCCTAGGGGCAACATTATTTCTGGGATGTCTCTTCTAAGTGGCCCTGTGCAGCTGACAGCAGGTGACTGGGTAGGCCCTGACCAAGCTCGAGGACATGTAGGGCTAATCAGAGTCAGCAGCTGACTGTACCTTGTGGTTTTCAGGAAGATGAAATTTAAGAGTTTCTTAAATTTTATTGCAGGCCATTAAGCAGTTACTGCACCTTACCTGAATGTGTCCAGGCTTTGACCAGCCTGACCTGGAATGTTCTGCGTGTGATGTGTCTCATACACATACCATTGGCTCAGCAATACTACCCCTTCATGGTCTGGCTATGTCTCCTCTGCTCTCTGACAATATTTATATATATCAGAAATATTTATATATCTTATATTGATATAATAACCCGGCTCAAACTCATAACAGCCTGGCCTTTTGAGAGGGTTTTTCTCCTTGCTAAAACGAATATACAATATAGGGCAGGTGTCCTCAAACTATGGCCTGCGGGCCACATGTGGCCCGCCGAGGAAATTTATTTGGCCCCCCAGGTGATTTTGCTGCCACTGCCTGTCCTTCTTAGCAGCTGACTCATTCCGGGGCCCGCAGTCTGGCCCTCCAACAGTCTGAGGGACAGTGAACCTGGCCCCCTGTTCAAAAAGTTTGAGGACCCCTGAATAGGGTGTCCTCAAAGCCATCATACATAGGGTAAATGGAAAATTGTAGTTAAATGTACTTTTATTTACAAAATATTCATTATGAAATTTTACAAAGAGATGGCCAACACAGAGAATATTTTGTAAATGTTTTGTAAAGTTGTGGCTTTTGGGACACCTTGTAGAATACTTATCCCCAAAGCAGCGACACTAGGCACCCTTCTGGTGCTTGCCTTGTATCAAGTTCTTTAATTTCACAATAACCTTCCTGCCATGATCATTATCCCCAATTTATGGGGGAGTAGCCTGAGGCTCAGGGAATGACATGACTTGCCTCAGAAGTGGTGAAGGTGGGATTTGAACCCTGGGAGTCCGGCTCTGACTTGGGTGCCCTCCACCACCCTTTGGGAGGACCATACTATTTTACAGTGGAACCCAGATGGAGGATAACCACAGCTGACACGTAGCAGGTGCCTGTCCCATGCCTGAGTAGATACTTTTATCGGCCACATTTTGCAGACAGAGTGTGGGGTACACAGAGCGATCAAGTCTCTTGACCGAGGTCACCCAGCTAAGAAGTGGCCAAGCATGGATCCTTCCCCAACTGGCTCTAGGGAGCATGGCTCCCCCCCTCAGCCACACTGCCTCTGGGCCCGTGAAGCCGGTTTCTTTTTTTCTTTTTAATTTTTTTGAGACAGAGTCTCACTATGTCACCCTTGGTAGAGTACCATGACATCACAGCTCATAGCAACTTCCAACTCTTAGGCTTAAGTGATTCTCTTGCCTCAGCCTCCCAAGTAGCTGTGACTACAGGCACCTGCCACAAGGCCTGGCTATTTTTTTTTGTTGCAGTTGTCATTGCTGTTTAGCTGGCCAGGGCTGGGTTTGAACCTGCCAGCCTGGGTATATGTGCTGGCGTCCTACCCACTGAGCTACAGGCGCTTCCTAGAAGCAGGTTTCTAATGCTGTGGCAGTCTCAGCCATCATCACTTTGGGAATATTTCCAAGGCTTTTGGGTAGTTTATCTTCTGGTCATACTGTTGACATATCTGGGTGCTCTTCAATCCCCCCAAAACAATTTATCATGTGTTATGTTCCCCTTAAAGATAGACCATGTCAGCCACAGGAAGCCTGGAAGTGCAACGTGTGTTTTCCTAGCCAGTAATTGTCTCTTCATTAGAGTCCACACCATCAGTGGGTTTGTAATCCAAAACCAGAGCAAAGTGTAAGCGGCCCATGCATCTCGGCTGTGCTGGGCCGTAACTCACGTGAGTAGCTCATTACGCGGCGGCATCATCCAGCTGCCGAAGCTTCTAAACAGCAGGCGATTCTGGAGTTTCAATTTCAGCTTTCTGCTCTTATGGATTTATGAAATCTTACTACCTTGAAAATTATGAAATATTCTAGGCATGCAAAGAGGTGCAGAGAATATTTTAATGAACACGGGGCACCCACCACCCAGCTGAGGAAATAAAGCCTGACAGTTACAACTGATGCCTCTGTGTATTTCTCCCAGATAGCATTGGTGTCTCTTTTTCCCTGGAGGTTACTGCTGCCTGAATTTAGCTTTTTTTTTTTTTTTAAGTTTTCTGTCCATATATGTAATCATAAACTACATGAAGCATTGTGCATGTTTCAAACTTCTCGGCATCTTGCTAAATACAGCCTTCTGGAATGTCTTTCTCTTGCAGCGTTTGTATGGCAATCTACATGTGTACCATCTGTGCTGGTACATGTATATATTGCCAGAGTTTACTTCATTGCTGTATAGTATTCTGGTGTGTGAATATATCACATGACATTCATCCGTCCTCCTGCTGATGGCCATTTAGGCTGCCCACCATTTCTCTAATAAGTGATAAGTGTCACCTCAGTGAGTGTTCTTGTATGACTCTTTGTGTACAACTGCACAGGTGTCTCCGGAGAGTGTACTTAAGGTCAGAATCGCCAGGGCTCAGGGCATATGTGGTAGACAGAATTGAAGGTGGCTTCTAACATTCCCTATTCTCCGATGCATACACCTTGTGTAATCCCTGGGACTGTGCTGATAGAATTGGATTATGTTTTATGGCACAAGTGAAATTAAGTTAGGAGTATTATATTATGGACTATGTGACTGTGTTCTCCTCTCACATGTTGAAACCTTAATCCCCAGCGTGATGATGTCAGAAGGTGGGCCTTTGGGAGGTCATTAGGTCATGAGGGTGGAGCCCTCATGATGGGTTTAGTGCCTTTATATGACATAGGAAGAGGCTAGAGGACTGGTTCATTCTCTTTCTGCCGCGTGAGGGCACAGTGGGAAAGCAGTTGTCTGTAACCCAGAAGAGAATCCTCACTGGAACCCAACCATGCTGGCACCCTGATCTTGGATTTCCATCCTCCAGAACTGTTAGAAATAAATCTCTTGTTATAAGGCCCCCGTCTGTGTTACTTTGTCACAGTAGCCTGAACTAAGATAGAGAAGTTATGAGGGTGGGCATCATCTAATCTCCTGAGCCTCCTATATGAAGGTCAAAGACTGAAAAGTGTTGGGCTTCAAGGTGTTGGAGGGATGTGGTGTGAGGGACATTGTCCACGGTTGGCTTTGAAGAGGCCTGGCCATGTGACAGGCATGTGGCTGGTGTCTAAGAGCTGAGAGCAGCACCTGGGTGACAGCCAGCAAGGTGGTTGGGGAAATGGGGACATCAGTCTTACAGGAAATGGGGAGATCAGTCTTACAGCTATAAAGATGACCACTCTGTCAGCAACCTGAGTGCCCTTGGAAGAGGACCCTGTCACCCCAGCGTGCACCTGGGCTTCATCCCTGCAAGAATTTGAGCAGAGAACCCAGACTGACATGCCTGCATTTCTGACCTGTGGAAACTGTGAGATAACTTTGCTTTTAAAAAAATTTTGGTGAAATAAACATAAAATGTACCATTTTATTTTATTTTTTGCTTTTTTAAAAAAATTAAGTCATAGCTGTGTGCATTAATACTATCATGGGGTACCATTTTAAACCAATTTTATAGGTACAGTTTGGTGGTATGAAGTCCATTCATGCAGTTTTGTAACTGTCACTACCATCCTTCTCCAGAACTTTTTGCCTTGCCAAATTGCAGCTCTTTTGTCTACATTAGAATTTGCATTGTTTTAAGTTGCTGAGTTTGTGGCAATTCATAAATAGCAATGGGAAACTAATACAATATGTAAAGCCATAATGTTTTTTAATAGAAATTATTGTACCAGAGTTATCTCACTCATTTGCCTGTGCTGAATATCACCGTTCAAGAATTTCCAGGGTACATTTATTGCCATGATATCAGAGAAGAATTAAAATAGCTCAACCTTTGTTTCATTCTCCTGTGGAGGTTTCATGCAGGTAGCAACTTCAGGAAGAAATGGAAATAGTTTCTAACTAGATTAAACCTCCTAATTCTCCTCCCCCTCCCTCATTAAATATATAATTTGTTGCTTAGAAACACTTTTATTTCCCATTTTATTTTTAAAATTGCAGTGACAGAATGAAAGGGAGGTGTTAGCTTGAAAGGTTTTACAAACTGGAACAAATGTGAAATGTTTCTGTTTCTCTTGCTTTGGAGCTGGTGGCCTGCAGCCTGGGAAGATTTTATTTTATTTTATTTTTTAATTTTGGGACTGCATTGTTTGATGCTCTTCAGGAGAGCAAGGCCTAGAAAGAGTCTACGATGACATACTCAATATAGTAACTATGAATCTTTCATATGTAAGTGACAGAAAGTCAACTCAAAACTGGTGTAATGAAGAGATTGGCTCCCAAAGCAGTGTCTGGAAGACAGCTTCAGGCATGGCTAGATCTGGGGGCTCAAATGAAGACATCAGGACTTGTTCTTTCTCTATTCCTTGCCTCTCCATTATCCTCTTTCTCAGGTTTCCCCTTTAGGAGTGACCTGTGACAACTTAAATTTGTGGCCTCCTTATAGCTGGTGGTAGAAAGACAGCTTGTTGTTCTGTTATTTTAGCAGGAGGACAAGATTGATTCTCCCTGGAGTCCTTTGGTTATGTACCTGCCCCTAAACTCATTCTGTGGGCAGGAGTTTGTACAATCCAGGTCTGGGGCATGTGCCCAGCTAAGCCACATGCATTCAGAGTGGTTTCTCAAGAAAAACTGAAATGTTAGCAAATATATGGGGAATGGTTGCTAGGCATGCAAGAACTGTGGATATTTAACTGAGCCAGGAGTTCTTAAGCCAAGGTCTTGGATTTGCTCCTTTTGAGAGCCAGGGAAGCTCTCTGCTGGGGCTCCAGCTGGACCCCTGGCTGGGCTGCCACCTTTTGAACACCAGTCATTGATGTAATGAAGACACAGAGAAAAGTGATGGTGGCAGGGTCCTTAGTAAGTCTCTTCCTCTTTGCTCATGTGTGATTGCTCACTGTAGACTAGAGGACCTGCATCTGCTTCTATTGTAGCACCTGAATAAGTCAATTCATAGTAAAGGACATTGCAGCAGTTTTTAAAACTGGGCATATGTTTTTGATATTCCTTCCATTGATAGGCCTATGTCTTCTCCCCTTGAATCTAGGCTGGCTGTGACTGCCCCAACCTCTAGTGTGGCACTGTGTAGCTTCTGGAGACCATGAAGTTTGGTTACCTTGGAATGGTCCCTCTTGAGATACTTCCCTCCCAGAGCCCAGTCGCCATATTGTGAGGAAGCCCAAGCCAATCTGGTTGATAGTTGAGCCCAGCCTGACAGCATCCAAGCTCAAGGGTTAGACCTGAGAGTGAAAAAGCATGAAGTCTTAGAGTCAGCCTACTCAATGAAGTCTCCTCAACTGAGGCCTCCAACACCATGAATGCATACAGCCCATCCCCTCTGTGGCTGGTCAGAATTCCTGTTGCAAAGATTCTACAAGCTATAATAAAATGGCTGTTCTATACGCTACACTGGGGATGGTTTGTTAGGCATCAAACTACAGGAACAGGCACGCTTACATTGCTGGCAGTATGGGTTGGATGAAGCAAGCCAGGAGGGGTAGAGATTTAAGTGTTACCCACGTACTGTTTGACTTAATAATTCCACTACTGGAAATCTATCAGAAGGAAATAATCTCAAAGGGGAAAAGTGGACCAAACGTCATGCACAGACATGTTAGTCACAGTGCTACTTATAATAGTAAGAAATTTAAAACAACCTAGCTTTCCAATGATGAAGATATTATTGATTCCTTGGTAGAATAATCATGGCCACCACTGAGTGTCTGATAAGTGCCAGGCACTGTGCTAAGATGCCCACGTGCCATCTAAGAATGTTCCCAATAACTCTGAGGCCATTATGACCCCAATCCCCCACTGTACAAATGTGGAAATTGAGGCTTAGAAAGCTTGTCACTTGCCTAAGGTAATAAGTAGCTAGTCTGCTCACTCCCAAGTTGCTGTTCAAATTGTAAGTGATGCTAATTTAAGGCAGGTGAATGATTTGGGAAATCTGTGACAGAGCCACACAGTGGCATATCAGGCAGCCTTTACAGGTGATGTAGACACAGAATTTTTAATAATAGGAGAAAGTGTTCATGCTAACAGGTGAGAGGAAAATGCAGAATGAAAGTGCATATATGAAATAATATACAAGCTATTAAAACTATACATAGAAAAGGAGCAGGAAGTGCACGAAATATTAATAGTGGGTGGTGGGAGTGCATAGCTATGAGCTACTTTAAGCTTTTCTGCAGTTTCAATTTTTCTGCCATAAACAAGTGCTGCCGAAGGAAAAAGTGCAAAAAGGAAGTGAGCACAAGTTAACAATAGTCAAGCATAATTAAACAATAAAGTGACCAAAGAGAGCTAAAGTCGCTAGTTAATTAAAAAGGGGGAAAAAAAAATCCACATAGCCCATTGCTATGACCATTATTTTGCACCTCTGATCTGTTGAGGAATTACCTGGGATATGAAAGTTCAAAAGCTTGGTAACTGGGAGTGGGTGGTAGAACCAAGAGCTTAGGGCAGGGCCCCTTCTTCTAGACAAGAGTCTGGGAGATGTTTGCGGGAGGGTCGGCCAGCATCTCCCGCAGTGACTCATGTGGGGTCCCATCCTGTCTGGGCGGATACTGGAGGGGAATGTGCACATGAAATGATGGAACCCACACGGGCAACATGGGCTGCTTGCAGTTGAGACCCTGGGACTGTGTGGGTCAGGTGGGCTGCCCTGCATGTGTGTGTGTGTGTGTGTGTGTGTGTGTGTGTGTGTTAGAGAGAGACAGACTTGGGTGTCTAGCACAGGCTGCTGTGCTGTGTCAGTGTCTCGAGTCTCCTTAGACATCACCCTTGAGTTCAGTCTTTATAGAGTGCAAATATTGCCCATGATGGTCAAGACCCAGGAGAGCTTGTATCTGAGTCTGAGACCTGACTCTTCTGTGAGTAAGTGGCTTGGGCAAGACAGAGCCTTAGTTTTTCCTTCTGTGTAATGGGCACAGTATGAAGGCCTTATTTACAGGTTCACCTCCGGGATTAAATGATGTATCACACAAGCAGAAGGCATTTTGCACTGTGGCTAAATAGTTGTGCTGATGGTGGCACATATAGTAACAGGTTCTGATTTTAAGGAACATTTTCTCCTCTTTTCACATGTCAATTATGTTTATTTTTGTATTAGTATTTTAAAAGATGTTTGCCCTTGAGTTTACACTATAAATTTACAACCACTCCAAGTCAGATCCTAACAGGCTATAAGAATTCCTCATCTTGCTCTGATAAAACACCAAAGTCCTTGCATTGGTGCCCCAGGACCAACATGGCCCTGGGCCCCTCCTGATGCCATCTGCCTGTGCCTTCCGCCACCACACTGGGCTTTGTCCCTTTTCCCCCCAACACACCAGGCACTTGGCCCCTGACCCTGCTGTTCCGCGGTCCTGCAGTGCTCTTCCCCAGATACTTGTTTATTCAAGTCCCTCACTTCCCCCAAGTCTTTGGGATCCTGCCTCCCCAATGTGGCCTTCAGGGACCTCTCCACTTTGCCTTGCAACCTGTCCAACCATTATGCCCATCCTGCATGGCCCTGCCCTGTTTCCCCATAGCTCGTGTCAGCCTCTGACAAACTACAAGCTTCACTTGCTCTGTTTGTGGTTTGCTGTTGGTCTTCTCTGATGAGAATGTCCACCCAACGAGGGCAAGTGCCATGCGGGTCTCGTCCCCTGCCATATCCCAGGTGCCGCTGCGGAGCCTGATACATAGCAGGGCTCCTCCTTGTCTGCTGAGTGAGTGGATGTACCAGAGGGCGGCTGCAAGATGTCTTTCCAGACAAGTCCTTTTGCCTTGTGCCAGGGAACACAAAATCAGGACCAGGCGCCTTGCGCTATGTCAGGGATGGAGCAAAAGGAGCTGAGAAAAGCCATCAAACCGGTGCCTGGTTAAGAGCTAAGAACTGGGTAATCTCTTAACTGTGCACAGGAGGACTGCAGACCACCACCTGATGTAGGAGATGAGCCCTTGTCCCCCTTGGTCTGGGGGAGTACGGCTGTGGGAAGAAGGGTCTGGCCAGGTCTCTGCTCTCTAGACCACATGGAGGGGGTTGAGGGGAGGGTGGTGGGGCTGGATGTCACAGTGCTGGAAATGGGCTGGGATACCCTGGGTCTCCTTGGGAAGGTCCTGTCTGTGTCAGCTTTGGATGATTTTTCTTGCCCATGGAGTGAGGGTCCCTACACAGCATGGTGGACCAGAGGGGGATCGAGCCTTCCTCCCTGAGGCAGTTCAGTGCGGGACTAGATAATCAGAACGGTGATGTTCTAAACTGCTGTGAGATTTGGAGGAACACGAGCCCTGGGGAGGCTGTGGGGCTGGGTCCTGTCCCCTCCTGCCATGCTGTGGCTCCTCTGCTTCGGCGTGACTCACCCTTCACTGGACCATTCCCAGCAGCAGATGAACAGGCACCTGTCTTAAAGAAACACCCTTGAAGGCCCCACCCACTAGCTACTGCCAATGTCTCTGATCTGTTTGTAGGAAACTTTCCTTAAAAGTGTTACCTTGACCCTCTGCCCTCCCTTTTTAAATCTTGCTCTTTGGAGCCCACTCCAACCAAGTTCTTAGCATGGTCATGTTCTCTGGTGATCGTCCCACTGTTGGAACTGTCGTCTTTTTGGAAATAAGACAATTCATTTTGCTGTTTCCGGATGTCAGACTTGTTGCTTTCTAACACCCCTGGGAGATGTTGGAAACTCCTTTTCATGGGTGGGGGAATGCCCCAAGTATTAAGAATATGTTGGTGCACTTCTGCAGCCTTAAAAGTATCAGTTGCCTGCTTTTCTACCCATCCCCCAACTTTCTTCAGGAGCTGCCCATCATGGTGGTCAGCGGTGGGCAAAAGTTTAGATTCGAAAGCTCCTCTTCAGCTCTAAGGGATCTGCGCAAATGAATGCAGATCAGAGCTGCAAACCTTGACATTCCAGATTAATGCTTGAATTTGCCTTCGTGTGGTTGGGTTGGCTGGAGCCTGTAACTGAAGTTCCAATGTGAAGCAGGAGTCCAATATTAGTAGCTTATCAGCACAGTGTGTGATGGCAGCTGTACGTCCCAAAGCCGGGAGGAGGGTAGGGCCGAAGCCTGTCTGCTGAAAGTTAACGATCTAAGAAGTCCTGACATAAAGTAAAGCCTTGAGTGAAATTCCATGGTGCTGCAGACAGTTAATTCTTTATTAGGTTTTCCTAAGACTGAGAAAAAGGGCATTTTATCTCTTCTAAGATTTGCATTAACATGTCATTGCATTTTATGGATGCATTGATCTTCATTTGGACAGTCTGGGACAGGTAATAGAAATATGTGCTTCGTGGTGTGGCGAAGACAACCCGTAACACTTTGTGGATCTGTTGTTTTGTTTTGGCGTCAATCTCCAAGTCTAAAAGGTGAGACCATCTTGATTTAGGCAAACAAGAGCCAGATGGACTGTTGATGCTTAGTCCTCCCTAGCTGACAATGGTGAGTTTCTGTCTTTGCTGCTGTGTGCACTTGACAATTTCATATTCCTGTGAAGTCAGAGATTGCGCTAGGTCGACTTGTCTAAGAGATCCTCATAATGAGCTTTTTGGATAGGGAGAAAGTCAAAAGCTCCAGGCTTTGCTAGTTTTGTGCTACAGCAGGTGTCTAGGCACAGATTCATTTCTCAGAGTCTGGTGCCAGGAATGTGACAAAGATGCCTGAAGGGGCCAGGCAGGGAAGGCAATGAGCTCAGCTGGCCCATGGGGGCGGGGTTTGGTGGGCTGCCCAGTCCAACAGGGTGGACCCTGCTCATCTCCACACAGAAATGAGGGTCCAGAGTTGGCAGGCTGGAAATCTGTACTCTTATGAGAAACGTAGGGAATAAATCTACATTAAAAAATACTATGCCGGCTTAGCACAACACACCTGTCAGCTACGTTTACCTCTTGGAACCTCAGGTTATGCAGATGGTACATGGAGATTATTCATTCTTTCTCTAGTCAGGACTTCTCTCCTGAGCTCCAGATGTCTCTCTCTGACTGTCTACATGACATCTCCACCTGGATGTCACCGGGTGTCATGCCCCTGGTCCAACACTGTACTTCCCGTCTTTGTCCTGAGTCTCTCCCCCCATAGTCTTTCCTGTTTCTGATGGCAGCTTTGTCCTTCTAGAGCCATCCTTGATTCCTTTCTTCCTGTTCCTTCGGAAGCCATCAATAAATCTTGCAGCTCTATCTTCCAAATATACCTGGACCATTGCAGTAGCCTCCTCCCTTGCCTCTTCCCAACCTTTCTCCCACCACAACCAGAGTAGTTCTGCTACAGGTAAATTCCTCCATGTCCCTCTTCTGCTCAAAATACCCGAGTGGCTCTTATCTCATTCTGAGTAAAAGCCAACATCCTTAAAATGGATCCGAGCGCCCTAAATAATTTGGCACTCCTGTTACCTTGATGGCTTCTTCTCTGTCTCTTTGCCCTAGTCTGGTCTCATGGGCCTCCTGTGGTCCCTGGGACACTCTGGGCATTCTCCTGCCCCAGGACCCTTGCACCTGCTGGGCCCTGTTCTTGGAACCTCTTTCCTCCCCCTCCCCACCTTCTCAGGCCTCTGTGACAGTGACCATTGGCCATCCTATCTGACATTGTGACCAGCCCAGCCACTCTTGCTGACATCCTTCATCTCCCTTCCTGTCTGTGTTTCTGGCACTTGGGACTGTCTAGCATCCTATGCATTTTAGTTGTTGTCTGTTTGCATTCTTTTTTCTTTTTTTTTGCAGTTTTTGGCCGGGGCTGGGTTTGAACCCTCCACCTCTAGCATATGGGGCCAGTAGCCTACTCCTTTGAGCCACAGGTGCCGGCCCTGTTTGCATTTTATTTACTTATCCTGTTGACCGTCTTTCTTTTTTCCACTAAACTGTCAGTTCCACAAGACCAGGAATTTTTGTCTGGTGCACAGAGAGAACTTATTTTTAAAAGAGTGAATAAATGGTGTAGATGCAGGCAGGTTTTGTGCAGACTCATTACAAACCCAGGGATTTATATAAGATTAATGTGTTTGAGTTTATTGTGATCGCTATTCTTTTTGATTTAGGTAAGTTTCTTAACCTCTCTGTCCCTTGGAAACCTTCCTCTGAAATAGGAATAACAACAGTACCCAACCTCTTAGGGCCATTATCAGGTTAAATGCATTAATGCATGAAAAGCACTTAGGCCAAGCGTCTGGCAAACAGCACAATCTAGAGGTTTGCTGTTATTGTTATTACTACTGTTAATATTTAGCCAGGTGAAAATGAAATCGTTACCAATAGGGCTAAAATCTGCTGTGATCAGCACCCCCAGTTCTCCCTTTACTTTCTCCCCAGATGTGACTGCAGCTATTACACTTTTTTTCTTTATTTTCAGATCTTTTCTATGCATTTACATATAAACATTTGTACCTGTAGAAAAAATAGCACTCAAAAAAATAAATGCTATACTTCATATAATTTTCTGCAGCTTGCTTATTTCCCCTCTCAGTGATACATCTTGAAGATGGTTCCACTTTCGTCACACGTGACAACTTTATTCTTTGCTTCTGCGTGTGTCGTGTTCAGCAACGTAGAACTGCTCTGGATCCCGTCCCTGTTCCCCACTGTGGACATTGAAGTCGTTTCTGAATGTCCTATAGGCAGTGCTGGCTTCATATCCTGGTATCCTTTTGTGGGTGCTTAGCCCTTCTCCCGGGTGCGTATTAAGGCATGAGATTGCTGGGCCCCAGGGCTTATGCATTTGTCATTTTAATAAAATTATTGCACATTGTCCTCTAAAATGGTGTTGCCAGTTACTGTTCCATAAGCAAGATGTGAAAAGCCTTTACTTGCTTTTTTTTAATTGTAATTTTTATTTTGAGAAATAAAAAATGTGAAAAGTACAAAGAGTAATGTAACAAACATCAGTGTACTCAGCACCTAGAAATGTCAGCTGTTAACATTTTGTCACATTTGCAGCAAGTCTTTTATTATTTTTTAAAAAGTACCCAAACGTTACAGAAAACATTGAAATTCTCTTTTCACCATCCTCAAATCCATCCTCCTTCCGTGAGGCAACCAGAATTATGAATTTAATGGTTTTATATTTTTACTTATATGTGGAACCATGAGTATATTATTTTTATTAGGGTTTTTTTTTTTTTTTTTTAAGACAAGATCTTGTTCTGTTGCCTGGGCTGGAGTGCAGTGGTATCACCATAGCTCACAGCAACAATATCCTGGGTGCAAGGGATCTTCCTGCCTCAGCCTCTGGAGTAGCTGCAACTACATGTGTGTACCACCTCACCCAGCTAATTTTTATAATTTTTGTAGAGACAGGGTCTCACTCTTGCTCAGGATGATCTCAAACTCTTGGCCTTAAGTGATTCTCCCTCCTTGGCCTCCCAAAGTGTGAGCCACCATGCTCAGCCTCAGATGTTATACTGACCTCAGTATTCTGCAACTTGTTTCTTTCAGCCAGGAATATATATTTTGTAGGTCTAACCATGTTAGCACATTTACACTTACCCCATCCTTTTACCTCCTGTGTAATATTCTATAGTGCCAGGGTTTATTTAGCAATTCTCCAAATGATGGGTATTTAAACTGATTCTAGTTCTCTTCTGTTATAACCAGTCCTGAATTGCATATCTTAGTCAGGAGTCATTCTGATTCTTAACTCTGTGTATCTTTTTTTTTTCTTTATTTTTGAGATGGGGTCTTACTCTGTTGTTCAGGTTGGAGTGCAATGGTGTGATTATAGCTCACTGTAACCTTGAATTCCTGGCCTTAAATAATCCTTTTGCCATAGACTTCTGAGTAGCTGGGATTACAGGCATGTACCCCCACAGCTGGCTAATATATATTGTTCTTTTTTTATTTTACTTTTTGTGGAGGTGAGATCTCACTATTGTTGCCCAGGCTGGTCTTGAACTCTTGGCCTTAAGTGATCCTCCCACCTTGGCTGTCTAAAGTATATGAGCCTCTGTGCCTGACAGATTCTTTGTTATATATTTCTAAAATGTGTCAGTTTCATATGCTGTGAGGAATAAGGTGCTCTTCGTCTTTTCATAGACATAGAAACAAACTCGAAAAATATCACTTTATCTGGCTTTCTCTTCCTCCCAGATGTTTGTTCTTTCAAGGGCAGAGAGATTGGGTTGCTTTTATTAGTTTGGCAATTGTTTTTACTGGTGTATATCAAGATGGAACCTTCATTCTCACTTTGTAGAATCTTAATTACAGTGTTTGATTCTCTTTGTATCTCATGTTCTCATTGATTCCATTGATATTTTGTAACCACCTATTATGTGCCAGGTTCTGTCATAGGCAGTGAGAACTCAGGCAAGGTCTTTGTTGTCTTGGAATTTCCATTCTATGGGGAAATGGACAACATGCCAGGCTTACATCAGTACCTCATTCCTTTCCAGAGTTCCTCACTGAAGAGCTGGCACATGTGCTTACTTGTCCTCTGGCTGAGCCCTCAAGGAGTTTTAGAGGTAGCAGTTTGAATGAGTCTCAAAACTAAAATTTCTAAGAGTTGTCTTCTGATGATCTATTGCCGCATAACACCCCCCCCCCCCAAGCATGGTGGCTGGTAATGACAGTGGCATTTATTTTGCTCACTAGTTTATAATTGGGGCAGGGCCCGGCAGGGACAACTGACTCTGCTCCACTTGCCATCATCAAGGGCAGCTCCCATGTTTGGGGTTTGATGCTGGCTGTCAGGGGAGTCATGTCACCTCTCCCCTAGGCTGTGGCTGGAATGTCTCCATGTGGCTGCTTCGCTTTTTTATAATATGGCAGCTGGTTACAACGGGGAATGTCCCAAGAGGACCAGAGAGGAGCTGCATTGCCTTTTGTGACTTAGCTTCACAAGTTACATGGAGTCCCTTCCACTATGAAGGCTTACCCAGACTCAGCAGGAAGGGACATTGGCCCATCCATTGAAAGAAGGGATGTACTTTGAGGTGGACGTAGTGGTATTTCCTCTTTGAAAAATACCATCTACCATATATTATACAAAGCAGCCCTTTGTCCTGTGAGTAGCCAGATCTCTTTGTGGGCTGTGGCATGGCTTCTGGGAGACCTGGACAGATGTGGACTGTGGCTGGGAATTGTACCGGAACTGTTAAGGGCTCTGGTGTGTTAGGGACATTACATTATCTTCTCAACTCCCCATAATACCCATTATCCCTCCCACTTCACAGATGAGAAAACTGAGGTGCAGAGCCCTAGAGTCAGCACTAGGGTTCACACAGTCAATAAGCAGGAAAACTTGGGTTTGAGCCCAGGTGTATACATCAGACTCCTCTCCTCAAATCTATACAATCACCCTCTCTCCCTAGGGAGGTGAGGCTTCTCTGCTCTGAAGGCTCCTGGTCAAAGGACCTATGTGGAATGGTCTCTGGTTACCATGGCAGTGGTTGCCAGCTACACAGAGAGATGCTCTGACCTTTCTCCCCCCACGCGCCGGCCCCTGAGAGTGCTTCTGGGTCTTAGTGAACAATGAGCGGCCTAATACATTAGAGGCTGCTGAAGGGCACCTCCCATCCGTCTGCTAATGGGCTTGTTGATTTGAGAAATGGTCGTAGGATGTCTCCTTGACTCAAGGCATGAGACGAGCAATTATAAAGATGAAATATGATGTCACGTCAGGCGCCCATCACTGAGTTCTGGTGGCTGTTCAATTATACACACCTGTTTCCAGAGCTTCCAAACTCTTCAATAAAAGACCTTTTGCTGTGGAATTTTTCCTGCCTGCTCTTCTGGGCTATTTTGGGAAGATGGGATGAGACACTGTTCACATTTTCTTAGACATAATTGAGCATGACAAAAGGTGGGTGTATACTGGTGTTTGCAGAAGACTTCTGCAGCAAATGGCCCTTAAAAAGGGAAATTCTTTCTCAGGGATGTTCCTGGCTCTAGCACTCACCCTGTTTGGCACCCCTGTTTATTAGTCATAAGGAAACTGGGTCACCGTTACAGGAGTGGCACTGTTTTGCTTATGGGTTATGAGGGGGGTGGCTGCTGCTTAGAGATGGTAGTTTAAAATCAAAGTGAATTGGGATTTAAGTTAATTTAAATTTTATATTCATAAAACACACATGGTAGTCGATGGCAGTTCCATCCCTCCTGTTTGCTCAGGCAGAAATCCTTAGAGTCGCCTGGGCTTCTTTCTTCATTTCATATCCCACATCTGATCCCTCAATGAGTCATGTCACCTCTGAGTTTGAATGTATACCCAGGGTCTGGCTTGTCCTCCCTCTTCCATTGCACCCAAATCCTATCATCTCCTACCCGGAATCTGCCACAGCTTCTTATTCTGTCTCTCTGGGCCCCTGCTTGTCTCTTTCCAGTCTATTCTCATTAAGGAGCCAGAATGAGCCTTTAAAAATGTAAGTTGTAGCTGCCAACTCTGCTCAAAACCCCAATCAAAGAGAGTGGGTGGCAGATCTGAGGGTGAGCGGCCAGGGCAGGGAGTTGGATGGGGAACACGACCCTCTTTTTTAGTAGCTTGATGTTTCCTTCCAACCAGCAGCCCAGAGAAGCTGGTTGGGCCAGATCTGACCCCCAAGAACTGCTAGATGAGGGATGTTCCAGGTCAGAAGGACATTTTAGACCTAAGTACCAGACACATGGCATAAAGGAGTGAAGCAGATGCTCACGTAAGAAAAAAGAATACTGTTTCTCCAGGGACTATAATAGGGAGTGGTGAGGACTGTGGCAAAGTAGACTTGTGCCCTCCCTATAAGAGAGATCTGCTCCTTGCTCCAGCTAGTTATCATCATATAAGAATATGGGTCTGATAGTAGCAGATCTTCCAATTTTTCAACAAGCCGGAAATTCAGCCTTGTGATACTCTTGTTTTTGAGTAGCACTGTGAACTCTGAGATTTTAGCATAATTGATGTGTTTCAACTCACTGACTCATGGGTTGTGTGGATGTTGTAAATCATCCCATCCGTGCTCAGCAGGTGCTCCTTCCAACTCCCTCACGTGTTCTACTGACGTGTCCCCGTCAGTTTTGGAGCACTTTCCTACTTCCTGGCACAAGATGCTCCAAATTCATCTGGTATATTTCTTGATGAGACATGGGATTAGCTCCTTCTTCAAGGTGCCTGGTGGTTATTTTTAAAGGTTAGCAAGAAATTCAAGTTAAGAATGAAAAGCTCTGCTGTCCACCTGTTCCTTGGGTGGCTCTCTGGTGTCCCCCAGGCAGTCATTTTGGCATCGTCCGGAGTGACCCAGGCTGAGCGCCACCATCTCTGGAGAGATTGGCCTCTGCTCCCAGGGCCTGCTGGGCTGATAGATGGCGTTGCTAATGTGTCCGGATGGTTGCATCCTGCTCAGGGGCAGCTACCCAAGAAATGTCTAAAATGCACTTTCTCTCAGAGCTCCTCATACAGGTTTCATCTCGCAGAAATCTGTCAAAACTCAGGCAGGGATTCAGAGGTGACACCATGGACTCTCTATACCAGTGGTTCTCAACCTTCCGAATGCTGCAATAGTTTAATACAGTTCCTGTGGGTTGCCACCCACAGGTTGAGAACCACTGCTCTATATTGTGTCCATCTCCCTGTTCCATCATCTCCTCTGCCATAGGAGAGTTATGGGTGGACACAGGATGGGGGTAAGGGTGTCTAGAATGGCCTACCCCTAATGTACAGATCCTAAACAGATGGGCAGGTCTTTCCTGAACCCTTTGCCTCAACCTTCTTTATAAATCACAGTATACTTGAACCTATAGTTAAACTTACGTGGCATACTTAGATTATGTTGATCAAAAAAAAAAAGTTAAAAAAAGAATATACTTATTGTACTTTGAACTTCTTTCAAAAATAATTTAGTTAATCATCTTTAAACATTTTCTTGGCCCACCTAAGATCCTCTCATGGCACACCAGTGTGCCTTAGCACACTGGTTGAAAATCACTGCTCCTTCTCCATGACAGCCATTGCCTAAGGCTCCGCCACGTGGGCCACTGGCACTGTGTCTGTCTACTTAAATACCTGCTTTCTTAGAAGACGGTGCATGCTGAGGTCATGGACTACGTGTATAATTTTTATCTGACCTCTGGAGTGAACTCAGAGTCAAACTGCCTGGGTTTGAATCCTGGCTTGGCTATGAACCAAACTTGGAGTCTTAGACAAATTGCCTAACTTTTCTTGCCTCGGTTTTCTCACCTCAGGAATGGGGACATGGAGGTATCTACCTTATGGGTTGCCATGAGCAGTAAATAGGTCAATACATGTGAATCCCTTAAAACAGAGGCTGACACCTAGTGGGCTTTAGTAAATGTGAACTCTGAAGATGATTTGAAGCTCTGTGTCCGGTGAGGTGTGAACGATGTCAGTTATGGGATCCACAACGTTTCTTTCTTCTTTTCCTTTCCTTTCTTCTTTTTCTTGATTCCTCCTCACTCTTTCACCCTTCCCTCCATCTGTCCCTCCTTCTTTTCCTCCCTCTCCTTCTTCCTTCCCCTTGGTTTGGGTTACATTTCTGCCACAGACCAGCTTCATGGATGTGGGACCTGAGGGCGCTTACTCAGAAGGGCCCTCCACATTGTAGAATGCCCTAGAAATTCTTAATCATTTTTGACTGAGAGCTCCTGCATTTTTATTTTGTACAGGCCTCACATAACCACACATGGCTGGTTGATCCTATGCACCCCAAAAGCAGTTCTTTCCGTCAGGGCATCTCTTCGTGTCTCTGTCTCCTGGCCCATAGTGGGCTTTCAATAAATCCAAGTTGTATGGAATTATTATCCCCTGGGATCAGTTCACCTTTTTTTTCTCTCTCTCCTCACTTGATCCAACATCTGTCTGGGCAGTGTTCGAGCTCATGTCCGGAGAACTCAGTGGGTTCAAGTATGTCCTATTTCTCTGAAAAGCTTGCCCCAATTTCAGGTCCAGTTTGCCATGTCACAGCCTTCAGTCATTTGCGAACCAGCCTTGACTTCCCATGTGGGCATCTGAAAACATTAATGAGGTCTGGTTTTCTGGGAACATGCATATTTTGACAAAAATCAGCAGCAATGTCTCTTCTCTGGTAATTTGGAGTTTGGTATCACTTCTGGACAGCAGATGGGAGGCCTTTCTTCCTGCTCAGAGCTTGGTTCAGAAGCCAATCTACCTTCTGTCCTAAGGGCAAGGAAAAGGGGACAATTGATACTGAGGGCGAGCCTGGGAGGTGGCACTGGACTCCCCCGTGGGCATCTTGCCCTGCGTGTAGGCTCAAGAGGATCCCAGCCACTTCCTGCTGCAAGAGACAGAGCCAGCAAGGCTTGAGCTGGGCAAATTCTCTAAACTGAGAACAGCGGAGAGGTCGTGAACCCTTGTGAGGGAGGCACAAAGATCTTTTCTTCCAGCCCAAATTAGTGAAGTTGCCCGAGGCTGTTGTCATTTTTCAGCTAAGTCTGAGGGGTTAGGAGTTGGGATGAGACATTTCTTTCTTCAGTGCTAATGACTATCTAGGTTGCCCTGTCTGTTCTTTCAGATATTAGAATCAAAATTAACCGAGAAATGCCGTCTTTGTGCAAAGGCGCTCTGGTTTGCCTTGCTGCCCGGGAGGTCTGCAGATGCTAGTAGAAATGGGAGACTTGGGACTGGAGAGGGAACTTGGCGGCCCCCAGCCCGTCTGCACCTACAGGTGGGGCTGGGGCTGGTTTTCTGGTTGGGTTTATTTGGTGCCCTGCTCTGGGTTCTTCTCTCCTGAGTCCTTTGGACAGGCTTCAGCAGGGTCCTCCAGCGGTTGCAAACTCAACCAGGCAGCTAACCCTGCTGGGAGGAGGTAGGTTAGGGTTAGGAAAACAGCAAGGTGGGAAGTACACCTGATAGATGGTCTGCTAGGTCGGGGGGCATAATAACAGAAATTGTTAACACTGTTAGTATTTGCCAGCTGCTGCAGTAACTTGTGTATCTTATATAATTTAATCCTCATGACAGCCATGATGTGGCGGGTACCATGATCCTTGTTGTACAGATAGGAAGCCAAGGCACAGAAAGATGAACAAAATTACCCCCGGTCACACAACTAGAAAGCACTGGAGCTGGGATTTGAGCCTGATGTTAATTATCAATGGGTGACAGGGACCAGAGTGAACAGGGAACCCTATGCCCCAGCTAAAGGCAGCTGTCACCACTTAGCTTGTTGCCACCATGTGGGAATGCCAGCTTAGGGCTGTCAGTTCTGGTCTTTTAAGAGAAGTCAGGAATCTGGATTCTTGTTTAAAATGTAAAGTATTCCAGTGTTGAGCACTGGGAACCGACCTAAAATTTTCTGAGGGAGCCATCCCTCTGTGGACAAGTGTGTGTCACTTGTTGGATGAAGCCTGTGGACCAGCCATTTGCAGCCCTTGGGGTCTGCCCTGCAGCAGCACCGGGGACTTATGATGTTCCAAAGGTGGTGATGATGGGGACACTTGGAATGCCAAGGAGGGGACCCTGTGCGGTTATGCCCTGGATATTGCTGAAATGGAAGGTCAGTGTCACCTTTTTGCCTGGGTGGCTTTTCTGGGGACATAGTTGCCATCATTAGAATTTTATTCAAATTCTCATCTTAGAATATCAGAGTTTGTCATAGATGCTGAATGCCCTGAATGCTGTGTCCAAAAAAGACTTCCTTAGCTCTGAATTCCTCATTCCAGGGTTAAGGGCCTCAATCCTCTACTCTGTCTTTGGGCAGTGAGATCTGTGTAGATCAGTGTAGATCGGGGTAGATCTCACACATCCAAATCTGCCCCACCATCCATTCCATCCTGGCTTCTGGGCACCACACAGAATAAATCTGATTCCATCTCCGCTAACAGTCATGTAGGTAAGTACGGCTATTCCCCATACCTCCCTTACTCAAGTTCCCTGTAAGAACAAAACCAGGTTCCTTCCTGGGAGTCCACATGACATGGCCTGCCCCTGCCCGGGTCCTAAATGGCATCTTTCCACTCTCTTTCTGCCTCTGTGTCAGTCATCCTGACCTTATTTTTCCACCATACATCACACCAAGAGGCTCTTTTCTTTTCTTTTGAAAACCGTTTTTATTTTGAGCCAATTTTAAATGTAGAGCAAAGTCACAGAAGGAGCACAGAGAGGTGCTGTGTACCTTTTACCTGGCTTCTGTGAGGCGGTTTTCTAGAGGATGGTCCAAAAAGGCCACTCTGAGGTGGTGACATTTTACCTGAGATCTGAGTGATGAAGGGATTGGCTGTATAAAGGCTTGGGCTGGCTCATCCCTGGAGAGGGTACAGGCAGTGGTGCAAAGGTCCTGAGGCAGGCACAGTGCCCGTAGCACAGTGGTTTCAGGGCTGGCCACATGCACCAAGGCTGGCAGGTTTGACCCTAGCCCGGGCCAGCTAAACAACAATGACAACTGCAACAACAACATAAAAGGTCTTGAGGCAGAGAGGTGCCGGATGTGTGTTAGACATGAGCGGAGGTAGCAGAGGCAGAATGAGCAAGGAGGGAGAGTATAGGGAGATGAGGACAGAGCTGTGACTGGCCAGACCATAGGCCAGGCTATGTGAAGACTGGCTTTTACCCTGAGTACGATGGGAGCCAAAGGAGGGTTAGGAGCAAGGCAGGGGTATGTGTGTGTTATGAGATTTGCCCAAGCCCTCCCCTCAATAAATGAACACCTCTCCTCTTCCTCAGCCAGACCCTCTGGCCAGGCCTGCCCACCCCCACGACCCTCAGATACCTTGTTCCTGGTGTGGTTGTGAGAGGCTGGTGACCTGTGCGGGGGGTGGGGTGGTGTTCAGTGGAAGTAGCAGGGCAGGCTCCTCCTGGAAGGGTAGTGCCAATGTTCCCACTTCAGGGACAGACCCCCTCATCATGTGAATCCTTCCACCTACCGCCCTTGTGCAAGTGACTTAACCTCTCTGTGCCTCAGTTTCCTCATCAAATGGAGCTGATCGTGGTACTGAGGCTGGTCAGGGGGATGAAGGTGGGTGAGCTCGTGCAAAGCGATTGGAACAGCCCTGGCACAGACTGGGCCTCTGTACACATTAGACACTGCTACTTACATTCATCCGGTGCTTTCCATCGCTGCAAGAGTATCTACATAAACGGAGGCTCTGAGCCTCTACAGCCCTGTTCTTAGGTGAAGTGCAAAACACTTCATGATGACAACAGGCATCTGTTGGGTTTGCCGGGTGGGCGGGTCTGAGAAGTGGGCGTGTTCTCTTCCAGCCTCTGTCCTTGCCTTTTCTTTTAGGCTGGATGCAGAACTTTGGGTTTGGATCCTGGTCCTGCCATTTCCCTGGTGGGAGCCGCCAGCAAGTCACCTCCCCTGCTGGGGTTCCTGCTGAACCCTTCCCATTCTGGGGTTACCAGGAAAGGTGGGGGATGTGGTGCGGCAGAGGGCCACCAGACCCACCCCACTGCTTCGTCTGCGAAGCTCTCAGTGGTTCTCCTGGGTGGCCTTCTGGAGCTCTCCATGGCTCTCCTCGGTGGCCTTCCCTATATGGGCTTCTTTTCCCCTAAACAATTCAGAAATACCACTCCTAGGTGTTTAGAAATGCAAATAAATGTAAACAAAGAGACATGTATGAGAATTGTTTCTTAAAACATTGTGTATAATCACTGAAACTTGGAACCGGTTTAGAGATCCAGCAGGAGAATGTATCCATATGGTATTTCCATACAATGGAATCTCCAGTGGTAGGAAAGTGAGTGCGTTACAGCAACTTGTGTCAATAAATGTGACTTTTACAAATACTGTACACTCTCCAGTGGAAAATGCCAGTTGTAGGATTGTAGAGTATAATACTACTTATGTAAAGTTTAAAAGCCTACAAAGGATATAACATGTAATAGCGGATGTAGATGTTATATGCTATAGTAAAAGTTAAAAAAAAGTACACGATGACCCCCAGACTGAGGAAAGGGTGACGTTCTGGGGTTGGGAAGGAACACAAACCTCCACTGTATTTGCAGTGACTTATATCTCAGGTTAGATGGTTAGTACATGTATATTCATTGCATAGCAAACACCCTTTGTGATTCATAAATATCACATGATAAAGTTACAAATATTTTATTTGAATAAAAGTTCACCTAGCTCAGAAAAAAAGTGTGTGGCAATTACCAGACTGGATGTCATGGGCCTTCCCGTTTGCCTTTGACCCTCTGGGATTCCCAGGTTGTCCCCAGAGGCTGTCATGTAAGCCTTGGTTTGGGGTGGGCAGGGCACAGAGGTAAGAGCAGTAGCTGGAGGTGGTTTGGGTCCTGGTTTTATCTTGGTGACTGCAGATAAGATCTATGTCCTCTCTGAATGTCAGTTTGCTCAACCAAAATGGGGAGAATTTAGTTCCTGTGGCTGTAGCTCATAGGGCTGGAGCGGGATTTGTCTAGTGATGGTGCGTGTAATGTGATCAGCTTGAGCTGGGCCATAGTGAGTGTGCAACACCGTAGGTGCTGCTGATGACTGTTGTGAGCCATAATCTTATCCACATGGTGGTAGGGGTTGGTAGATGGAGGGAAGGAAGAGGGAGGAATGATGAGGACCCAGCCTGATGTAGGCTGCCGCCTCAAGTTCAGAGCCCATGTGGACTGGTTGATTTTGAACCATGCTGGCTGGATACCTTTTTTTCCTCTTCTGGCCACCTACACTGCTGTCCTGCATGTGGCCACATACTAACCCTGACCCCATCCTAGATCCCATGGCCAACAGTGGCCTCAGATTCCCCACCCCACCCCTCTGGAAGTGGCCAGGCCACCGTCCTTTTTTTTTTTTTTTTTGAGACAGAGCCT
>NW_003852494.1:5519465-5519856 GCF_000181295.1 Otolemur garnettii
AGCACCCTGGCTCACTGTGTGGAGGCACAGCACCCTGGCTTACTGCGTGGAGGCATAGCACGTTGGCTCACTGCGTGGAGGCATAGCACCCTGGCTCACCGCGTGGAGGCACAGCACCCTGGCTCACCGCGTGGAGGCACAGCACCCTGGCTCACGGCCTGGAGGCACAGCACCCTGGCTCACTGCCTGGAGGCACAGCACCCTGGCTCACTGCCTGGAGGCACAGCACCCTGGCTCACTGCCTGGAGGCACTGCACCCTGGCTCACTGCGTGGAGGCACAGCACCCTGGCTCACTGCGTGGAGGCACAGCACCCTGGCTCACTGCGTGGAGGCACTGCACCCCGGCTCACTGCGTGGAGGCACTGCACCCCGGCTCACTGCGTGGAGGCA
>NW_003852494.1:5519910-5573744 GCF_000181295.1 Otolemur garnettii
CCCCGGCTCACTGCGTGGAGGCACAGCACCCTGGCTCACTGCGTGGAGGCACTGCACCCCGGCTCACCGCCTGGAGGCACAGCACCCCGGCTCACCGCGTGGAGGCACTGCACCCTGGCTCACTGCATGGAGGCATTGTGCCCTGGCTCACCTCTGTTTCCATCAAGCAAATGAGAGGAAGCGACCTCAGTAGGGGAAAACCCTCAGGCTGTTTGGCTTCAGTCTGTTTGGATTTATAGACATAGTCTTGGGGAACCAGCATCCCACACCGGGGGATTTCTGGGCATGGAGAAGCTGAGGCCAGGGGCCACTCTTCCTGCTGCTGCGGAGAAAAGCCCCCAGTCCTATGAGAAATTGAGCTTCCTGACCAGCTAGCCCTGAGAGGGCACCCCTAGTCTTGATGGGGCAGCCATGCTTGATGTGTCTCCACCTTTCTTTCTCATTTGCCTGGGAACTAGATCTGGGATATTGGGTCCTAGAAAGTGAAATCTTGTTTTACCAACCCTTTATAAAGTCATAAACCTCTTTTATTATTATACCAGGACCAATTTATTTTTTATTTATTTTTATTTTTTGAGACAGAGTCTCACTTTATTGCTCTCAGTAGAGTGCCGTAGTGTCATAGGTCACAGCAGCCTCAAACTCTTGGGCTTAGGAGATCCTCTAGCCTTAGCCTCCCAAGTAACTGGGACTATAGGCACTTACTACAACATTTAGCTATTTTTTTTAGAGACAGGGTCTTGCTCCTAATCAGGCTGGTCTTGAACTCCTGATCCCAGGCAATCTACCTGCCTCAGCCTCTCCGAGTGCTAGGATTACCGGTGTGAGCCAACCCTGGGGCCGAGTTTAGTAAGGGAATCATTTGTTTATGAAATCCCAAGAAGTGATTAGTTTCAAGAGACAGAAAATATTAAGCAGGGAAAATGGGAATGTATTGACCAAGATAATTGAAAAGCAGAAGGCTATAACTTCAGGTATGGCTTGATCCAGGGGATCAAAGAGCATCACCAGGACCTAGTTATCATTCCTTGTGTTGTATTTGCTCTCAGGATTGGCTTAATTATATGTATCCATTTGGGGATAAGATGACATCTTGCAAAGCCCAGAGGTAATAGGGAATTCTTATCAAATATTTCAAACAGATGTTCTATATCTCATTATTGCTGGTCTGCACTGGGTCTCTGGCCAGGCCCGAGTCAGGTTTTCAGTCCTGAAAATGAGAGTGGGATTAGTGCTGCCAGAGACATGGCGAGAGAAAGAAAGTGGATCCCAAAGGAAAACGGGGGCACAATTACCAGGAGAGGAAGGGATGCTGAGTGGTCTAATAATCATACAGAATAATCCACAGGGATCAGATAGGGAGCCATTGGTCTTGGGGCAGCATAATTCATTGTTACTTACCTGGACTGGCCTGCCTTCCCTGGAATCTCCCACAATGTCTCCGATTCCTGCACTAAGCCATCAGCCTTTAGGGGTGTTTCCTGAGAGTCCTACCTTCTTGCTTGAGTCCTCACTATAACCATATCAACAATGGCCCAGCTGGCAAGGGAGTCTAACCCTGGCAGCCTCATTCATACAATCACCAAAGAGAAAATAGGAGCAAATAAATTGCTGGCCTACGTTAAATTCAGACTTATTCTGTTGGAGCTAATTGTAGTCTTTATTTGGTCCCAAGTGATTCATTCTTATCGTTCTTATTATAGCTGAGAAAATTAATTTTTATTCTACCATAAAGGTGGCTGTAATAATCTGGGTTCAGGAAGGGGGATTACTTTAATAAGATTTGCCAGCAGGCTTTGAAACAGTCAGCTTTTATTAGCATGTGGAACTGGCCTACTGCACTGGAGAGGATGTTGGGGGGTCCTGGTGGGATTGGCCAGGCGAGCTCAGCTAGGAAAAGGGACAGGTTTATTTGCTCTGTAAAGAGCTCAGGCCTGTTTTCTTTCCTGTCTTTAAGTACAGGGAAGGCTACAAGTAGGGGCAGCTGAGAAGACTTCAGCATATTTAAATGGAAACAACTGCATTTGAATGTATGGTGGGCCTGCCCCTGCACCACCATGCCCCATGGGAACAAAGGGGAAATGATTAGGGGATGTATACGGGGACTAAGTGGATTTGGGAAGCATATACCTTCCTTAGAAGGAGCAGATGTTGCAATCCCGTTATCTCTTTATTTGCAATTCCAAAAGCTTTGAAAACCAAAATGTTTTTGGTACATTTTCAGCAGACACATGTGGTGGTAAAACCTCACCTGAACTCATTTATAACTTTGTTTATTCCACTCAAGATGAATGTTCTTTTCTTTCCTTTTATTTTATTTTATTTTTTTTGAGATAGGGTCTCACTCTGTCACCCTCAGTAGAGTGCCATGGCATCATCATAGCTCACAGCGACCTCAAACTCTTGGGCTCAGATGAACCTCTTGCCTTGGCCTCCAGAGTAGCTGGGACTATAGGCACCTGGCACAATACCTTGCTAATTTTTAAAAATTTTTAGTAGAGATGGGGGACTTGCTGTTGCTCAGGCTGGTCTCAAACTCCTGATCTCAAGCAACCCACCTGCCTCGGCCTTCCAGAGTACTAGGATTACAAGTGTGAGCCACTGCGCCTGGCAAGATGGATGTTCTTAGTTATTTATTTTTTTGAGACAGAGTCTCACTATGTCACCCTCAGTAGAGTGCTGTGCTGTCACAGCTCACAGCAACCTCAAACTCTTGGGCTTAATGGATTCTCTTGCTTCAGCCTCCCAAGTAGCTGGGACTATAGGCTTCTGCCTCAACACCCAGCTATTTTTTGTTGCAGTTGTCATTGTTGTTTAGCTGGCCCAGGCTGGGTTTGAACCCGCCAGCCTTGGTGTATGTGGCTGGTGCTGTAACCTCTGTGCTATGGCGCCAAGCCAAATGTTCTTATTTTTGACTTGAAATGACTGGCATGTTTAATTAAAAGATGCTGTCCCAGATCCCGCTGAAGGTGTTACTGATAATCCAGTGTAGGCATTTATTTCCTTTGTAATTCAGAAATATGAAGAATTAAGAATTCTGGGAAAGAGGTGTTAGATCTGTGCCCATGGACTCAATGACCCAGCATTGTCAGATTTTCTGCTTTTGGGGAGAGAAACTAGAGTTCCTGAGTTTTAAGCTGGCATCTCTCAATTTCTGAGTTATTGGATCAAACTTTTAAATTTTATTTTTTGAAGACGGAAAATATCCTCAACATCATGATGTCATTAGGGAAAGGCAAATCAAACTGTCAATGAGATACCACTGCACAACCATTGGAGTGGTGGAAATAAAAAGCACAATATCAGTATTGGCAAGGGCGTGGAGAGACTGTGATCCTTTGACATAGCCGATGGGATCTTAAAATGGTGCAGTCACTTTCGAAAACACTGTAGTTTTATTTTATTATTTAAAAAATATTATGGGGACATAATAGTGTCTATCTTTATAGGATACATGTGTTATTTTGATTCAGGCATACAATATAAATTAATCAAATCAGAGTAATTGGGGTATCCATCCCCTTAGGCTTTTCTCATTTCTTTGAGTTAGGAACATTACAACTTCACTCTTACCCTAACTTACCATTGATTATAGTCACTTTGTTGTGTTGTCAACTATTATTCATTCTATCTAACTATGTATTTTTGCACCGTTTAATCATCACTAGTTTCTCCTGTTCTCACCATTATTCTACTCTCTGTCTCCATGAGGTTAATTGTATTTAATATGTAGCTCCTATGTGTGAGCCCGAATATGTAACACTTGTTTTTCTGTGCTTGTCTTATTTCATTTAACGTAATATTCTCTAGTTCCATCCGTGTTGTTTTGAATGTCAGGATTTCATTCTTTTTTGTGGATATATAATATTCCATCGTGTATATGTACCACAATTTCTTTATCCATTCATCCATTGATGGACACTTAGATTGATCCCAAATCTTGGCCCTTGTGAGCAGTGCAGCAGTAAACATGGGCGTGTAGATATTTTGATATACTGAACTCCCTCCTTTGGATATATACCCAGTAGTGTAACTGCAGGGTCATATGGTAATTCTATCTTTAGTATTTTGAGCAGTATCCAAGCTGTTGGCCACAGTGGTTGTATCAATTTGCATTCCCACCAGCAGTGTATGAGGGTTCCCCTTTCTCCACATCCTCACTAGCATTTGCTATGACCTATGGCCTATCTTTTTTGCAAGTGTGAAACAAAGTTTATAGAGGAAGAGAAAGGTTTACGAAGCAGGAACAAGATACTAGTATACAAAGCAAGAAATGTTTGTTATAGACAGCAAATGGGTCTCCCTTGTTGCAACAAGAAAAGGCTCTCCTAATGGTCTGGGGTTCTGTTTTACCTGTATACTGTCTGGACTGGCTCCTCCCCTTGGTTCAGACATTACCATGGAAACACTCTGATGGACAGTTAATGGCATGGTAACTAGTCTTAAGTTACTTTCCAGATCCTATTGTACCTTGGCTGCTCAGGATAGGATTAAGGTGGGGCAACTCTAAGATGGGTCTGGCCTTGTCCTTCTTCTCAGGCTGGGTAATTGCTCCAGGCAGCTCCAAGGCAGAGTACCCATTTTGTCCTTTTCCCCTAGGAGAGCTGGAATTCTATCCACCTAACATTTCCCCACTCTTTATTCTAGAGGCCCAAATCATTGTAATCTATTGGATTTCCTTTGGATTTCTGCATTAGCATTTGAGGGCATTATGTGGCTGCTTCCTGCTGAGAAGGAGGCAATGATCCTTATTAGGCCGGCCCCTTGCAGGTTCTCCAGGGCGTCTCTCCAGGGGACTTCAGCATATGTCCTCAGTAGATGGTTGGAGTTGTAAGTGTGAGGAGGTATAGTTACTGGGACTGATAGAGAATTTAGGATCAGTGGCAATCTACCTGCTTTGGCCTCCCAAGTGCTAAGATTACAGGAGTGAGCCACCGCGCCTGGCCTGTCTCTTATTTCTCTAGTTCTTTTAAATGCATTGTTAGGCCGTTTATTTGAAACTTTTCTACTTTTCTGTTATTGCTATAAACTTCCCCTTATTACTGCTTTTGCTACATCCTATAGATTTTGATAGGTTATGTTTTCATTTTCATTTATCTCAAAGGATTTTAAAATTTCCTTCTTAATCTGTTCATTTACCCACTGGTCCTTCAGGAGCATATTTGATTTACATACCTTTGTATATTTTCCGGTGTTCCTCTTATTATTCTTTGCTATTTTTATTCTGTTGTGATCAGAGAAAATACTTGGTATGATTTCAAAGCGTTTGATTTTTCTGAGACATGTTTTGTAACCTAACATATGGTCTGTCCTTTAGAATGACCCATGAACTGAGAAGAACATTTCTGCAACTGTTGAATGATGTGCATTCTGTAGATATCTACTAGGCCCGTTTGGTGCAGATTAAGTCCAATATTTCATTGTTGATTGTATGTCTGAGTGATCTGTCCAATGCTGAAGGTGGAGTGTTGAGGTCTCTAGTGATTATTATATTGGGGCCTATCTCTCTCTTTTGCTCTGATAATGTATGCTTTATATATCTGGGTGCTCCAGTGTTGGGTGCATATATGTTTAGGATTGTTATATCTACTTGCTGAATCGATCCCTTTATCATTATATAATGACTTTCTTTTTCTCTTCTTGCAGTATTTATCTTGAAATCTATTTTATTTGATATTTTACTCTTTTTTAGTTTCTATTTGCATGGAATATCTTTTTCCATTTCTTTATTTTCAGACTGTTTCTATCCTTTTAGGTTAAGTGTGTTTCTTGCAGACAGCATATAGTTGGCTCATGTTTTTTTAATCTGCTCAGGCACTCTATGTCTTTTGATTGGAGAGATTATTCACATTCCATGTTGTTATTGATAGGTAAGAACTTACTACTGCTGTGTTATTATTTGATTACTTAATCGTTTTGTGGTCTTCTCTTTCTTATTTCCTTTCTGCCTTCCTTTGTTAAAACTGTGTTTTAATTTCTTTTTGTTTCTTGTGTATCTGTTGTAAGATTTTTGATTTGCAGGTACCATGCAACTTGCAAAAAAACATTTTACTGCCAATTATTTTAAAGATATGACAACTCTGCTTACAAACAAGCAAAATCTAACAGAAATTCTACACTTTAATTCCACCCCTCCATTATTTTAACTTTTTGTTGTCTACATTCCTATCTTTTTATAATTTCTATCAAAAGGCTATTGTAGTTTTTTTCATAGGTTTGTTTTTTAATCTATGCAAGTAATAAGTAGTTTATGCATTATAATTATAGCAATAACCTATATTTGTGTATGTTCTGTTACCAGTGAGTTGGATATCTGATCATTCATTAATACAGTTTTCTTTGAGACTAAAGAGTATCTTTTAGCATTTCTTGTAGGATAGGTCTAGTGTTGATAAAAGCCCTTAGATTTTGTTTGCTTGGGAAAGATGTTATTTCTCCTTCATGTCTGAAGGATATTTTTGCAGGATATAATATTCTAAGGTTAAGTTTTTTTTTTCCTTCAGCACATTGAATATGTTGTGCCACTCTCTCTTGGCCTGTAAGGTTTTCACTGAGAAGTCTGTTTTCAGATCTATTGGAGCTCCTTTGTTATTTTTTTCTTTTATTGATTCCTGTGGGAACTTGTCTTTATCTGTGAACTTTGGAAGCTTGATTATTAATTGCCTTGAGATAATCTTGTTTGGGCTAAATCTGCTTGGTGCTCTATGACCTTTTTGTACCTGAATATTGATATCTTCCTCTAGGTTTGGAAAGTTCTCTGACACTATTTTTAAAAGTAATTCTTCTACCCCTATCTTTCTCTATGTCCTCTTTAAGGCCAATGACTCTTAGTTTTGCCCCTTTGAGGCTATTTTCTAGATCTTGTAGGCATGGTTCCTTCTTTTTTTTTTTTTTTTTTTTCGTATTTTTTCTTTTTTTCTCTTCTGAGTATGTTCAAATGGCCTACCTTCAAGCTAACTCTTTCTTCTCCTTGATGAATTTTGCTGTTAAGAGACTCAGGCATTTCTCAGTTTGTCAAGTGAATTCTTTTTTTCTTTCTTCTTCTTCTTTTTTTCTTTTTTTGTAGAGACAGAGCCTCACTTTCTTGCCCTCAGTAGAGTACTGTGGCGTCACACAGCTCACAGCAACCTCCAACTTCTGGGCTTAGGGGATTCTTCTGCCTCAGCCTCCTGAGTAGTTGGGACTGTAGGCACCTGCCACAATGCCAGCTATTTTTTTGTTGCAGTTTAGCTGGGGCTGGGTTTGAACCTGCCACCCGTGGTATATGGGGCTGGCGCCCTACCCACTGAGCTATAGGCACTGCCCTGTAAATTGACTTCTTAAGCTCCAGAGTTTCTACTTGATCTTTAAAAATTACTTGAATTCTCTCTGTTAAATTCCTCTGATAGGCTTCGGAATTCCTTTTCTATATTGTCTTGAAGTTCACTGAGCTTCTTCAGGACAGCTGTTTTGAATTCTTTGTTTGAAATGTCACATATCTCCATCACTGCAGGTTTGGTCATTCATACCTTAGTTTGTTTGGTGGGGTCATGTTTTTCTGGATGTTCTTGATGATTTTGGATGTTTGTCAATGTCCATTTTGGATGTTTGGCATTGAAGAATTAGGTATTTATTTTAATCTTTGCAGGCTGGGCTTATTTTAACCTGCTTTCATATCATATGACTACAAATGTAGATGAATTCCTAGAACAGGCTAAACCAGATGGACATGAAAGAGATCAGTAGTTGATTGGGGTTGTGAGTAGGAACAGGGGCTACTGATCAAGGCACATAGAGAACTTTTGGGCTGTTGGAAGTGTTTTGAAACTGGGTTGGGGTGATGGTTGCACACCCTATAAATTCACTAGACTTATCACTCTGCATACTTTAAATGGGTACATTTTATAGTATGTAAAGCATACCTCAATACAATTGTTAAAATATCTGAAGACATAATATGGTTCAAATTTCAAAAATACAAGACTGATCATAATGCAAAAAGTAATTAGGATTATAATGATAAAAACCCACCTTACTCCTCAGCAATCCAATTTTCTTCTGCACAGGCAACTAATATTGTGAGCTTTCCCCCCAATGTGTACAAAGATATTTCATGCATCATAAACACACACACACATGCTGTGGATATTATACTATATATAGTTTTTTTGGCCTCAGAGATAGTAGCAAACCAAGGATACTGTTCTGTACCTTGTTTTTTCCACTTAACACATTGTGACACTTATTGTCTTGGAGAGCTTTCTCTAACATTAAGAGCTACATTTTTTCTTTCTTTTTTTTTTTTTTTTTTTGAGAAAGAGCCTCAAGCTGTCCCCCTGGGTAGAGCGCCGTGGCATTACAGCTCACAGCAACCTCCAACTCCTGGGCTCAAGTGAGTCTCTTGCCTCTGCCTCCCAAGTAGCTGGGACCACAGGCGCCCGCCACAACGCCCGGCTATTTTTTGGTTGCAGCCGTCATTGTTGTTTGGCGGGTCCGGGCTGGGGATTCGAACCCGCCATCTTAGGTGTACGTGGCTGGCGCCTTAGCCGGTTGAGCTATAGGCGCCGAGCCAAGAGCTACATTTTTTCAAGTGCTGTCATTTCACATTCCATTTGTGGCTGGCCGTAACTTATGTAGCTTCTCCTAGGTTGATGAACACTGGCTTGGTTCCAGTCTTTTACCACTACAAACATGATGGGGCAAGTTATTTAACCTCACTGTACCTCTCAGCTCCCTAGTCTTTTAATGGAGTTAATGGTAGCCCCACCTACCTCTTATAGTTGTTGTAAGGATGAAATCAACTATTGCACATAAAAACTCAACAGTGCCTGTTACATGGGAAACTTTTTGTAAGCATTAGCTGCTACTACATATAATTATTACTTCTAAGAAGAACCTTGTGGGAATGTCATTTCACATGCACAGGTGTATTAATAGGATAAGTTCTGAGGAGTGGAATTAATCAAAGAGTATGTACAGATTAATTTTGGATGAACTTTGCCAAATTATCAATTTTACTCCCTTCTGTGAAGAATAAGATTGTGTCCCCATATCTACACCACACTGGACTAGACTTTGAAAGTCTGGTCTTTCGATCTTTGTTAGCCTCAAAGGTGAGATGTGTCATCTCCTAGTTTTGTGGGAAAAACACCTCAACTTCAATGGGATTCAAATAAAACTCCTTTGGATCAGTTCCTGCCTTGAAGTTGTTGATGTAGAAAGTTACTTGGCCTGAAAGGCAAAACAGAGAATGTTTCTGGGTCATTTCCATTGGTATAGCTGGTAACAGGGGGTAGATATCATATCCTGGGGCAACAATTCCATCACACTTAACAATTTTTGCAAATCGAATAAGTAATGCCAGTGATTTCTCAGGGCACATCCAGCAGTTCCTTACATTTTTCACGACTGGGAACATATGGGCAAGGTAGACACAAACTCATGAAACCCAGAGAAAAGCACAACGCCCCAGATGACAAGAAGCCTTTTGAGTTCTCATCAAAACATGAGTGTTTTGATGTGCCATAAAGAGCATTCTCAAACCAGGCAGGGGCAGGAGAACGTTCAAAGTGACATGCGATGGAAATAGATGCACTTTCCAAATATAGAACACTTTTTTTGGGATCTAGCTATTTGGAAGAAGTGACAACAGTGGAGAAATGATTAGGAATTAATCTGTCAGTGTGTTCCTTTACTAAGCATTCAAAGAATTATTATTTGAATTCACAGACTGCAATGCTTATAGGTTATTGATCAGAGATTTGACATTTTGCACAGAATTCCAGAAACATGGGGCTTCAATTTTCTGATCTGTAGCTGCCTCTTTTTTTTTTTTTTTTTTTTGCAGTTTTTGGCCAGGGCTGAGTTTGAACCCACCACCTCCGGTGTATGGGGCTGGCGCCTTACTCCTTTGAGCCATAGGCACTGCCTAGTTGCCTCATTTTTATGTTAAGAAGGTATTTACCTCTTGTATTTTTTTCTTGCTCCCTTTGTGTGTGTATTTTTAAGGATCTTTCTGGGTGTTTGTTTCTAGCTGAAAATTTTCAATTGGAACTGTGAGAGTTTCTCTTCATTCCACACGAGTCATAAAACCACACAGAAAACTATGGACTCTTCATGTGGCTCGTGGAATGAGTTGTGGGTAGACCAGAATTCCTCCTGTTGGAGGTACTGTTGACTGTTTCTTTGGTCCCTGATCTGCTGTCCATGGTGCTGAGCTGATTCCATGCCCTGCAGCTCTGAGTTCCCCACTTAGTTTTGTAACATCTGGCAGTTCCTGTCCTCCATCCTCATCCTACTCTTTTGCCATGAAGAGGGGAGGTTTCTTTATAAAGCCTCCATGCAAACCCAGAGACCTTCTGTCTCCCTTCATGGCCTGAATTAGGTCATGTGCCCCTTTGTCATGAAATCACTGAGGTTTTCCCCAAAGGGAAAGGAGAGAAGTAAATATTGCAGAGGCAACTCAGTGCCTAATAATAAGAAAAAGACTCATTAGAGTTTAGCACTTGGCCTATGAACTCAGAAGATTTGTGATCTGTGTACTGCTTCTGGGGAGAAGAGATGCTCTTTCCTTGAGTGACTGGTCTGAGGCTCAACGAGCTTTCTTTCATATTCCAGATTCTGTTGAAAAAGCCACCCACCTTCCTCACTGACCTGTTTTCAGTAAAAGGTGGTATTGAGCTCAGAATGGAGCAGACTCTGACGTTCCGTTGTCCTAGCAACCTGGGTGGTAAACATCAGCTTCATGCTATTCGATGGGGATGCGGGGGCAAGAATTAGGAATTGGGGGATTTGAATAAAGCTGAAGCTTGGGTGCCCTGGTCTCAGCTCCAGACTGTACAGGAGATATTTAGTGTGGTGTCCAAGAAGGACACCACTTCTGTCTCCACCGGGGAGCCTGAGAGGGAATGGGTTGAGGCTTGGCTTAAAGGGAAGAGTCCTCTGTGTCTCATTTGTATTCTCCTTTTGCAGCTATACTTCTTAGCAGAGCTGCCTGTTTTGGACACTTCCATTCCTCGCATCGAGGCTGTTTCTGAATGTGAGGGCTGCTTCTCAGGATGTGGACCCTGCCTTTTAGAAGTTGGTGGTGCCCCCCTCCTTCTGAAGATTTTCCCCCAAGTTCCTCTGGCTTCTTTAAGGACACATATCTGCTTTCCCTCCCCCTCCCGGGAGGCCCCCAAGCCTTCTCTGCAGGCTCCTACCTGCCAGACATCTCCATGTGAAGGCCTCTCTTCCCAGGGCTCATTTTCCCACTCTGAAGTTTCTCTTTGGGCTATTTATCCTACTGACTTCTATCACCACCTCCCTCTGACGACGTCCAGATCTCTCTCTCTAGCCCACCTCCCTCTGATGACATCCAAATCTCTCTCTCTAGCTCACGGGTTACTCCAGGGCTCCAGCATCAGCATTTAACCGATGGCCTCATGAGCATTTCCATATGGGGGGGCCTATATACATCATAAACTCAATATTCCCCAAGCAGAATGCATCACCTATCCCCCAATGCTGCCCTCCCTGTCTCATGACAGGCCGGAAACTAAGCTTAACACAATCCTTCATCCTTTCTTCACTCTGTCAACACTCTATCCCATCCCACCAAAGCTAATTAATTAATTTCCATGTCCTATCTGCGTCTCTTGCATCTTCTCTCCATCCTGGGGCCCTTGTGGTGAGCTTGAGGCCTTCAGGGCTGATCAAACAAAAATATATGACCATGAGCTTCCAGGACAGTGAGCTGTACTTGATACTCTGACAGGGTTTAGGCAGGGAATCCCTTACAGTGAGAGACATTCTGGAGGCTGCAGCCACACCTGTGCCCCCACCTACCCAGAAGGAGAGGAAGGAACTCCCAGAGAAGAGAACTAGAGGGGGCTTAGGCATTGAGGTGATGTCACTCGGCAGCATTGTGGGATCCTCTGGGCCAGAGAGCTCCGAGGGGCTGCAGCAGCTTCAGCCCAAGATATTTTCCATCTATGTCTGGTGGACACTGGGTGCAGTTACTTGAGATATACAAAGCAGGAGGCTCTGCTGAACTCATGTCTGTCTACTGGGCTACATTTGAAAGGATGGGTTGTGCAAAACTTTGATTTTGGCATTAGTGCTCCTTAAGCTAGTGGTCTCGGCCAAGTCTGAAGAAGTAGACATGGAGGCCACTATTTAGGGGGTGACTTTGGCCCATTTGTACTATAAGGTCACCCTCCACTGGGGCCTGGACCACTGCATCTGTTGCTCTGTCCTGTTCTTTCCCATGTCAGTCCATTCTCCAGCATTACAGGGTGATGTCTTACTAAATTATATTGACTTAGGCTACTTTGGTGGTTTCCCATTACTCTGGGTGAGGTCCCAACACCACATGGTGGCCTCCACCCACTCACAGGTTGTACCTTTTTACCTCTCTGTGGCCTTACACTGGGGGTCTCCCCTGCTCTGCCACCCTGACCCCACAGCCACCTCAGCCCCATGCTCTCCTGCCCATGCTCTTTCCTCCCCACCCCAAGACCTGGCTAATTGCATTTGTCCTTTGGGTACTTATTAGTCTCCTGGGGAAGCCACCAGAAACTTATTCTCTCACAATTCTGGAGGCCTGACTTGGGTGTCAGTGGGTCAAGGTCCACACTTGCGCCAAAGGCTCTGGGGAGGAAGGATCCTTCTTCACCTGTTCTGGCTTCTGGCAGTTCCAGGTATTCCTTAGTTTGTGGCTCCATCTCTCTAGTCTCTGCCTCCATCAGCACATGGCCTTCTTCTCTGTCTCCCTGTGCTCTTTTCTCTTCTTGTGAGGTTGCCAGTCATTGGATTTAAGGCCCTCTCTAATCCAGTGGTTACATCTGCAAAGACCCTATTTCCCAGTAAGGTCACATTCTGAACTTCCCGGTGGACGTGAGTTTTGGGGGGACACTATTCCACTCATTGCAGGTCCTGTCTTCATGGGTTCCCTCAAGACTGCATTAGGATCCTCTCCTCTGTACATCTCCACTCTTATTTGTCTGTATCGGATTGGCTTGTTCGTGTTTCAGCTGTAAACTAGACTAAGCTCCACAAGGGCAGGGCTGCCTCCATCCATTCTCCCTGTAACTCCAGTGCCTGGCACAGAGCTGACCCTTTCCTAATGGATGAATAGTGTTATGGACTGAGTGTCTGAATCCCCAAGAATTCATACATTGAAGCTCTCACCTCCAATGCGATGGTATCAGGAGGTAATTAGGTTTAGATGCCCTTTCCAGGTGAAGTCCCTGTGAAGGGACTAGTGCCTTTATAAGTAGAGGAAGAAACATCAGAACTTCTTCTCTTCCCCACTTGAACACATGGCAAGAAGGTGTTGTCTACAAGCCAGAAAGCAGGCACTCAGTGGATGCCACATCTACCTCCATCTTGGATTTCCAGCCTCTAGAACTGTGAGAAATAAATACCTCTTATTTAAGACTCATGGTATAGGAAGTATTTTGGATTGCATGTGAAAACCCCACACTGTACCCCAGAAGTGCATTAATGTACATAGTTACCATTCAATAAAAAAAAAAGACTCATGGTATAAGGTATATTTGTTGCAGCTTCCTGAACTAAGACAGAGGATTATACCCGATCCATCCCATCTAATAAGAAACCCCAGGAGGCGGGTCATTTTCTTGCCTCCCTTTTCCTGATGTTACTGGGTGGGGCACAGGTGCCCACCAGTTGACCCAGATCATCAAGAGCCAGGGTGATTTTCTAGGCCATGTTCCTCCACACCTGGAGGTGGGGGGGGCCTCATGAGACATTGACATAGGGCATGGCAGGGTCCAAGTGACCTATGGTTGAATGGAGAGGAGGCAGTGGGCTGGTTACTTTGCCAGGACACCCCCTAACCACCCCCTAACAGATGTCGCAGAGCTGCTGTGGCTCTGTCTCTAAGTCACCCACTGGCACCCAGACAGACTGTATTCATCTCTCTTGGGATCAGCTTTTCCGAGCCCCAGCCCTTTGGCACTCAGGTGGTCTATGAAAGGGAGGAACAGGGACAGTTTTCAACTTGGGTACCAGAGATATTTCCCCCTGGAGTGAATATATCTGACACAAAGGAAGAAAAGCCATTTCATAGAACTACCTGATTTTCCTTGGAAGGAAGGACAGATAACAAGCGAAAACCAGTTCTTCTCCACGCTATGATTTCTCAGGGTGAAATGTGGCCAAAGTGAAAGGGAGAAGAGGTTTCTCCAGGTCATGGAATGCGTGGGGTGGGGGTGCTTCCATTCCTTCTGGGTGGAATTTTGCGTTCTTCCGGAGCACTGAGACCCCACCTGGTGCTGGTGGCAGCCTGTGGTCTCTCTGCTGCCCCTGTCCGGTGCTTTGGGATAATCCCTCCTTTCCTCTCCTGAGCCCACCCGAGTCGGGGTGGCTGTCACTTTCAAACAAACGACGTGGTCATATGGAGTCACTGAGCTTTGTTTAATGTTTTTTTGAAAGCAGCGTAGGGCTTGGCGCATGCCCCCCAAACGCCCCAAATCTCAGTTTCATCTCTGGAAAACAGTGAAATGAAGCACCTGTTTCTCGCAGTGCTGGGGCCTCGGCCGCTAGGTGGCAGTGTCGCCGCGCGTGGGGCCCGGGTCCTGAGCCGCGGCGGGCGGGGACTGGGGCGGGTGCGGTCGATTTGGACCCCCACCTCCTTGTTGCGCTGTACCCTGTGTCGGCTTTATCTCCAGCCGACTGCCTGCTACAGAATAAGCCCCGAATTCCATGTAGGAACAAAGGGACTGACAGCATTTGGGTCTTTTCTCCTCCACCTCATTTCCCCAAAGTTGTTGGGAAGTGATTTCACCTAGGATGGGGGTTCCTGGCTTAGGTGCTGGGGTCAGTGTGATGAGGGAGGTTCTGTTTCATTCCTTGAGTTTTTTAGGGGTTTTATTTCACAGATTTTGAGGTCCTATTATCATCTAAAAGCAATAATGGGCCCTTTTTTGTGCATTGAGTGAAATCTGGAACTAGCTCACACATTGGACTTATCCAGGAAGGAGCTGGCAGAGTTGGAGCAAATGGGAAAATGAGCAGAAGCTGTAGATTCCAGGAACCAGAAGAGAATGTGGGAAAAGCCTGGACACTGAAGCTAGAGCCCAGTCTTGGCTCTACCTCTTACTTGCTGTGTGACCTTAGGCAAGTTTCTTGACATCTCTGTGCCTTCATTTTCTAATCTGTATAATGGCTGCAATATTACAAACGTATATACTAATTATAGCATTCATAATATAATAATAATATTCATTAATAGTATTAATAATATAAAATGAGAATATTCTCCCATCTCATAGGACTGTGTAACGAGCAAATGTATAAAGAGCTAGTACATGCTAATACATTTAGAACATGTTATTCAGCACATGTTAATTAACATGCTTCTATACGTTAATACAGTTAGAACAGTGACTGGCATTTAGTAGGCATGCGACAAATTCCTAGTTATTACTATTATCACCACCACCGTTTTATTTTTTGGACCCCCCTTGATAAATTTGTTATATCGCTGTCAATATTGATCTCTTCTTTCTCTGAGATCTGACAACACTTATATCAGGCAAGTTGACAGTAGAGATTTTACTTTCATTTATTGTTCACCAGTTTTTTTTTCATGGACATGTCTTTTCTTCCCAATTAAGAGCAGCTCCTCAGAAGCAGGCCATGCCCTCTGCTTGGCTCTTTTCTTCACAGATCTCTACTTCCCACATCGCTGGAACTTCCCTGTGATTCACCTGAGAAATTAACTTAGACCAAAAATAGGCTCAAGGTTTTTTTTTTGTTGTTGTTGTTGTTGTTGTTTGTTTATTTATTTGGGGGGTAAGTGGAAAGGGGTTTTCAAGCAATTGGATAGTCAACAGGATCAGAGAAAGGATGTTGAAAGCCATGCTGTTTAACCCTTAAAAATATAATCTTATAAATTCACCAAAGCAGGTTCTCTAGGGTGGTGGCCCCAACTTTTTTAGCACCAGGGACTCAAGGAAGACAATTTTTCCACAGACCGGGGATGAGCAGGGATGGTTTTGGGATGATTCAAATGCATCTATTGTGTCCTTTGTTTCTATCATAGTCATATTTAATGTATAATGAAATAATTTCATAACTCACCAGAATGCAGAATCAGTGGGAGCCATGAGCTTGTTTTCCTGGAACTGGATAGTCCCAACTGGGGGTGATGGGAGACAGTGGCACCTGAAGTGTGTTGCTTATGTCCTCAGCTCCACCTCAGTTCATTGGCTGTTAGATTCTCATAAGAAATGTGCCATCTAGATCCCTCACGGTGCAGATCACAGTAGACTCCTGCTCCTATGAGAATCTAATGCCACTGCTGATGTGAACAATGAGGAATGGCTGTAAGTACAGATGAAGCCTCACTCGCTCACCTTCTGCTGTGCAGTCCAGATCCAAACAAGCCATGGACTTGAATGGTCCACAGCCTGGGAGTTGGGGAACCACAGGTCTAGGGAACAGTCACAAAAAACTGGATGCCATTTGTTTTCTCTTTCTCTGGTTATTTCATGTGTTGGAAAATGCAGTTGGACTTCATTAAAAGAAAATAAGAAAGAGAACTTAAGAAATAAAAAAGAAAAGATATGCTGCAAGTAATTTTGGATTTGCCAAGCTGGCTTCAGTTAATGGCATTTTATTGTTTATAGTGTGTATTCATTTACTGTGGTTGTTGCAACAAATTATCACACAGAGTTGGTGACTTAAAATAACTGACATTTATTCTCACATCTCTGGAGGCCAGAATTGGCAAGTTGTTTCCTTCTGAGAGCTCTGAGGAAGAATCTCTTCTAGGCCTCTCTTCCAGCTTCTGCTGTGGCCAGCAATCCTTGGCATCCTTTCATTTGTAGATGCATCACTGCAGTCTCTGCCACCATCTTCATGTGGCTTTCTACTGTGTCCCTGCATCTTATCTTTCTGTCCTTTCTCATAGAATTTAGGATGATTTCATTTCAAGATTCTTTTTTTTTTTTTTGAGACAGAGCCTCAAGCTATCCCCCTAGGTAGAGTGCCATGGCATTACAGCTCACAGCAACCTCCAACTCCTGGGCTCAAGGGAGTCTCATGCCTCAGCCTCCCAAGTAGCTGGGACCACAGGCGCCCGCCACAACGCCCGCAGCCGTCATTGTTGTTTGGCGGGCCCGGGCTGGGGATTCGAACCCGCCACCTTAGGTGTACGTGGCTGGCGCCTTAGCCGGTTGAGCTATAGGCGCCGAGCCTCATTTCAAGATTCTTAATTACATCATCAAAGGCACTGTGTTCAAATCAGATCACATTTACAGGTACCATGGATTAGAACCTGAAAACATCTTTTTCAACAAATTATGTAAGGCAAGTAAACTTCATTATATACTGGGTGAATAAACAACTAAGTCTGGTGCTGTGACTCAATCTGGATCCTGGAATTATTGCTTATTTCCCACCTCTGCTGTCCTCAGCTTTGGGCTCATTCTCAGAGGATGGGCAGGGGATATGTAAGCGCGAGAGCTGAAGTGAGGCAATAGGGAATGGTGGGGACTGTGGCAAGCTTTAGCTGCAAGTGTTAGCTTAAAGAGAGCAGTAGCTATGCTGATCAAGCTGGTTATTGCTGGATAGGAATACACACCCAACCTAGTGAAAGCTTATTGTATTTTTAAAGAAAACCCAGAAATCTGGATTTTTGTATGACTTATTAAAATTTTTGGAAAAACACTGAGTAGGTAAAATAAAATTTATATGTGATTCAGTCAGAGTCCGTGGAACCTGCTTTTATAAAATTTTTATTTATTAAATCATAGCTGTGTACATTAATGCAATTATGGGGCATAATGTGCTAGTTTTATATACCATTTGAAATATTTTCATCAAACTGGTTAACATAGGGAACCTGCTTTCTTAACCTCTGGCCTAAGTGTTGGGAGGAAGCTGGGGATTGTGATGTGAACATATTTCTGTTGGGATAATGCCTGTGTCCTCAGGACTGGCTCAAGGCAAAATGAAAATGCAGCCCTCTGTTCAAAAATCAAATAAAAAGTGCCATTAAAAGTGCTAAAATATAGGGTAGCACCTGTGGCTTAGTGAGTAGGGCGCCGGCCCAATAAGCCAAGGGTGGTGGGTTCAAACCCCGCCCTGGCTGAATAGCAACCAGAAAATAGCCAAGTGTGTGGCAGGTGCCTGTAGTCCCAGCTACTGGGGAGGCTGAGGCAGGAGAATCACTTAAGCCCGGGAGGTTGCTGTGAGCTGTGTGACTCCATGGCACTCTACCAAGGGCAACAAAGTGAGACTCTGTCACTACAAAAAGAAAAAAAAAAGGTGCTAAAATATAAAGTCTTTTATTTTTCCTTCTGAGATCTTCATCAACTTGTCATGATTTTATTTGCTATTTAATGCCATCCTGGAAAAGAAAAATTAAAATCTTATATCATTAATATACTTTTAACTATTTATCTTTTTTATTGTGCAAGACCAGTTTTAAATGCAACTATAAGAACAATGAACTCATATGCAGAATCTTCAAAATTATATAATTTGTATTTTGTAGCTCATGCATGCACAGGCGTTTCATTGTCACCAGAGTAATGGAAACACTGCACAGAACTATTTTCATTTTACTTTTTGATATGCCCACATTCCACCAGCACCCCCGTCTTCAGCTTCCTGGTAAGGAAGGACTGACAAGAACAGGACCTGTGTATTGCCCAGTCTGTGCTACTTCTTGTATGTCATCCTTTTCAGCATTATGTAGTTGGCTAATACAGGAAGGAACGGGGATAACAAAGGATAGGCTAGGGTTCCTTTGCTGGTTGTGTTTTGTATAACATCTCTGCCTTTTGTTCTGAACTGAGTTCTAGTTTGAATGGAAAGCGTGGCTTCTCTGAGCTGTCTGCCCCTGCTTGCTTGTCACGTGTGCAACGTGATTACCTGTGCTCACCTTGAGTCCTGCTGATCTCCACATAACATAGGTCCCCTGGAACTCTGCACTTTCGGGGCATCATAAGTGCTCTATGTCTATGCAAAGAGGGCTGCAAGGAGTGCATATTTGCACATTTCTCCCGTGCATGCATCATCGCCCTGTTAGATTGCACCTACAAAGCACACATTCAGAGATATGACTTAAGAATTTCAGAGGTGAAGATCATGACCACAGCGCATTAAACCAAGCACAGTTCCTGCTGAGCTTGGTGCCCTGTGGGAGTGCGCAGTTGGCCTGTCATGAAGCCGGCCCTGTCCATCCTTCTGTTTCCTCACTGCCTGCTGAGATCATTTTCAAAGACTCAGTATCCTAAAGTAAACATGCTAGTCTTTGGGTGGATGTTGGTTTATTTCAGGTACTGGATTCAGAATTTCTAACTTCTGTTGCAGGGCAACAGCTAAGATGTCTGGTTTGTGACCTCAGGCGTATTCCTGATCTTTATTTTTTATACACCAGTGGTGTTGAGAGTAGTAATGGCAGTAAGAAATCAGTCTAGAACTGGTGCAAGTTGTTTCATTTGAGAAATAGAGGAGGTTTTGGTGTGACTATCCTAGAAATTCCTTCTTCTTGTCAAAATGGTACCATGATGATGCTTTGGGGGATGTCCCCCACATTTTGGCCAATGTGGACTCTGGGAGGGGAGCGGGATACTGGCTGAGCCAGTTGGAGCAGGACATTCCCCTGGCTATGGTGATTGGTTCAGGGATGAGCACACGACCCATCAGAGACAATGAGGTGTGCTGAGATTTTGTTCTCTGCAACTTTGAGAAATAGACTCTCCCTAGTTCTCGTTGGGTTTGAAGGAAGGAAAGGTGAGACTTGGTAGCGCTCATCTCATCATGACATGGAGAATAAAGTCAGCCACATGGGAGACAGAGCAAGGCGATGGGTGAAAATGAATCTTTAAAATAAATTACTTTAAAATTTATTTTCAGTTAGATTCACTCCTTTTTTATTTTTATTTTTTGCAGTTTTTTGCCAGAGTTGGGTTTGAACCTGCCACCTCCAGCATATGGGGCCAGTGCCCTACTCCTTTGAGCCACAGGCACCGCTCTAAGATTCACTCTTTTGGGCGTATAACTCTGTGAGTTTTTGACAAATGCGTGGATTTGTGTAAACATCAGCACAATCAGGACACAGAACAGCCCCGTCAGCCCATCTCCAGTTTCTAATCTCAAGACCCTAATCTCCCCAGACCCTACCTAATCTCTGGCAATTGATCTGTTCCCTATCCTAGTTTTGACTTTTCTAGAGTGTTACATAAATGCTTTTGTACAGTATTCAGCCTTTTGAGGTTGACTTCTTTCACTCAGCCTAATACAGTCAAGATGTGCCCACACTGTTGTGCCTATCCATCATTTACTCTGCCTTACTGCTGAGTGGTACTGCATTCAAACAATGTGCCAATTTCTTTCTTTTCTTTTTTTTTGAGACAGAGTCTCACTTGGTCACCCATGGTAGAGTGCTCACAGTTAAGCTCACAGCAACCACTAACTCTTGGGCTTAAGCAATTCTCTTGCCTCAGTCTCCCAAGTAGCTGGGACTACAGGCACCTACCACAATGCCTGGCTATTTTTTTGTTGTAGTTGTCATTGTTGTTTAGCTGGCCTGGGGCTGGGTTCTAAGCTGTAAGCCTTGGTGCATGTGGCCAGTGCCGTAACCATTGTGCACAGGCACCAAGCCTAACGCACCACAGTTTATCCGTCCACTCATCTGGGGTCATTTGTGAAAACACATAGTGATGACATTGAATGAGGATCCAGCTGGCCCTGAAGCCAGCCTATCCCTAGCCTTTCTCTGCCTGCTGTTAAATTGTAACTTTGTTTAGACTTGCATGGTTTGGGGGTCCTATGAAATGAAGGAATCATTTTTAATTTCAGTAATGACCAGAGGAAGGAAAGTCAAGTCTGAATTGGTGAGAAGTTCAGAGTAAACAGGCTTCCACTATGACAGTTGTATAAAGGCAGTTGCATAGTAACAAGCCACCCTGCTGGGCTACTCGTGGTGTGTCCCTGAAGGGTGGTAGCAGGTGATACCCCAATTGACATAAAAGGAAATTGAATCTCAGGGGGATGAAGCAACTTGTCTTGGTACATAAATTAAGCGGCTGGCAGACCCGGGGCTCCAGCCCGGGTGTCTCTCTGCCTCGCGTAAGCCTCTGCGGCCTCCTGTTCAGACGGTGGCAGAGCTGTCAGGATTACTTAGTGGATTTTCCTCTCTTATTTAAACAATCTCCAAGGTGTCCAATTTAGAATAAATATAAATGGAAATTAGAACAAGGTCATCAAAATTTCCTACTGTTTAACAGCTGACGGTGACTATAGGAGGTCAAAATTATCGTCACTAAGCGATCTATATAATCCATTTAATAACACTCTCTCTGCATCTGGTGCTCCGTGGAAATCTCTCATGTGGGCTTAACAGCCCTTCACTTTTGTTTCTCTGAGTGTCTTCATCTCCTCTTGGCTAACCAAAGCACAATTTACATTAAAAAAGTGCCGTGCAGTTTGTTTCAACTTTTTAGGTGGGCTGGGACCACCACTCTCCACATCGTAAGCCTGTATGATGTTGTATTTGTTGGCTATCACTAGCTGCTGGAAGAATTGAACTCCCCACAGTGGTTTAACATGGTAAAAGGCTGCTTCTCACTCACGTGCAATGTTGATGTTCATGTCTGGCAGGCAACTTTTTCCACGCATAGATTCTGGGGCCCGAGCTCCTTTTAGTTTAAGACTCAGTCATGCCCTAAGGCCTCTTGCTTCTCAATGGTAGAAGGTAAAAGCTACACACATCGATAGAGGAGAGGCTGGAAAAACCCCCACCTCGGCAGCTGTGGGTAGCATGATGGGTGCGGAGATTTTTGTTTTTCTTTTTGAGACAGAGTCTCACTGTGTCACCCTGACTAGAACGCTGTGGCGTCACAGCTCACAGTGACCTCCAACTCTTGGGCTTAAGCGATTCTCTTGCCTCAGCCTCCCAAGTAGCTGGGACTACAGGCAATCACCACAACACCCGGCTATTTTCTGTTGCAGTTGTCATTGTTGTTTAGCTGGCCTGGGCTGAGATTTTTGTTTTTCTTCCAGGCAGATGGCCATCTCAGCCACAGATGTGATGCCTTATTGTCTAGACTGAGGCCCTTCCACTCCCCTGCAATCCCATGCTCAAATTTCCAGTATTTTATTCCATGCTGTCCTCTCTCACTTGGCTAGGTTTGGGTTCATGCAGACAAAGTCTACTCATCCTTATGCATGGACGTGGTGAAAATAAAATGGTCTGGGATAATGAGTCTCCATAGTGTCCCACTCCTCTGTAAGCTCTATCTCTGTCCCTGAAGGCAGTCACGTCTAGCCGTTTCTGCTTTTAGTTTTGTGATTACTTCTATAGCTCCTTGCCTACCTTGGATTTTTGAGTTAATACATGTAGACAGCAGGGCTCTCTGTATAGAAGACCAGGATTTAGTTGATTGATGCAACTCCTTCACTTTTATACCATTTAGGGTCATGTTCGGCTGCAAGTAATACACACATGGGTCATGATGGCAACTCGTCTCGGGCAAGCAGGATTGTATATTATTTATTCTCTCATCTCATGCTGAGACTGGCTCCTCTGTCTTCCTGAATCACGTGCTCTGGGCATAACTTTGGTCCCCATGGTTGCACAGTGGCTACTCTATTTCCATCCAGCACTCACACTTGGAAGGATGACATTTCTCTGGAGAGTTAATTCAATGTCCTTAGAGGAGAGTTGACTTTTTAGGAGTTACTGGGATGAACACCAAGCATTCTGCCTTTTAGACTGGGACATTGGGCCTGACCACCCAGGGTGAATGTCCTATTACAGAAGTTAGTGACTCCCCTAGCCAGCACCCCATTTTCCACTCCTGTCCTCACTGTATGTGCCAACATGAAGTCAAGAGCCTGTCTGGGGTCCCAGTGGGCAGAGTTACCCATAGACCAGTGTTTTCAACCTTTTTTTGAGACAGAGACTCACTTTGTCTCCCTGGGTAGTGTGCCACAGCGTCATAGCTCACAGCAACGTCAAACTCCTGGGCTCACATGATCCTCTTGCCTCAGTCTCCCGAGTATCTGGGAGTATAGCGGCTTGCCACAATGCCTGACTATTTTTTAGAGACAGAGTCTAACTCTTGCTCAGGCTGGTCTTGAACTCATGAGCTCAAGCAATCCACCTGCTTGGCCTCCCAGAGTGGTAGGATTCCTGTGTGAGCCACCATGCCTGGCTCTTTTCAACCTTTTGTATTTCACGGCACACTTGACCCTGTCGTTAAACTTCTGTTGGCACACTTAAATTACGTTGATCAAAACAAGAGCTTTTTAAAAAAAGGAATGTATTTACTGTGCTTTGAACTTCTTTCAAAAAGAATTTAATTAATGATCGTTAAAAATTTTCGCAGCACACCTAAGATCCCCTCATGACACCAGTTGCAAATCCCTGCCCTGGACCTTCTGCAGCATTTGCAGAACATTCTAGTTTAAGCTTTCCTCTTCTGTCTTGCCCATCAACTCCCTTTTATCTACATCCTATCTTCCATAAATTTGTTGAAATATTTTATTTGCAGATGATCCTCCTCCATTTCTCTAAGTAATAGGTTTCTTTCTTTCTTTCTTTCTTTTTCTTTGTACTTTTATGCTTTTATTCATCTGGCTCAGTCTGCCACTTAAAATTAAATTCTATTATATATCTTTCTTTCAAAAGGAAGAATGTCACTATTTCTCTTAGATTGAATAAGCAACACATGGTTCATTCTAGAAAATCTGAAAATACATAGAAAAATACAGCAGGAAGTTGAAAGGCATCCATAATTCCCATATACAGAGCCACACTTCCAGGTCAGAGTCCATTTGGGTTCTGGCAGGGCAACTTAACACAACGACTCTAAAGATAACTTGGAAGACAGAAAACAGGGAAGTGTTGCTAGCAGAATTTTGATAAAGAATAGCAACCTCTCAGTGTTAATTTGCTAGGGCTGCCAGAAGAAAGTATCCCATATTGGGTGACTTAAACAACGGAAGTTTATTTTCTTATAGTACTGGATGCTAGAAGTCCAAGGTCAAGGTCCCAGGAGCTTTGGTTTCTTCTGAGGCCTCTCTTCTTGGCTTGCGGAGACTATCTTTTTCCTGGGTCTTCACATGGTCTTCTCTCTGTGTGCCTCTGTCCTAATTTCCTGTTCTTCTGAAGACAACAGTTGTATTGAATTATAGCCCACCCTCATGACCTCACTTAAAGACCCTATCCTCAAATACAGCCACAGTCTGAGGTTCTGGTTAGGGCTTCAACCTGTGGATTGGGGGGGAGATAACAATTCAGCCCATAACACTCATAAGTAACAAGCTATATTGCAAATCCACATTAATTTCAGCTACACTGTATTGGTATGAGTATAGTCGCAGGGAAGAGGAGCTAAATAAACAATTCACAGGTAGGCTGTGGTAAATATCAAGGACTTAAACATAATCAGGCAGAGAGCATTAAAAATCACTGGCAGAGGCTCGGCGCCTGTGGCTCAAGCGGCTAAGGCGCCAGCCACATACACCTAAGGTGGTGGGTTCGAATCCCCAGCCTGGGCCTGCCAAACAACAATGATGGCTGCAACCAAAAAAGGCCAGGTGTTGTGGCGGGCGCCTGTAGTCCCAGCTACTTGGGAGGCTGAGGCAGGAGACTCACTTGAGCCCAGGAGTTGGAGGTTGCTGTGAGCGTGATGCCATGGCACTCTACCCAGGGGGATAGCTTGAGGCTCCATCTCCAAAAAAAAAAAAATCACTGGCAGAGGGATAAATTATACAAACATGGTTTGGAGAAAGTGGCTGGCTATATGGAGAAGCAATCTCTAAGATCAAGGCTGAGGCACGTACCTTGAATGAATGAAAAGAGTGGGTGTAAGTGGGTGTTAGTGAATCAGGGAACAGTGGATAACGTGTGTGCACTGGACACTAAGTATTCACATTCAATTGAAATGAACCTAAACTATAAAGTCAAACAAGATCCTTCTGCTGGCTGAATTCAGTGCATGCTAGTTTACCTTCTATCTGTTACTTCACATTATACACCAGCAGAAATTTCAGATGGATTGAAGGATTAAATATAAAGGTGGAGAGGCACACAGCCCATATATATACACCATCCAGAGAAACCTAGGCAGAAATTTAGGGGAGTGTATATTTGATCTTGGGACATTGGAGAAGATTTTCTCTTTTTCATAAGAGCAATGGTAAAAATCATAAAAGAAAAGATCAGTACTCTTTGTTATATTTTAAATCCTGTGCATTTGCCTTTGATCATCTATGTAGAATGTCTGTACTCCCAGAATGTAGTCTCAAGTGCTCTGCCTCTGACTCTTTCTAAAACAATGGCTGGTTTGGGATGAAAGTACATCCATGAGGAGAGTGCAGAAGGTAGGATTTTTTAGAATCACATCCTGGATTTTATTTTTCTATTGAGCCAGACCATCCAAAAGCAGTCAGGTATCTTGGCCCACACTGTTTTGCCCCTGTGCAGAATGGCTGTGACTTCATTATTCTTTGTTGTAAGGGCCCTGCCTCTCACAGAGGACCACTGCAGGAAGCGTCCTAATAGACTCATGATGGACTGTGGGCCAGTTGGGAGCTCTCACCAGAGGGATTTCTCTTAGCACTGGGAAGAGCTTTGCTTCTTTCTTTCATCTTATGGATGATTTCCAACTAGTGACCTAATCTTGGGCTTTCGGAGCTGGGCAATTTTAAGCCACACTTGCAGTTCTCTTTAGTCATTCTTTTTATTTTTAATTGTTGGGGATTCATTGAGGGTACACAGAACCTGGTTACATTGATTGCCTTTGTCAGGTAAGGACCCTCCTGTAGTTGTGTCATTCTTAAGCTCTTACAAGGTAGATTTTGCTATCTGAGCTGTCCCCTGGCAGCAGAACGTAGCGGCAATGAAAATAATCTTATGGTTGGGGGTCACCACAACATGAGGAACTGGATTAAAGGGTTGCGGCATTAGGAGGCATTGGGAAGGTTGAGAACCACTGCCTTAGAGAATACAGAGGCAGTTGATAATTGGGCATTTTGTTTCAAAAGAGGTTACTTTTGTGGGGAAACAAATTAGGGCTCTACCTCTGCTGGATCTCACATTCATAGTTAACCTTAACTCAAATATGGTAGGTCCAAACTAAATTCCCTATCTTCTTCCTTCAGAATTGAATATTCTTTTATTCTCAGTTTTGTTGACAGTTCTATGTATCACCGTACCTAGGAGTTCTCCATGATACCTTCCACTGTTCTGTAGCCTCTGATAGAGACAAGCCACTCCGAATTCTGATTTCTTCTCTAAGAACTTCCACCTTTTAGGGTTTATCTTATATACCTCCCTAGAGTATGAATTCTTCCTTTCTACACCTTCCCTAATGTGAAGGAACCATACTATAGGGTAATGGTTAACAGCGCACACCATGGAGCCAGTTGGCCAGGATTCCTGTCCTGGCACCATCATTTACTAGGTATGTGATTTAACCCCTCTGTGCCTCAGTTTCCTCCTCTGTTAAATGCCATTGTTAGTTTATTGACTCTTAGATCCAAACTTGCCCTTCTATTCTCTACTGTGCAGTATTGTGGCCGGGACTCTGCAAACCACAGTTCTCTTGGCCAGCTGGTCCTTCTTAGGCGCTCTCAATAGGGAAAGATAGAGGAGAATACAGAAGTGGAGCTGGGAGGAGGGCCTCATCCTTCCCATTTGCTCTGTGTGTGACTCCTGTCTACTCCTGCCTGCTTCCTGTCTGTTTCCTGTCTACTTCCTGTCAGCTCCCTGTGTGCTTCCAGTCTACTTCCTGTTTGCTCTCCATCTGCTTCCTGTTCCTGTGAACCCCAAATTGGCCACACAGAGCTACCCAGGTAGAGAGTTGAGAAGAATCTTGGGACAAAGGCAAATGTCACTCCTGCCTGCCCAGCAGGCACTGGTAGCCTCATGCTCTCCTGTCTATATGGTGTCTCTTTTAGGGAAAGATGTGTTTTATCTAGTTTAAAAAGGCAGAAACTCACCAGACTTTTTCTATCCCGACTTTAAACTAGTGGCTTTTAAATTCATTAGTCAAGTATTTGCTACCTTTCTCTTTTTGGTTCTATAGTGAATGACTCATGTTTCAAATGCTGAAGTGTGGGAGGAAGGCTCTGTTCCCAAGGGTACCACGAAGGGATGCAGCTGCGGGCAGGGACAAACTAAATGGAAATCTCCAGTGTCATTGCCCACACAGCTAATTATTAATAGATGATTGACCACCTGCACTTGGCCTCCTTAAAGAGCATTTGGTCTAGATCGTTGCATTTGCTATTCCTTATGAGGCTCTGGAATATGTAGTTTACAGATGGTAATGTTCTCCCATATTTATCCCTACCTTAACGGCATGATCACTGGCTGTTTTGCACCGTTTTTCTAAGAGTTGGGTTGAGATACCCTGGGTCAGCTGACCTATTTTCCTGCTCAGTTTGTTTTGGCTAGTAACAAGTACATGGGAAGGGAGACAGTCATTTGTGACCATTGACCAATGGAGACCTCACTGGGTGAACAGTGACCATGAACTTGGTCTTGTGAGCACTGACCACTGAGCATATGACCTCCATATGGTTAAATCCTTGGCCTCATTGTAGAACTTCCAGGTCAGGTAGGCAATACAAAGAAGTGGAAAGGCTTAGAATTGGACAGAGCTGGTTTGAATCCTTACTTTGGCTATGTTCAAATTGCTTAATTCATCAATGCCTCAATTTCCATCATTTTCCAAAAGGGACTAAGACTACTCATTTTACAACTGTTGTGATAATCAGCTGCCCTAGCAGGTACATATACCAATTAACTTAATTCTGCTTGAGAATTAAAGCTTTTTGCCTGGCAAACGTAGCCTTCGGCTTAATGACCACACTGATGTGCTATTTGAGGAGGAAATAAATGGAGTGATAGTGTTATGGGAAAATGCTATGTTAATAAAAATGGTATCTATTAACAACCCTGGGAAGAAGCCAAAGAGAAACTCAGAAGGAACACAGAAAGATTTACTCTCGCAAGCATTAAACCAAGGCGTATTAACTGACAGTCACTCAGCAAACATGTATTTAATTTCTGCTAGGTACTGGAGATTTAGTAGGAAATGGAACATCAGAGTCTCTGCTCTCAATGGTGCTTGAATTTTAATAGAGAGAAAAGATGGTAAATAAATTAGAGAGGAAAGATATAAAGACTAATTTCAGATGGTGATAGGAGTGTAACAGGATGGAGTGACTAGTGATTGGAAATATTAGTCAGGCTTTAGCCAAGAAAACATAAATCACTCTAGTTATTTAAAAAACATAAATTACAGTAGGAATTTAATAAAAGGAATTAGTTTCTCAGATATTTCATCACCTGAGAAACTAATTCCTTTTATTATTAAATTCCTACACAAATTGGGTGTGGTAAAGTACCATCTAGGCATGGTAATCTAGAGATTAATAATAGCTGGAAGGTGCAGGTCCATTTTCAGCCTTTTATATGTGGCTAACCAGTTCTCCCAGCACTGGTTATAAAATAGGGATGCTTTTTGCCCAGTATATGATTTTGTTTGCTTTATCAAAGGTAGATGGGGCTTTGAGACTGGTTTCATCTCTATTCTGTTCCATAGATCCATGTCTCTATTTTTACGCCAATACCATGATGTTTTGATTATGATAGGCCTGTAGTATAACCTGAAGCCTGGTAATGTGCTATCTCCAGATTTGTTCTTATTTAGTAGAATTGTGTCAGCTATTTGGGGTTTTTTTGGGGTCCATAAGAAATGTAGAACTATTTTGTCAAGATTTTTAAGGTTTGATGTTGGTATTTTAATGGGAATTACATTGAATCTGTAGATTGCTCTGGGTAGTATAGTAATTTTATGTTGATTCTTCCCAGTCATGAGCAAGGTATGTTCTTCCATCTGTTAACATCCTCGGCTATTTCTTTTCTCAGTGTTTTGCAATTCTTTCTGTAGAGATCCTTCACATTCTTTGTTAAGTAAATTCAAAGCATTTCATTTTCTTTGGTGCTGTTGTGAATGGTATTGTGTCTTTGATTTGATTCTCAGCTTGCCTGTTGTTGGAATATTTAAAAGGTTCCTCCCCAGTGAGAACGATGTGTGGGTGTATAGCGCACTTCTTGGGGTGAAAGATGCAGCTACAACTTAAATTTTACCTTATAAATGCAAACAACATAACCTAACTGTATGTACCTTCATATTAATATGAAAAAAAATAAATAATAGCAGGAAGCTATTACTGTCTTTTGGACTGGAAGAAAAAAGGGAGGAGGTTGAGTTATCAAAACTTAGAAGCTGGAACTAGAAGTACCTCCCCAGGGAGCTGGGATCATAGTGCCCTGTATAGAGAGCTAAAGTCACAGAGGAGACTCAGTCTCTGCCAGTGACTACTGCAGAGAAGAGACAAAGGGGTGAAATGCCCAGGGCTCTCCCTCTTCCTACCTGCCAGTCTTCTACCTGAGCTTCCCACTTGCTGAACACATACAGAAACAGGGGGGAAGGGAAATGTAGTTCCCTGCATTGTGGAGAAGAGCAGGGGCAGGGCTGGATTTGCTGGAGGAGGAGGCCTCCCTGAGACATCCTGATGGGGAGTCTGCTCTACTGATGTGGGCGGTGAGCTTCCCCAGCACACAAAAGGGCAAGAACAAAGGCATAAAAATGGCACCCAGTGGAGTGATGGAGCTAGTTGGCAAAAGTCTGGGTGAAAGAGAGCAGGATCTTCTAGTCCAGTCCTCTGTCCCCAGAGATGACCTTTACTATAGCACTCTGAATTGATGTTAAATGATCTCTCACAAAGACCTCCTTCTAGCTCCTGACTTCCCTGAGCGAGAACTCAGTGAGGGCTGTGGTTATTCCTGTGGTTTCTAGGTGGTGGTGAGTTATCAGCTGTTAGGGCTACACTTTGACAGATCAGTGAGGGATTTCTCTTGCTGGTGGTTTTCAAAGACCTGCTCTCTTGGCCTGTCGGAAAGAGAGCCTGTATGCCTGGCTCTTTCTGCCCATGTTGGCTTGTGTGAATTAGACAAGCAGGCTGAGCTGCAGAAATATCAAAGGCCTTGACCCTAGGTGGGTGACCAGTAGCCACAAAAGTGGTTAAGTTAGCTTCCAGATAGGGCTGGTAATAACGGTGAAAGGGACTGAGTTCTGTGGATTGTAGTAGGTTTACATTATACCATTTTGGGGTTCAAGGCTACAGGTCCCAGGGGTCCTGACCAAGGCCCATATCCAGGGATGTTTTTTGTGTGCCAAGCATGGCAATAACATCCACCCATTCACTTTGGTCATCAGTCCCTGCCAGGATTCCCAGTGTCTTGTAAGTTGTTTTACTCTAGGAAATCATTAATTCCCTCCCTGACCTCCTGCCTAAACTCTCTTTGGGGCTTCCTTAGAGTCACCTGCCGTTGACATTTCGAGTCAGAGCATCTTTTAGCCACAGAGCATCTGTCTCATGCGCCCTGTGCTTTCTCTGACCTGAACTTGATTCTGTTCTTGGCTCATGAGAAGGGCAGTTCTGAGAAATACTTTTCAGTGGGGCCTCACTGAGCCTTCCTCATTTCATGCTCTCCAGGCCCACCAGATTACACCTGGTGGTGAAAAGCTTCCTAGGTAACAGGCAGAGGGACTGACTAGGGCCTCATTTCACATTCAGAATGCAGGCCACATGGTCTACCTGCCAGTGGGAAAAACAAAGGTAGTGACGTATTGCAATTAAAGGGAGGGGTGTTCGTGTCTGAGGCCATGGGTTTTTCTTTCCAGGACACAGTCCCATGGCTCCACAAAATGCTCCTGAGTTCAGATATCGTATTTTGTTGCAATCTGGTTGGAGGGCAAAAACGAGGGCCTGGCAGCTGATGTTTACGGCTTTCCATATAAGCTTTCAGACAAAATTTGTATTGCATTTTGCTTGAGTTATGGTAGGACAGGGGTGTAAACCTCACACTGCTGTTTCAGATAAAATGGAGGCTTTGGCTACAATAAAGAAGAGAAGGTGAAGCTTTAAATTACTTGTAAATCAATTTTTGTGAGGTATAAAATACCGACATAAAAGATAAGGAAAAGAATAAAGCAATCCACAGTGAAAACAGAACATATTAAAGTTTGCGTTTATTTTAATTTCCTTTTCTACATCTGTAAATGAATCAGAATTTAAAGCTTGCATTGGACTTGTAAGTTTATGAGAATGTAAAATCTGAACCTCTCGCTTCCCAATCTGGTGGGCTACCTGCCCACTGAGCCTGGCTGAAGGGTATTGTCACGCTGCACAGGCAGATGTCCCCTGCTGGCTGTGCTCCTGTTGCCAATTAATTCATGAACAAATTCACCTGGAATTTAACTTCCTGGTTTGGAGAGGGGGAAATAAACCAACTAAAAAAAAAATTTAAATTTTATCTGGAGTTGTGCTTCTGCACTGCTTATCATTGTCAAGATACAAATTGCCCCTTGGTGGCATCAGCTGCTAAAACTTTCCTTTAGAGGAGGCTAATTCTTCAAAATCATTTCTCCCTCCTCTGTCTTTTTTGATCCAAAGACTGCCCAACCTATGTGGATACCTTTTGGAGGAAACCAAGGTCTGTATTATAAAAGGGAATATATCATATGTGTGTAAACAGAGTTGAGATAATTTAAACAAAGTTTTGAGGTCTTCCTTATCCATGAATGGTGTTGGGTTATGATGCTATGGATTTGTTGATGTCATGGTTTTGATGGCAGTTTAATATCTCCTTCTTGGTCTCCTGATTATTTCCTTAGAAGAAATTCCTAGGTGAATTCCTGAGATGGGTCTTTTTAAGGGTCTTACTGCCCAATTTCCTAACTACTTTCTAAATGTTAACTGTGTTCTCCGTTCAGTTTGCCAGTTCCTTGGGAGGGGGCGGAAACCATGTCTGTCTCATCCCTGTGATATCCTTACAGGCCACACTACTGCAAACATAATAAGTGAATAATAAATATATTTAAGGGAAGGATAAATAGGTAATTATCCTCCTCCAAAAATAATCTAACACAGGACTGGTCATATTGATGACACTTGCGGGGAACTTGCTTTCTGAATGCCTTCTTGGAGAAAGGATGCATCAGCCTGGATGTGGGCTGTATCTATCTCCTAATTACAATTTTGTCACCCTCTAGGAAAGGAGAACTCACCAACAGCAGCCTTGAACAGGCCAAAAAACATTCACATCAATAAAAAGCTACATTCTGCAGAATTCGTAGTGGCTGCAGAAAAACGTGTTACCAGGTGTCAGAGTCAGTGGAGTGGCATTTATTTGTCATTTCCTCCTCTAGTGATGCACCGTCTTAAACATCACTGTCAGCTGCCTCTTCTCCTTGTGTTGGTCGGAAGACTGGGCTTCAATGGTGGAGGTTTATTTCAGGGCAAGAGAAAAAAAGCAATCTGCCTATCGTTGGCCTGATTTGCTGACCCGGGTTCCTGGTGGGTGGTCTGTCCTTTGAAGAAGCTCCTTGGGTCTTTACTGTCTGTGCTTTTTCCACTTGAAAGAAACACACACTAAGAAACAGACATAATTGTGCATGTATACACACACGCACATGTTTAAGTATGTGTGATATGTTTTAATTAACAAAATAATACATGGCTGTTGTACCATTAAAAGGAAGTAGAAACATACATGAGAAAAGGCAAAAATCTTTCTCTTTTGGGTTCTATAGGCACACAAACATAGATATCTATACATTTACATCTCTATGAAGAACCTTGAAGTTTTACATTGATAGGATCATCGGTGACATTTATAAGTTGTTTTTGTACTTAATGACATACTGTAGGGATCTCTTCACATATGCTCATAAATCTCTGCCCCATGGTTTGTACAGCTGCCAGTGATTTCAATGTAAACTGTATGGTCTCCTATTCATCAACCTTTAGTATGAAGTAAAATAATATATAGTGATAATAGCAGGAAAATATTGATTGAGCATTTCTGTGTGCCAGCGCTGTTCTAAGCACCTTATGTTTATTAACTCTTTAATCCTTACAAAACCCAAATAAGGTAGAATTTATATTTCTATCTTACTTTGTATGGGAACATTTGGGCACAGAGAGGCTGAGTAACTTGCTCAAGGCTGCTCAGCTGGGAAGTGGCAGAGCCGGGATTCATATCCAGGCGTCTGGCTCAGCACATGTGCTCTTAAGTTTGTTTGTTTGCAATTCTAAATGATGCTGCAGTAAACGTCCCCTGTAGATGCATCGTTATGAATTCTCACTGATGTTTCGGAAGGAGAGATTTCTAGCAGTGGGAACGCTGAGCCATAGCTTCACCCTCATTTTGATAGGAATTTTGGACATGTTTTAATGTCCGAGCAGGCATCACGTATAGGAGAGACAGAGAGAAGCATAGATGTCAGAGTGATGAAGCATTCACGTGTCACAGTTAGTGGCATAAAGCCTGGGGGGTAGGCTTGGTAGGTTGCAACATGCTCTCTGTGGGACGATTAACAACAAAGAGAGAGCCACAATCCTCTAAGGTTGGGATTTTGCTAGAACAGGAGGAAGCAATGTTTTCCCTCTGGGAGGCTAACTGTCCAGCCCCAAGACTACTGAATCAGTGGTAAATGAGGTCCTGTCCCACTCTGTACTGCTACTGGGGACGATCCTGAAGAATGTACTTGATATAATTATAGGACCTCTGCTGTGATGAGACCCAGGGGAAGAACAGGGTGGGGGTGTGTGTTTTGTTGGGGAGGTGGGTGGGATCACATTGCATGTGTCTCAGAGCAGAGCATGGGTTTATGCTTTGGCTTTCCTTTCTTGTGCAGTGACAGAGAGCCGAGGGATCGTGGACAGCCTGCAGAAGTTTTCCTCACTGCCTGCTTACCTACCCACGAGCTTGAGCATCTCCAACGCAGAAGAGTCCTTCTTCCTTAAAGAGGCCAACCAGGACCTGACGCGGAACTCCAGTCTGCAGGCCCGGGTGGAGCCCTTCTTCATTTACCGGGCCCGGAGCCCCCCTATCATCAATGCCAGCTATGGCCCGTTTTCGGTGGAGAAGACCATCCCCCAGGAGCTCCTGCTGATGTCCACGCCCTTTGGCAACATGGAGAGGTTTCCCTTCAACTGGAAATTAAAATCCCACATCCTTGACAGCTCCATCTACTCCAATAGACCCAAAGTGCAGACCTTGTTTTATATCACTGGCATGGGCTGGGATGACAGCGACCCTGCGGACGATCTACCCTGTGTCAAGATGTTTGCTTTCCCTGAGGCCAGGGAAGTAGCAGCCAGCTGTCGGCTGCAGGGGGCCCCAGGACTTTGTGTGGCTGAGCTGGAGCTGCTCCCTGAGTGGTTCAGCTCTGGCCTGGACCTGGAACCCGAGGAGGAGATCCCAGCCCTGCTGGGGGGTACCGCCATGGAGCTCTTCTTCACACTGTACCCGGCCGATGAGGCTGGGCAGTGTCCTCTGGAGGAGGAGGGCAAGTGGGAGAACAACATCCACTCGGGCCAGGAGAGCCCACAGCAGGTGTTTCCTGCCCGGGAGAGGATCGGGAGTGTCGTGGTCTACCCAACACAGGATGACCTGAAGTGGTCCCTGGTGAACTTGGATGAGAATGTCGTCATCTCAGTACCTCTAAACCTAGTGCGGGAAGGGGACACAGCCACCTTTTTGGTCTCTCTCACAAGTGGCTCTGTGGCAGACCAGTTCACTCTTAGGTAAGAGGCTTTGTTGTATTGGACGGGATAGAAATAAGCTTGTAATCAGTGAGTTGTCAAGTTATAAAATGGGTTTTGATCATTCGCTGAGTATTGCCAAAGATAAATATAGCTGGGCGTTAGTTAACATGGTGGAAATAGGTGTACTCAGCCATGACTTACAGAAGGGGAGAAAACAGAGCTCCATTCCTATTTGTGCAGAGGCGATTTGAAAATTTTAAAGCAAGAGCAAGAGAGGGAGCACGGTGGCTGCTCAGCGGAGTCAGAGAAGTGAAATAGCACAAAGGGTGGGTCAGGGCAAGTGCGATGGGGCTGCCTGCATCTGCTTGCTGGCAGTTATCCAAATTAGGGTTTTGTCCTCCCACAGAGGCTGGGAGACCGAGGCCCTGCCTTTCCTGATGATTATATTTTAGAGGAATAGTCCTTGAGAGAGATGCTTCTTAATTGCAAGAGACATATTTACAATCATAAGCTCCTTTTAGTAAATGCTCTAAGAAAGGGAGGCTAGGGCTGATCATCAGGCGTGTGTGGCTGGAACAAACAGTAAATCCCCCTGGCCACGCTGTGTTTTCTCAGGCAGGCACTTTAGAGGGGCTGAGGTCATCTTGTGGAACAACCTTATCCTACTAGAAGCCATGCTAGAGTTTGGCCAAGTTCCCTAGTGCGGGAGTTTGGATGGAGTTGTCATGTGCTGAGAGTTGAGCAGGTCTCAGTGTCCCCTGTAGTAAGCAACTGAAAACATAAAACAGAGACTCAGGCAAGATAATAAACCAGGGGCTGGAAATTTGGGGGGGTGCATATAGTCTTTCTGGTGAGTAATCAAGTTGGCTGTTGTAGCAGGAAAGCAGCTATAAATGAATGGGTGTGCCTGTGTCCCAATGATACTTTATTTATAAAAAGAGGCAGAAGGCTGAATTTGGCTCATGGGCCATAGTTGGCCAACCCCTGCAACAGATGATCATGATTGAACTTGAGTATTGGACACTACCAAGTCTACAGGAATTTGAGCTGGATCTTGAAGGATGAGTGGAATTTGAGGACAGAGAAAGGAATGGTTCAAAATTGGGGAAGCAGAGTCCAATCAGGAGATGGAGACCACACATGTATATTAAAAGCAAGAATTTAATATAAAGAACCAACCACACTGGGTGTAAAGAAATATTAAGTAGGTAACTGAAAAGGCAAAAGGGCAGTGTGGAGGTATGTGGTATTAGGTAAGCAGGTGCTGCTCTCATCTCTTAGGCTGGGAGAACAAAGGGAGAAGTTAAAATTACAAAAACTTGAAGCTTGGAGAAGCACCCTGCAGAGGAGAATCTCAGGCCCTGACAATGGGCAGATTTGTTGGTACTGGTGTCACCAGGGCTGGGGCAATGAAGCTCTTTCAATAATTGGAATACTGCAAACTGGGTTCACCTGCTGAATTGTAGCTGCTGTTGTGAAGCAGCAAAGCCAAGCGCTACTGACCAGAGCAAGAAACAAACAGGAAGCCAGGTAAGGGGAGAGTCCTCCTTCCTCCTCCTGCCTCCCTGTCACCCTTTAGCGCCCCCTACTGACAGAAGAAAACAGGGTTCCTGTGGGCAAAGGAGAAGCTTGCAGAGGGCCAGCCCCGGTGCATCACAGAGCTGAAGGGTGGGTCTGATGGTAGGAGACAATAGTCTCATAAATGTTATAGCCTGAAAAATGGGGAAAAGAGTAAAGAATAATTATGACCTGTGGGGACAGGAAAGGCACCAAAGCATCTTAAACTGGTATTTAAAGGATGTCCCTAATACCAGATAGCAAATTTACACAAATGATAACAGGCATTTATTCATACAAAAGACTCAAAGAATCCAGGTAAACTGAGTGTTGCCCTTGAACCCCGCCTTCCAAATCTTAGTCCTTTCCCCAGAAATAAGGAGATTTAAAAAAAAAAGGTCCTGGGAGTATCCTTCTAAATTTAAAAAAATTTGCATTTATATACATATAGGTTCATAAAGAAATACAGGTTTGACTCTTGTTTTACATAAATGGTATGATGGCCATGGAATATAGGCTGTTTTCAAAGGCTGTAATGGATATTTTATGCGTAACTTTTTGAATTTATGTGTATTTTCCTAGATTTTCAAATTTGATATATGTTTAAATGTAATATTCTTAAAATTATAAAAGTACCTCTATGTCTATATCCCTTTCTTCTGTCTAACATCTATCTTTTCCCCTTTTCAAAAAATTTATCGGACTTGTCAAAGTTAATTTTATTGGCCTTTTCAAAGAATTAGTGCTTAGTCTGTTAATCAATCCTGTCTTACGAAATCTTCAGATTTATTGTTTTCTCTTTACCCAGTTTCTTCCTGCTGTTTTCTCTGGGTTTATTATAGTTGGTTTTCTTTAGTTCCTTTAGCTGAGTAAACTTTATTTGCAATCTTTGTTATTTTCTAACAATATATTTAAGGCTTTTCATTATATTTTGAGTATTAATTAGGCCACATCTCATTTAGGTCCATATTTTTGTGTTTATTTACAATCACACTCCTCAGAGTTTAGCTCTAAGTTTATTTATTTATTTATTTATTTATTTGAAACAGAGCCTCAAGCTGTCCCCCTGGGTAGAGTACTGTGGCATCACAGCTCACAGCAACCTCCAACTCCTGGGCTCAAGCGAGTCTCCTGCCCCAGCCTCCCAAGTAGCTGGGACCACAGGAGCCCGCCACAATGCCTGGCTATTTTTTGGTTGCAGCTGTCATTGTTGTTTTGGTGGCCCGGGCTGAATTCGAGTCAGCCACCTTAGGTGTATGTGGCTGATGCCTTAGCCACTTGAGCCACAGGCTCCAAGCCTAGCTCTAAGTTTAATTGGTTCCCATCACTTTTATCCCACATTTTCCTCTTTAGATTTATTTATACTTTCGGGGGCTACATTGCTAGTAATTCTTTCAGGTAGGTTTCATGGATGGTGCGGTTTCTGAGTCCTTTTATACTTAAAAATATCTTCATTTGCTTTCACATTTGAATGCTGCTTTGGCTGTGTGAGGATTCAAGGTTCAAAATTATACTTAAATACTCCTTTTCCTTTTTCAGAAGAATCTAGATAATCTGAATCTTTTTTCCCCCAATTTTCTTTGTGGATAATCCATTTTTTTTCCTCTTTGAAAACCTTTGGCTTTCCCTTCATCCTGGTCTTCTTAGATGGTACTGTGATGTGTTCAGATGTGGGTCTTTTTTTATTCCTTCTAACTGGGACGTAGGACCCTTCATTCTGAAGACCCATGTCTCTGTAAAATGTTGAGAATTTTCTTCTATTAATTTTTCTCCTGTTAGATGTTATAACTTCTTAGTCTATTCCTCATTTCTCTTATTTTTCCTTTAACTTTACTTCCTTCTTGCACTTTGTGAATTCTGTGGAATTTTCTAGCTTATTTTTTTTTTATTAATCATAGCTGTGTACATTAATGCAATCATGGGGTATGATGTGCTATTTTATAGCTTATTTAATTGACTTTTCCACTGTGTGTGTGTGTATATATATATTTTTTTTTTAAAAGAGAAGCATGAAATAAAATTTATTGAGGAGTAAAAAGATAGGCTTACAGAGTAAGAAAGTTTATAAAGCAGGATACATTTGCCAGAGACTGCAAACAGGCCTCCATTGCCAGAGCAAGTAGGCAGAGAGGCCTGTATATATATTTTTGTTATTTAGACTATTTATTGAGTTTTCAAATTAATTTTAACAATCAAATTTTAATTACTGTTATTTCTAGTTAATTCTTATGGTTGAAACATCCTGTCAAATCTTGATGAAAATTATGATTATACTCATTCTAAAGTCTTATTTTGTTTAATACATTCTGAGTTTTCCAAGGTTAGTTTCTCTATTTGTTGGGTTTGAGAAGTCCCTGTTATTTTTCCTAAATGTTTAGTAATTTTGGGTATGTGTTCGCTGTTGTAATTCCTATAGGAGGAGACTGTTTACTAGTTCTGTGACTATTCACCACGGCAGCTCCTACCAACTGGGGAAGAGGGCTTGCTGGGTGGGGTTTGCCAAGAGTTTGCCTTCTGGGATGGGAGGTGCAGGGGGGATTGGAAGGAAGGGCATGAAGGCTTGGAGGTAAATGTATTAGTTTCCTCTTGCTGCTGTAACAACTTACCACAGACTTAGTAGTTTAAAACAACACAATTTATTATCTTGAAGTTCTGGAGGTCAGAGTCCGAAATGGATCTGCAGGGCTGGGCTCTTTCTGGAGGTTGTAAGGGAGAATCCATTTCCTTGCCTTTTCTAGATCTAGAGGCTGCCAAGAATTCCTTGGTTTGTGACCCCACGTCACTTCAATCTCTGCTTCCGTTGTCACATCCTCGCTAACTGGCATCCTGCCTTCAATTAGCAATTGACTGCAGCATTCAGCAATTCCTCCCTCTTGGTGAGAACTGAGCCCGTTGCTCCAAGCAGCCCCTGCCACTGCTTGTGGGAGGGCTGACGCATGAGTCTAAACTTATTTGCTATCTCTGGTAGAAGTGAGAACTTTGCTGGACTCATCCAGCAAAGAGGAAAGGGAGGGAAGATGTTCTGGTGGTCGCAGAAGCCATGGAGTCTGGTGGGGAGAGGCATTTCAGTGCATACACAGCACTAGGTAATGTTCATTGAGGACTTAGGATGGTCCAGCTCATGTTGTAAGTTTTTTTTATATCAATCAGCTCACTGAACTCCGTCAACAAACAACTCAGGGGCAAGTACTATTATTATCTCATTTTTATGAGGCCCAGAGAGATGTAGCTTGCCCAGGGTTGCACAGTTAGGGAGTGGTTGGTGTGATCCCTGGTGATCTGGACTAGAGCCCACTGCTCCTCACAGACACAAGGGGCACCAGCTGCACTCCCCAACTACAGCCCCCAACTGCGTGTGGCCCAGTCAGACTAGAGGTGAGAGTTAGTTTAGGGAGAGGGTGGTGGTGAATTTAGAGATGAGAGCAGAGGACCCAGCATCCAGACTGTAGGGGGCCTTGAAGTGTTATTCTGTTGGTTAAGTAGAAAATCCTCAAGTTTTTTCCTTTTTCCCTACAGAAATTAATGTTGGAGCTGAAATGGACTTTAACCCTGACTTTGCTTTGGGAAGTCAATGATGAACTCTTAGCCTCCTGGGAATAGTATCCCTGGGTCTTCTGATTTGGGATTGTGAGTCTGCAGCCTTCTGGCAGGGAACATATCTAGTCCAAAATTTGCAAACTGGTGGCCCTAGCCAAATTCAGCCTGCAGATGATGGTCTTTAAAAATGTTGAGTAGAGTTACCAATGTCTTTGTCCAGGGAGATGTCATATACCACGTTCTTTGAAAGTTTTGAAGATCTGGCAACTTGGCAGCACTTGGTTATAGTTGAGGAGAGCTTCCCCTATTAGATGCATTGCACATTGTCTGGTTTACTCCAGTCCCCACCGCCCCCTTTTGTCTTATACCTGGCCCTCTTTACTCACTTCTGTTTACCATCTGGCTCCTGTAGGCATTTGAATTTTGAACCCCTAATACAATATTGAAAAAAGAGGGATGCAGTGCTAAAAAGAGGGCCTAGAGTTTAATCTGTGAGGGAAAGCACCCCCAATTCATCCACTGTGTGTGTTGGGGGGGAGTCAGAAGTGACCAGTGGGAGCATCATGGGGAGCAAAAGTATCCCCCATCATCTTTGGCATGGAGGGAATTAGTTACTTCACACAGAGCATGTAGAAGAGTGCCTGGCACTGCAGGGGTTCAGCAAGTCTTCATCAATACTATTATTTGCTATAATGCTGTCGTGTGTCAACTGATGCTGTTATTTGCTATAATGCTGTCGTGTGGTGATACTAACTCATCCTTTTAAATTATTGTGTGGGCCAAGCATGTTGGCTCATGCCTGTAATCCTAGCACTCTGGAAGGCCAAGGCGGGTGGATAGCTTGAGCTCACGGGTTCAAGACTAGCCTGAGCAAAAAGTGAGACCTCGCCTCTACTTTAAATTGAAAAACTGTTTCTATAATAGAAAAACTATAGAGGCAAGAGGATTGCTTGAGCCCAAGAGTTGGAGGTTGCTGTGAGCTATGGTGCCCCAGTATTCTACCCAGGACAATAGCTTGAGACTCTGCCTCAAAAAAAAAAAATCAAAATTATTTTGTGTACTTATGCCAAGTTCTGTGTTAACCCTTTAATTGCATCTCTAATTCTGCTGTGAGCCACCGTACAAGGCTGGGTATTACTCCTATCCATTTTATGGATGTTAAAACTGAGACTCCAAGGAGCAAGCAGCTAAGGGTTCCTGTCTGGAGTTACACACTGGGGAGATGATGGAATTGCAGTGTGAGCCTGCACGTGTGAGTTGACATCCCCAGTTTTAAAGCACTCTTCTGGGCTGTTCTGTTTGCCTGGATGGGGACTTGTCTTCACTATCAAAGCTCTCACTGTGAGCATTTAGGTTATTTATTAAGCTTTATCTGATGGCCAGAGAATAATGCATTGAAATTGTGGAAATCAATGAAGATCATCCAAATGAGAACAAACAGAGGATATTTATTCAGAGCTTGCTGTGGCAAGGGAGTCAGCTTCCATCAGTTGTGTTTGGCAGAGACTCAAAGGCAAGCAGGGGGGCTGGGTAAAGGGAAGGGCCCCGGGTGTTGGAGGCAGGTTAACTAGAAGTGGATGTCTTATGTGATGGGCTTGGGGAGCATATTTGGCTTTCTCTGGTTGGCCCTGAGTTGGAAGCAGAGGCTAAAAAGAAAAGCTTGAAGTCCTGACCATTCTGGGTCAATTGTTACAGAGGTTGTGATTTGATTTCCTGGGCTAGTTGCCACCACATGGTAGGTTAAAGGTCTATTGTATGTGGTCTGGCTATTGTCTGCTTGTATGTTCAGTCTTTTAAAGTGCTTTTTTTGTTGTTTTAGGCCTAGGGACATGTATTATCTCCCAACATAACTGATTGTTTAATCATGGGTCTCTTATGAATGAAATGTGACATATTTCTTTCTGGCTCAGATGAAGCCCTGGCTCAAAGCGTGAATGTGCACAATATTTGCTGAGATCTAATTTCAGAGCTGGGGACATGTGGAAAAGGGACAGATGTGTACCGTTTCCACGTGCCATGTTGCTATTTCAGATCACATATTGTAGAGGGGGCCAGTTTGAACAAAAGTTGAATGGTTATTCTCTAATGCCAAAATAGATTCCGGGAAACATTAACATCTAATTTTCCCCGTACTTTGAAAAACCTTTCAGCAAAGGGTCATAAAGTAGGGTTGGAGGGTGCTGGAGGCTGGTGGCAGGGCAGGGCCAGGCTGGAATCAGGTTAGATCTCTTCCACACATACAAGGAAGTTTTAAATATGAAAAATTCCTCTTTCCAAATATGATATCTCTGAGGCTGAAGACAGACTACCTGAATTTGAATCCTGGCTCTGTTATATACCAATTGTGTCACCAGGGGAAAGTTACTTAACCATTCTGTGCCCTAGTTTCCCTACCTGTAAATGGGGACACTTAATGCCTTTGTCTGGCCATATGGTTGATTCTCCCTATTCTCTGATAGCCCAAGCTGAGCCATCAGTAAATCCTGGGGCTCTTTCTCCATACTATCCAGATTCTATCTACCTCCACAACCATGACCCAGGTCCAGCTAGTGTCCGTTCTTGGTTGGACGCATACAAGAACCTCCTGACAGGGCTCCCCACCTCCACTTTTGCTCCTACAGTCGGTTCTTAAATAAAAGCCAAGGTCCTTGTATCGATTGTTACCTCCTGAGCTTCTCTCCCATGACCCTTCTTCCCTCCCTCCCTCAGCCCCAGGCCCAGGCCCAGCCACTGACCTCCTGTTGGCCTCAGGCACCCTCCTACCTTTGCTCTGGCTCAGAGAGCCCACCCTCATCTGCTCTGGCTCAGAGAGCCCACCCTCATCTCCCTGCTGAACACTGCACTCCCACCCCACTGTGCCCCCGGCCTACTTTATCATTTTTGTGCATGATGTATAATATCATTGTTTGTGGATTGCCTGTCCCTTCCTGCTAGCACATGAGCTCTGTACGGGTAGGGACCTAAGGATCTACAACAGTGTCTAGCACATCGCAAGTGCTTGATAAATATTTGTGGAATGAATGAATGAATTCAGAAGTATCGTAAGGCATTTGTTACTGAATTATCAAGGTTGTATGAATTCATGATGTACATAGACAGGAGTTACATAAATACTGAGGATTAGGACACGATGCAGTTGTGGCAAAAAATTCCTCCTGCCTGTAATGTGAGAACCGATTCCTCACTTCTAATCAAACAGTGGGCTGTGTGAGTGATCCTAAACTTTCATAATTCAGATATCACCTTTCAGTTTTTCTTAGTCATATCAGACACCACCATGTTTCACCTTCTTAAATTAAATCAGCTATATATACCTTCTGTGCAATTTTTATTTACTCTTTTTATTTAAATCAAATCAGTTTTTAAAACTCTTATAAATGCATTTTAAAAGGAAACCTAATACCTGGTATCATAAACAGAAGAAACCAATATTACTTATTAATACCAAAGAGTATTATAAAGATAAATTACGTAAAATAAAGCACAAAAAACACAGCCCTGTTCAGTTCTAAGTGGGTTCCATCACCTGCTGCAGACTGTGGAGCTGTGGCCTGCTCTTGGCATGAAGGAAGAGCCGTGCTTGCTATGAAGAGTCCAGGCCACACCGCCACTTTCTCGTGGGAGGGGTCAAGGCTTAAAGGAGAACCTGCAGAGGATGCTTGTCTCACCGTGTGACTTGATGTCATCCAAGGCCACATCTGGGCATCACTAGAACCATCTGCAGACCCAAGACCCATGTCAGGCCTTGGGAAAAGTGGCTGGTGTTGACTTTCTCATCCATGGGGTGGAGAAGACAATCCAGGCTCAGCCCCAGCCTCCACCTCTTGGGCAGCCTCACCCCAGGGTTGGAGGCAGAAAACCTAAGTGACAACTGTTGGGGTGGGTGCCCTGGAGACTGCCAGCTCCACGTACTGTATTTTGCTGTGGATAACATGTCCCCATGTATAACGTGCACCCATGGCTTTTGGCCCAAACTCTCAGGAAAAAAACTTCCATTTCAATTTTTTAATTCAATTTTTACTTGTTTATATTTAGGTACTTTTTTTTATTATAAAAGGAATTTTAGCATTTATTTTTCAACATATTATGGTATAAGAAATGTTATGTAACAAGTAATTACAAAACACAAGAACAGATACAAGGTAAAGAAATGTTATGTACCAGTCACAAATTTATAATATTCACGCATGATAGAAGGTCAAGAGCTCTTTGTCACTGTCAGTATTGGAAGTATCATCTTCTTCAATTTCTGCATTACTGGTGTCTTCTAAAGAGTCGCTTTCCTCATCCAGGTAAACTTTAGTGTTATCAGTTCCATCCATAGAGCTGCAGATGCCACATGTTTTACATGACTTCATAACCACTTCCTCCTTGACAACATTCCACGAACTTAGGATCCAATCACAAACCTGGGTGATAGATGCTTTCTTGATTCTGCCTGTAGGTGTTAAATCGTTACCAGCTGATTGCTGGTACAGAGTGGCACAATGGCCACTCTTTCTTCATGAGGGACTTAAAAGGCTTGTTTACTGACACATCAAGAGGTCGCAATTGGCTGGTTAGCCCATCAGGTATCACAGCAAGTTGGGTTTTCAAGTCTGCTGTGATTGCTTTTGAACTTCATGTAATGTGGGCTTTTGTTGCAAATTGGGTGTTCAACAAAACTGATTACTATACTGTAGGGTGTTACTTTTCTGCCCCCTTGATCTTAGCCAAAAGGCCGAGAAGCAATGGCATTATTTTTCATGTGGATATAGTTAGTGCTTTCTAGAGTTACACTTTTAATGTGTAAGCATTAAATAAAAGAATAAAAATATGTAGAAATGGAATTAGTTACTACTCATATATAATGTGCAACCTTATTTTTCCCTCAAAAATTTGGGATAAAAAGTATCCATTATACCTGACAAAATATGGCAGTTGTCACTGATTGCATGAATGTTTTGTGGTTACCTATTATGTGTCACACGTCTTGGTGACACCGTTTGTTTTTCTCCTTCCCTTTCTAATTTCCAGAAAAAAACACCTGTGTTTCCATCCCTCATGAAGTTCACGTTCTCCATGGGGGGCAGGGACAGTAAAGACACAAATAAACACATATGCAATTAACACCCACTCAAAGTGCCATGCAGGACACAAACAGAATGCAAAACATTTAAATTTGGGGTCATTTAAAATTGTTTTTAGCTTTCTAGTTTGGAATCATTTTAGACACAGAAAAATTGAAAAGACCTCACCTTTCTTTGATGCCGGTGTCATATAGAACCACGGAGTGAGTATCAAAACCAAGATTTACATTGATATAATATCACTGAATCATTAACTCATCTGCAGAGTCCCATTTATATCCTTTTTCTGATCTAAACCAGGATCCCACACAGAATAGAGTTGTTGCATCTCCTTGTTTCTTCAAGTCTATTCTGTAATCTTCTACTGGCCAGGTGCTTTTGAGAATGCTCCTCAATTTGGGTTTGTCTGATGTTTTCTCTTGATTGGATTGAGGATGTACAAAGTTGGTCAGGATAACAGTGAAGCGCCCTTTCCTCCTCAGTGTGTGATATTGGGAGGTACTGCGTGTATCTCATTAGCAGGGATTGTTAAGGCAGTGTCTGCCCAGTTTCTCCACTGTAAAGTTGCTATTTTTCCCTTTGTAATTAGTAACCACAACATCTGGGAAGATTACTCACATATCCTGTTTTGCTTTATCCTTGTGGCCACGAATTTTAGCATCCATTGACGATGCTTGCCTCGCATGCAGTCATTTCCAAATAAATGACTTACAAGTGAATATTATGGAAGAATCTTGGCTCTTCCTAATCACTTCTTATTTGAATTCATATTGCGAGACAAAGTAGCAGACATAAGAACCACGTTTGCTCATTTCCAGTTGCCAGCATGAATTCACAAAACCCTGATTCTGGGATGACGTGCAGCTCTCCGGAAGGTTGTTTTAGAGACAAAACAGGATAGAACATGTGGCCCCCGCATCCCTTGCCTGAGTCACTACATTCCTTACTAGACAAATGATCTTAGCTGTTGCCCTTTCCTACATATGAGATGACATCTGACAGGGTTCGTGATCATGCTTCTACAACTTATGGCCAGATAATACATTTATATTCAAACTTTCATATGAAGTCTCCACAACCTATACAGACTCTATAAACTAAAACACTGGTTCAAAATGGTCTGGCAAAACCTTTCTAAAAGACTCTTCCTGGACTGAAGTCCTCAATAAGACTCTAAATAAAACTAACTGTAAGAATTTAGTCAACAATACTATGTACAAAGATGTGACCCATAGCAATTAGATGTCATGGTAGACATCGCTAGACTTTTCCTGCCTGGTGCTGAAATGAAGGAAGGTGGTCTGTGCACTCAGGGAATCTGTAAGGCTTTGAAGAGAGAGATGTTTTTGACCTAAAGTGTTAATTGGCGATGTAAAGTATGGCGCAATTACCTGTGGAAGTGGTGAGGGCAGGAAGTGATGTCAGATAAAGGGGGTCATTGCAGTCCATGGTGGTAAACCAGGGCAGGCCTCTTGGAAGAAGAAGGGATTGTGGGCAGGTTTGGGATCCATTAAAGGAAAAAGGGGGCTAGGGGTAGGGCAGTGTGAGCATAGGATCTGGAGTGCTCAGGAAGCTCTCAGGAGGCAAGTTTTCCAAGTGATTAGAATCAGGCTTGGGGTGGCATCTCAGCTCCCCTCCTTACTGGCTGTGTAACCTCATGCGTGTTATGACACCTCTCTGAGCCTTGCCTTCCTTTTCTGTTCAATGAGACTGGTAATATAGCACCTGTCTTTCTGGATAGCAGTGAAGAGTAAATAAGATAATGAGGGAAGGGACTGAGTCCAGTGCCTGGCAGCAGTTTTGACTGTGATTCTTGGTGCCAGCCTTAGCAGCATGTAAGAGGATTCTGGAAGCTGCTCAAAGATGCACGGCAGGGACATTCCCAGTGCCCACCTCATCCCTGGGAGCGGCTCCCACCTACTGTGAACTTGTCAAATGAAGGATAAGTGTATGTTGTCATCTCTCATCCCCTTAACAGCTCTGGAGAGGACTATTTCCTCTATTTAGAGATGAAACAAGTTCAGAAGCAATTAATCACTTACTTGCCGTAGGGTCACACAGCCAGAAAGCCACAGAACCAGTACTTCAACCCAGGTCAGCTCACTTAAAGCCTGTGTCTCTCTCATAGTCCTCTGTTTAGAATGTTAATCATCTTTATGCTTACTTTTTTATTTTTGCAGTTTTTGGCCAGGGCTAGGTTTGAACCTGCCACCTCTGGCATATGGGGGCTGGCACCCTACTCCTTTGAGGAGTAGGCACCACCTCAAGCACAGGCACCACCCATATGCTTACTTTTTATACTTAAAAAACCAGCACCTTGTTTTAGCATTCCCCCCCAGTGGCACCCCCAAATCCAGGCTTTGTCAATTTCTTTTCTTGACTAAAACTCAGATTTCCCTCGAGGAGACTGCATGGATACAGATGCTTTGAAATCTGCAATCCTGGAGCCCAGATCAAGTCTAGAGCTTAGAGTTTAGATTTCAGTCGAGCTGGGAAGTGAAGGCAGGTGATTATTTCCGGAACGAACTGTAACCTGCAAGGTATGCTTAGCTAACATGAGTTCCAAATGTCATCTGCTGTGTTTAGTGAGCATGTTTCTACTAATTAGAACATGGTGCTTAACCCCAAATCTGCCCTGTTTTCTTTTCCAAATGTATCGAAATCTGTGAGCTCCAAGGGAGAGGTTGGTAGGGAGCGAGTGTAAATTTCAGATGCTTCAGCGGATTCTGTGCACACAGGAGATTTTATACCTGTGCTGTTAGCTTTATCTCAGGCCACAACTTTGGAAAACTAGTAAACCTAGATTATGATGGCAGCCGATAATTTGGTGAACACTTAGTTTGTACCAAGATGTGTTATGGCTTTAACCCTTATAATCACACTGGGAGGTTAGAGGAATTGTCTTTCAAGTCCATTTTAGAGGTGAAGAGATGGAGTCTGTGCACGTGCTCAGGTATGAGGTGTTTGTGGCAGGGTTACTTGTCTGCAGGTGGCTGGTGCATGACCTTGATGGACCTTGGTAACCAGCCTCAACACCTTTCCTTCCTTCCACTTCTCAGGGCTTCCTGATCTCCGGGCACCATCTTTCTTATTGAAATGCTCACAGGGTGTGGCTCTGTCGCATCCGTGATGCCAAATGCACAATTCCTCAGTTATGTTCCCCTTGTGTTTATGTAGTTTTTTCTTTAAGAGTCTATCCTAGTAATTTTATTTCACATGACCTGGAATATTGTTTTTTTTGTTGTTGTTGTTTGTTTTTTGCAGTTTTTTGGCTGGGGCTGGGTTTGAACCCACCACCTCCAGTATATGGGGCCAGTGCTCTACTCCTTTGAGCCACAGGCGCCACCTTGGGGTTTTTTTTTTTTTAAAGAAACTCCAGGGGTTTTTATATATGTCCTAGATTATATATGTGTGTGTGTGTGTGTGTGTGTGTGTATTTTATTGTGGTAAAAATTACATAATGTGAAATCTACTCTATTAACACATTTTAAAATGTACAATACTATAATGTTGACTAGATGCACATTATCATAGAGCAGGTCTCAAGAGCTCATTTGAGGACTGAGGCTTTGTACCCATGCCATAGCAATTCCCCATTTCCTCCTCCCCCAGACACTGGCACACACCAGCCTACTCTCTGCTTCTATGAGTGTAACTCCTCAAACACCTCACATAAGAGGAACCATGAGTGATTTTTCCTTCTATTACTGCCTTCTTTGCCTATTTAAAAATTTTTTTTTTTTTTTTTGGCAATTCTAACCTGTGTGGCATGTTAGGGTTGGTTTCAGTTGATTATCTTTTCACTCTTGAATGGGCCTCATTGCTTGATGTCTTCATAGATTGGGCAATTTTGGATTGTATCTTAGACACTATGAATGTTCAGTTGTAGAGACACTGCATTCTGGTTTTCTTTTCCAGTGTTTCTTTTGGTTCATTAGGCAATTCATTTGGTTTCACTCAAACTACAAATCTCACCATGAATCTTTTGTCTTTAGTTGAGATGCTTTAGTTGAGACTAGTCTGAATATACAGACCTGATTTGTAGTTCAAGGTTCAGCCAGGGATATTGATAAGCAGGATTTGAGTGTTCTCTCTCTCTCTTTCTTTCTCTTTCATTCTCTCATTTCTATTTAGATCTTGGACTCAGTTCTGTGGTTCCCTACTACCTAACTTCAACTACATTTTTTCCATTTGTGGTGCTCTCTCTGTCCCCTAAGTTGACAATTGAATTATCCTGTAGGCTAAATGAAGCAAAAATGGAGTAAATCCTTCTTTAGAATGTTCCTCCTCTGAGTATAGACTCCCTACCATGATCAGCCCATTTCTCTTTACTCTTCAGACCTTCAGGTAGCTGCTTTGAAAATTATGTCTGGAGTTTACAAATGTTATCTGAGAGGGTTGCTCCTATAGAATCTCACTCAACCATTATCAGAAGTAAATTTAGTCCATTTACATTTAGTGTAATTATTGATATGGTTGGAATTAGGTCTGCTATTTGTTTTCTATTTGCCACATCTGATTTTTGCTCCTCTCTTCCTTCTTTCTTGATTTCTCTTGTGCTAAGTATATTTTAGTGTTTCATTTTAACTAGTCTATTGTCTTTTTAGTTACATCTTTTTGTATTTTTAAGTGATTGCTCTAGGGATCGTAATATGCATCTTTAACTTTATCACCATCTAATTAGAGTTAATATTTTAGGTCAGTGGTTCTCAACCTGTGGGTTGTGACCCACAGGAACTGTATTAAAGGGTTGTGGCCTTAGGAAGGTTGAGAACCACTGTTTTAGGTAAATGTAGGTTAGTTTGCAATAGTACGGTGCCATTCTCCCCATTCTTTGTGTTATTGTTATATCTCTATATGTTATACTTTGATACTTTAAAAAATTGCAGTTATTTTGTAGACTTGTCTGTCAGTTTGAGTTTGTTTGCTGTGTCCTCATGCTTAATTCAGGGTATACATGTGCTGCATGAATGCCACAGAAATGATACTGTATTCTCATCACATCCTCTTCAGTGGTGCATGATTTTAATTTGTGTTGTTATTGTTGATGTTCACCTTGATTACATAATTAAGGTGATATCTGCCAGTATTTTCCATTGTAAAATTATTGTTTTTCTCTTTGTAGTCAGGAAAAATTTTGTGGGGAGTTACTGTGATATTATATAAACATTCCATTCCTTCTCCAAATTTCAATTTACTCACTTGTTAATTTACATTTGTATGGAGTCATGATATACTTTTATTGCATAGATTTGCCCAGTGGGAGGCAGCCATGAAAGATTAGGGATGGGAAAAAGCAGAGAAAGGAGGGTGATTACTTCCCTCTTATTTAGCTTCCTGCTATGTCTCTGTCAAAGGCTGTACCTCCTCTGCAGTTTTGGCTCCTATAGGACATGTGCCCCACAGGAGTAGACCCTGCAAAGAAATGAGCTCCCACTGGGTGGCCCCAGGTCCTGGCTTTTAGGTAACAACATCTCCTTGCTGTGTCTTGCCTGGAAATGCACATTTTGATGTGTCTGGGAGTTTGATAATAATTGAAGCCTTGGAAAGGATAACTTTTTTTTCAGTAAAAATTCTGAGAAGAAAAAAAGAGCTTATAAACGATTCCTGAAGGACTCCAACATTTAATAGGTTGATAAATGACAAAGGTGAGTCCTCAAAACAACAGCCATAGAAGTAGCAGAAAAACCAAGAGCATATGACATCATATGAGCCAAGAGAAGAGACTGAAAACAAGGGGAGGTCAAAAGGATTGGATGCTGATGAATGCTCAAGTGGAGAAAGGAAAATCATTCTCTGGGTTTTACATATGGAGGCTATTGGTGACTTAATAAGGTGTTTAATGGACTCTTGGGAATAAAAGCCAGGTTTAAGGGGTTTGGGGGTAAGTGATCTGTGAAATTCATCCCTGTTAGGGATTTTAACAGTTACATACCAGTGGGGAGTCAGGGATTGACACCACCAATGGGACAACTGAACATATAGAAAGAAACCATTGATGGTATCAGGCCCTGACTCACCCCCATTGATATGTAACTTTAAAGTTAGCTGCATGTAGTAAGAACCCTGCCTCCCCCAAAGAACACCTACCTCACCAAGATGGGGGTATACTTAAGGAAAAGCAAGAGTGTCCACTGGTAGGTCCTGGTTTGGTGGATGTCAGCGTATCAAGTATTTTACAATATTCTCTTGGTCTCTCCCTCATTGTCACAAAATGGCTATTAGTCATCACATCTATAGTCCATTCAGAAAGAGGGAAGGAGAGGGACAAAAACTGTGTGCAACTGTCATTCCTTTTTTTTTTTTTGAGGCAAAATCTTAGTCTATTGCCCAGGCTAGAGTGCCATGGCATCAACCTAGCTCACAGAAACCTCAAACTCCTGGGCTGATGTGATCCTTCTGCCTAAGCCTCCTGAATAACTGAGATTATAGGCACCTGTCACTACCGCTTGGCTTATTTTTATAGTTTTCATACAGTCCAGGGTCTTGCTCTTGCTCAGACTGATCTTGAACTCCTGAGCTCGAGGGATCCTCCTGCACTGGCATCCCAGAATGCTAGGATTACAGGTGTGAGTAACCACACTTGACCCTGCCTCTGCCCTTCTTTAAGAATCATTCTCAGAGGTATCAATCAATATCTTTTGACTATTGCTTAATGGCTAGAGCCATTCTCTTAATCAAGCCCATCCATAGTGAGATAGGGGATTGTGGATATTTAACTGGGCATTTTGCTAGTCCAAAGCAAGCCAGGGTTTTATCGACAGAGAACAAATGGAAAATGGATATTGAGTGAGCAATTAGCATTATCTGACACATGATTTAATGGAAGCAGGGAAGGCAAATTTTTCGGTGTGTTTCCAATGTTTGTCAGGGAAGAAGAGGGGAAGAAGGAGGGCATACTGGGGACCTGGGGTGTTAGGGAAATTCTTTTCCCTGAAAGCTGAGGGCACCTTTTGCAAATTTAAATGCTGAAGTGAAGGTCAGAGTCCTAGTAGTAATATGGGGCTGTTTTTCAGGAGCCTAAAGAAGCCTCTGTGTAGCTTGTAGGTTTCCAAGACACAATTACGCAGCCATCTTAAGGTACTATTCACTTTGGAGTGGTAGAGAATTTTATTTACCAAAAAAAAAAAAAAAAAAAAAGTAATTGTGTCCCTAGATCTGCTGCATGGAAGAAGCTTAGGTGGAGCTAGTTTAGTTTCCTTTTCAACATTATACAGTTGCCCAGCAATGACTGGTGCAGTAAATAATTTTAGGGTAATTCATAGGGATGGTACTTGTGCTAATCAGAGATGCAGACTCCACTCCAGGATCTTGTCATCCTGACTAGTGGGATATTATTTGGTGAGAATTTCACCAGATTTTGTTTTCATATAATGAAATTGTAACATACCACTTATCTCTGTTAGTTTCATTAAGAATAAAAAAAAAATGTGGTCTCTACCTCCATTATGTTTAGACTGACTATCACTCACTGTCATTTAGGCAGAAGATTTCGGGGGGAAAAAATCACTTAAAACTAGGAAAGAAGAAGATGATGAATTGTGTAATCTATATTTTAAGGTTAGATACAATTTTTAATTGCATTTCTTCCTATCTGGATGTTTTAAATCGATGAAACTTTCTGCAAGACATTCAACATGAGCTCTTCTATCCCAGCATATAGTAATTAACTAAATTTGTGTCAATCTCCTTGATGATGAGCTTCTTGCAGACAGGGATTGCTGACCTGGCGGAGTCTGTGTCCCTGGCTAGGACTGGCAGTCTGTTAGAGCTCATAAAGTAACCCTTGAGTTGAATTAAATTTGAAATACAGAATAAGAAAACTTGCCAATTACCTTCAGGGTCCCAAGTAATGATTTTTCTTCACTTACAGCAATGCAGTTGCACCTGGTACTTAATAAGTGTATTGGCAGTTTCCCTCTAAATGGGAAATCAAAACCTTTTTCAGTTCTTGCGTCCCATTGGGTTTAGCCAAAGGAGTTTTTCGCCTGTCCTTGGGGTTGCAATGTCAGGATCAATGTTAAGGGATGTTTTTCCAGAGGAAAGAAGTAGGAATAAAGACGCCCTTTTTGCACAGGTTAGGATTGCCATTGGTGGTACTTTATACAAGGTATTTGAAATCGTTATTGGGTCAGAAGTAGAAAGGCAGGTGAGAAGTACAAAGACACCTGTCCTGCTGTGAATTTGCAGTGGTCTTGTTCATGACCTGAGCGCACAGGGCATGACAAGGTAAAAAGGAGCAAAAGGCCAAGCCGGGTTTTCCTGGAGTGCTGCCCACCTCTTCCACGTCATCTGGCCTGTGTGCCAGCAGCACATGCTGCCTCCCTAGCCTCCTGGAACCCGCCATGCTCACTCCGGCCTCAGGGCATTTCCTTCATTCTCCCTGCCTAGAATTCCCTTCTCTCACATCTGTGCAGCCCCCCCCCCTCCAGCCATTCAAGACTTACCTAGAATGTACCTCCTGTCCCAGTCCTGCTCTAGCCCATTTTCTTCAGAGCACTTGTCGCCCCCTGAAATCAATGAAGTTATTTATTGGTTCATTATTTGTTGTCTGTTTCCTCCATACCATGTCAGCTCTGCTCAGGCGGAGATGTGTGTCTATAGTGCCGAGAACTATGCCTGGTTTGCAGAGGGGACTCAGTAAATGGGGAGCACACACTTTTACGTCTTGCATGCAACAGTTAACACACGCGGCTTGGGGCCTGTCATGAGCTGAATTGTGTCCCCCACGTTTTTATGTTGAAGCCCCCAACCCGTGGTACCTCAGAATGTGACTGTCTTGGGATGTAGAGTCTTTAAAGAGGTAATTACATTTTTAAAAGTCACTAGTGGGGGATTTAATCCATTGTCTTCTGAGAATAGGAAGACTGTGAAGGCACTTCAAGAAGAGGACAGCCATCTACAAGCCAAGGGGAGAGGAGGCCTCAGAAGAAACTAGCCCTGCCAACACCTTGATCTTGGACTTTTGGTCTCAAGACCTGTGAGAAAATAAATTTCTGCTGTTGAATCCACCCAATCATTGGTATTTTGAGTGGCAGGTAATATAACCCTGTGTTGTGGAAAGCGATGGCATAGCCTTTTTTTTTTTTTTTT
>NW_003852494.1:5574806-5618856 GCF_000181295.1 Otolemur garnettii
TGATCAGGTCCCAATAGTGTATTTTTGATGTTGCTTCAATTGCTCGGGGTGTCCTCTTCATAAAATGTTCGCCCAGGCCGATTTCTTGATGGCATAGCCTTTAATGACATTAGTTATTAATCCAGAGTTTCCTTAACGTCCCTCATCCTAGTCTTCCCTTTCATACCTCCTGTGTTTTCTATTCTGTCCCATTATCGGGTTGAGACTTTCTTATTTCTGGAATGCATTGGCTTGTTGGTGCCACTGCTTGGCCAATGTAGGATACACAAGAGTTTTGCTCTGGAGTTTGGATTTCCTCTTTAGGGATTTTCCTTTGGGATTAGAGCTATGGAAAATATGGTTAGGGCAAAAGGAGAGCTATTACCAAGACCTTCTGACTTTCTGCAGTCCTTTCTCTGGGGGCTCATCCTTCTTAGATCTGAAATGACTTTTCCACCTAAATTCTCTGGGGGCGCAGGGAATTCTATAGTGTCTGAATTCTCTCGAGGAGTCTGCGTGGTGCAGGCTTCAACTCAGTTCACCCCCAAGCACATCTTCCTCCCTTGTTTAGATACAGAAAGTGGCTGATCTTAACTAGTAATTAGCCAGTCCCTCGAGTGGTAGATGTTTTCTGCCATGGTTCAACTTGAAGCAGGGATGCCCACAGAAGGAGATCCCACAGGGGATTCTCTGCAGGTTTCAGCCAAGTCTTCCTAATGTAATTTCCATCACAGAGACCCCCCCCCCCCTTTCTTGCTTACACTTAACTTCTTGGCAACTTTGTATGTTGATCAACTTGTATCCCTTGGCGCTCACTAGCTAATTGCAATTATGTGCTGTTAAAGGAAATGAATAGCAAAAAGAGACCATTTGTGGCTCCAATGAGAAATGAGGAAGGGTGGTTATTTCCAGCACTGTGTACAGAAAAAAAACTCAATTTTCGGGGCTTCTTGTTGCAGAAAAATGTTGAGAGTTAAATTTCATTTTGTAGCAGGGCTGGATTGCACCGCTGAAATGCATAAGATCAGATCTAACATTTCCATCACTGAGCAGGTTAATAAAGCCCCTAATAGGATTTGCTGACCATAAGAACCACAGACCAAGTCACAGAAAGGCTTTATTTATTTGCCATCTGTATGTAAATTTTGTTATTATGGAAATAGTGTCAGAAATTGTGCTGCAACTAGATAGCACACAATGTGCTGTAATAGTGGAGCTAAGATACAAAAAATAAAATAAAAAGAGTCACCTCTGTGTGTGGGGGGGTATATGAATAATCCAGCTCATTGTCACTGTAAGAATCCCAATCTCAGACTCTGAATCTAACCTGTGATCAAGGCGGTCAGGCTCATTTAAATATGCAGCCGTTACACAAAGGCTGGGAGATGGGGGCTACTATTTCAAGGGAAAAGTAGTACCAACGCCTTGCCTTTTTATTGGATTTCAGGTTCCGGTGCCAATCTGTTCTTTAGCAACTCCCCACGTGACTACAAAGAGGTACAACTTTGGAGTTAATTATAGCTGGTCATGAAGCAGAGGAACACCCTTCTTTGCTTTTCATCTTGAAAGAAACTGAACCCACCTGAAGAAATTATATCAGCACTCAGACTCTGTTACATAATTAGTGTCCTGTGTGGGTGAGCGGGTGGCTTATTTTGCAGCTGGTGGCTGCCACTGTCTTTGAGGAGCACACTCTGTAACACCTGGGTAGAAAGTTTGACTTACCATGGCTGTGTTTCCATGGTAACGTGATTGGAATTCAGAGAAGGTGGTAGACTCGCTTTGGAGAGACCTGTACATAAACTAAATTACCTTCTGTTTTCCTTTGAGTTCTTGATTTTGTTCTTTCACCCTCCCTCCAACAGTTTCCAGGTTTTAGAATGAATTTGGCCTTTAGATCATCTTAGAGAACACCTAAAATATTCAGGTACCAAATACTACAGGTGCTCGGGTGACACTGAGTTCCCTAAGTGAGAGTTGATTCCTTCAGCATCCTCTTTATATCCTGGCTAACACGAGGAGGCAGTCTCTCGCATCCTCCTAGCCACTTGCTAATCTCCTTGCCTGTTGGTTGGTTTTTGTTCTAAACAAGGAGAGCCCACATCGAAGGTTGGTAGCCTTTGGCAGGCAGCAATCTGGCAAGAATTCAATCTGTTTTTACTGTACTTATTTTAGGGTTTTCTTCTCTTTGTGGAAAGTGATATTGCTTTTTTCACTTCTAGTGCCTGATAGATAGCTTCCTCTCCAGATAAATTTGTGTAATGAGCAGATTTAAAAGAACATATGAAGTAGTAATACAGATGGTACCCAGGATAAAGCAAAGCAGGGGGCAGGGTACAGGGATGTCGGAGGGCTGGGAATGATGGTTGGAGCAGGTGCGCCCCTGACTGAGGCATGAGGCCTGCCCCAGTGTGGCCTTGCTTCTTGGCAAATAGCGGGTCTATTGGTGCTGGAGCAGTCACTCACGGTCTTCACCCAGCGGCTCTCTGGGTTGAGGGTTATTTAAACTCGTCCTGCCCTACTTTTCTCATCTCTAAAATGGGATCATTATAACCACTTCCTAAAGGGATATGTGGTGAGTCTAGACAGAGTTAGCTGTGGGGCTGCAGCCCCAGGTTGAGGGAGAGGTTTGAGGACATGGGAGAGGTTTATCTCCCATGCTTTCCCTGTATGAGGGCTGAGGCTGCCCTGCCATCTAATGGGGGAGCTGAGGGGGCCATGTAGGGACTATAGGATTCCATTGAGACTTGAGTTCCAAGTGTCCAAGAAGCAAGATGGCAGCAGGGCAAAGGGAAATAGACATGCACAGCCAAAGTGTCCCTTTCTCCTAAGAAACAAATGGTTTTCCTAGAACCCCCACCTAAGAGCTGCCCACTTGCATTTCATTGGCTAGAGCTGGGTCACTTGACCACTCCTCACTGCAAGGGAGTCTTTGGGCATGCATTTTTAAATAGAGCATTTCTACTTAATGTCCCAAATGACATCAGAGTTATAGGTCAATAAGGGAAAAGGGGCAAGTTGACACTGGCCAAATAGCAGTGTGTGCCACAGCTGGCTTTGGCTGAACTTTTAACATCTCTGAGCCTCATTTGCTCATATGCGAAGTGGATGCTGGAATTTTCCGTTAATGTCGCTGGAGTTTTAAGTGAGGTCACCTGTCAATTCCACCTTAGTCTCTGGCCTCTGGCGGACTCTTCTACAAAGCACCTTTGTATAATGGCTTTGCCTGCCTTGGAAAGAGTTCAGCAGGTTGAAATGTGAATCTGCCTACCAAGCCTTCATTTTAAAAATAAGGATTTCCTTATTGAAAATTTAATTGAAGATTTCCTGCCTGTGGTAGGCAGAATAATGATACCCCCAAGACAGCCAAGTCTTAATCCCTGGAACCTGTGAACAGGTTAAGTTTCATGGCAAGGGAGAATTACGGATGAAGGAGTTTAGGTCTTAATCAGCTGACCTTGAGATAAGGAGGTTATCCTGGATCACCCGGGGGGGGGGACCAGTGCAATCACAGGGTCTTTAATGGGAAGCAAGAGGCAGCAGTTCAGAGTCAGAGAGAGAGCTGAATACTACAGGGCCAGCTTTGAAGACGGAGGAGGGAAACATGAGCTAAGGATTCAGGTAGCCTCTAGAAGCTAGAAAAGTAAAAACAAATAAATAAACACTTCCCCTTACACCCCAAAGCCCCTTAAGCAAAAAGTGAATTTTCTCCTCAACCTTCCCAAAGGAATGCAGCCCTGCTAAAACATTGATTTTAACCCATCCTCGGTTTTTGAACCCCAGAACAATGAGGTAATATCATGCTGTTTTAAGCCACGAAGATTGTAGTAATTTGTTACAGTGCCTTAACCAATTAATTCAGAAAGTAGATGGCTGGCATTGTCACTGAGCAAAGCCCATCAGGAAGGGGAGGTGGATGAACAGAACATGTGGTCACCAGGACATCATTCACCACGTGGAGTGAGCACCCTGGCCCCAGAGACGACTTTCCATCTTATGTGAAGCAAGGACATTTCCAAGTGCTGCTGAGAGGGGAGGAAAGGTGTAAATGGGAGTTTTCAGACACGAGGGCCTTTCATCACGTTAATGGCAGAGCTTTTGAACTTGCAGTTTGCTCCTGTCTTCCTGACTGGAGATTTATTTTTCACTTGGAAAGGAGAGAATTCCATGAAACAGAAAAGAATAATGGAGCTGAGGATAGGCGTCTTTATTTCTCAGGGATGCTTTAACAAATGACCACAAACTTGGTGGCTTACGACAACAGGAATTTGTTCTCTCCCACTTTTGAGACCAGAAGTCTGAAATCAAGGCATGGGCAGAGTTGGCCCTTTCTGGGGACTCTGGGGTAGAATTCGTTCCTTGCCTCTCTGGTTGCTTCTGGTGGTGGCCAGAAATTTGTATCATTTCTTGGACTGTAACTACATAAGCCCAGTCTCTGCTTCTGTCTTCATATGGTCTTTCCTCCTCAGGGTTTCTTTGTGACTTCTCCTTTTCTGTGTCTTTTTAAAAATTTTTTTTATTTCTTATAGCATAACTGTGTACATTAATGCAATCATGGGGTACAGTGTGCTGTTTTCATATACATTTTGAAACGCTCTCATCAATCTGGTTAACATAACCTTCATGTCATTTTCTTAGTTATTGAGTTAAAACGTTCATATTCTGCTTTTAGAAAGATTCACTTGTACCCTTCTAAGATAAACCATAGAGGTGACCCCACCAATCACCCTCCTTCCCCACATCCACTCGCCTCACCTCCCCCTCCCACTCCCTGCCCATATTCTAAGGCTATAATTAGGTTATGGCATTCCTATAAAAGCTATGAATTAGTTTCAAAGTAGGGCTGTGTACATTGGATACTTGTTCTTCCATTCTTGAGATACTTTGCTAAGAAGAACATTTTCCAGTTCCATCCATTTAAACATGAAGGAGGTAAAGTCTCCATCCTTCTTTAGGGCTGCATAGTATTCCATGGTGTACATATACCACAATTTATTGATCCATTCGTGGTTTGATGGGCATTCGGCTTCTTCCATGACCTGGCAATTATGAATTGGGCTGCAATAAACATTATGATATAAATATCTTTGTTGTAATTTGATTTTTGGTCTTCTGGATATATACCTAATAGAGGAATAGCAGGATCAAATGGCAGGTCTATTTTTAGTACTCTCAGCGTTCTCCAGATGTCTTTCTAAAGGAACAAATTAATTTGCATTCCCACCAGCAGTGTAGAAGTGTTCCCTTTTCTCCATATCCATGCCAACATCTCTGGTTTTGAGATTTTGTGATATGGGCTAATCTCACTGGGGTTAGGTGGTACCTCAAAGTGGTTTTGATTTGCATTTCTCTGATGAATAAGGATGGAGAGCATTTTTTCATATATCTGTAGGCCATATGCCTATCTTCTTTAGAGAAATTTCTGTTCAAGTCCCTTGCCCACCCTGAGATGGGATCGCTTGTTTTTTTCTTGCTAATACGTTTGAGTTCTCTGTGGATTCTGGTTATTAAACCTTTTTCAGAGACATACCAGCAAATATCTTCTCCCATTCTGAGGGCTGTCTTCCCACTTTATTTACTGTGTTCTTGGCTGTGCAGAAACTTTTAAGTTTGTTCAGGTCCCAAAAGTGTATTTTTGACATTGCTTCAATTGCCTGAGGGGTCCTCCTCATAAACTTTTCTGTGTCTTATAAGTAACCCTGTTAGTGTATTTAGGGCCTACCCTGATTCAGGATGATGTCATCTTGAAGTACTTGCCTTAAATAAATGTGCCAAAGACCTGTTGTCCAAATCAGTTCATACTCACTGCTCTTGAAGTAACATTGCTCTTGAAGTGTGTTCTGGGTGGGAATATCTTTTTTTTTGTTTAAATTAAATCATAGCTGTGTATATTAATACTATCATGGGGTACAGTGTGTTGTTTCTATATACAGTTTGAAATACTCTCATCCAACTGGTTAACATAGCCTTCATGTCATTTTCTTAGTTATTGTGTTAAGACATTTATATTCTACATTTAGAAAGACTCACATGTACCTCCATAGGATAAACCATAGACGTGATCCCACCAATCACCCTCCCTCCACCCATCCTCCCCCCCGCCTTTCCCGTATTCTTGGGCTAAAATTGGGTTATAGCTTTCCTATGAAAGCTATAAATTAGTTTCATTATAGGGTTGAGTACATCAGATACTTTTTCTTCCATTCTTGAGATACTTTGCTAAGAAGAATATTCTCCAGCTCCATCCATGTAACATGAAGAAAGTAAAGTCTCTATCTTTCTTTATGGCTGCATAGTATTCCATGGTGTACCTATACCATAATTTATTGTTCCATTCATGGGTCGATGGGCACTTGGGCTTCTTCCATGACCTAGCAAATATGAATTGGGCCTCAATGAAAATTCTGGCACAAATATCTTTATTGTAGTATGATTTTTGGTCTTCTCGATATATATCTAGTAGAGGAATTATAGGATCAAATGGCAGGTCTATTTTTAGTTCTCTAAGTGTTCTCCAGATGACTTTCCAAAAGGGATGTATTAGTTTGCAATCCCACCAGCAGTGCAGAAGTGTTCCCTTTTCTCCACATGGGTGGGCATATCTTTTAGGGCCACAATTCAATGAAGGCTACTACCATGAGCAAGGTGAATTGACCCTTCCAGCTCAGATGAATCCATCTCCCAGGGCACTGGAGGGGTTTGTGGATAGATGCCAAGCACTGTGATTGGAGTGGGGCATGTGCTGGAGCCTGGATTATGCTGTCAGACTCATGGGCTGCTCTTCCTTGCCCTATCTGTACCAGAGGAAGCTGACCCAGGGTCAGCTGGAGGTTGACCTGTAGGTTCACAGGGTCCCTTCAGTCAGTGTCAGTCAATGGGGGCACCGGCAGCCAGGGTACCCTCCTTTCCTCCCGCTGTGGGCATTTATGGTAGCAGCCACATTTTTCCTGCCTTTGGAGCCCTCTGTGGTCCTACTGTCCTTCAAGTGACCTTGGATCCTGGCTCTAAGAACATTACTTCTTTCTGACCTTCTGGGACCAAGGATCTGGAAGCTTCCTGCTGAGCTAATCTCTGTTGGGCTTCTCAGATGCACTTACCTGTGTAGCCCCCTCCCTGGATTAAGTTCCCTCTGTTTTAAATGCTCAGAATTGTTTCTGTTCTCCATGAGAGAGATGCAGAGAGAAAGGAAGACACTGATTTTATGTGTCAGTTTCACTACTAAGCACACTGCATGTGTAAAACCAGGGTCAGCCTTAATTCTGCCCCAGCTCAGGGGAACTTCAGCCAGGTTCTCCTTAGCCCCTTGTAGTAGAGGCATTGGGGTGTTAATATTTCGGGAAGCTTCCAAACTGCTTGGGGTCCAAGCCCCTACTCCCTTCCCATGCAAGACACTGGGTGATGTACATGTACAGGCAAGATGTGCATGGAGACCCAGGGAAGACTCAAGGCCAGGGAGTTGGGGCCCAGACAGTTTATCGGGAAAGTGATGCTGAAAAGCAGAAGGTGGGGGGAAAATGAGGCCAGGAATAAAAGGAAGCTGATAAAGGGTCCCTGCGACATCTTGCCTCTGGGGTGCTCTCTTGGAACCATGCACAAGATGCCTCACAATGGCTCCACAGGAATATGGGAACTTTTTGTCAAGCTGACCTCCATCCCAGTTGGTTGAAGGTTGACTTGGGGAAGCTAATTGAGCAGAGCTCAGGAATGTTTTGATGACGGTGTTAATGAACTAAGTTTAATGTAATTACCTGCTGGGGACAGGGGCTGGAGGTGGTGCGTGGCACTGTCCACCACACAAGTGCTGAAATCAGAAGGGCTGAGGGGTTGGTGCATCACGGGCGTGTGCTGCTGCACGTGTGTGCACGCGTGTATGTGGGACACGTGCCTGTGTGAATGCACATATGTGTGTGCACACATGAGTAAATCTGACAGGGACAGAGTTGGGCACAGACACAGGTCCCTCCTGTCAACTGTTGCACAGGCGATGTGCATCTGCTATGAGGACCCAGGATGTCAGTGGCAAGTGCAGTTCTGTAGCCCCTGGTACACACGATGTTTTTGTGCAGCTGAAGTGGATGCTTGGGGGTGGGGGTTTGGTGATTCTGATCAAGTAGTCTTTGCCAGAGTCTTGCCCCTGCATCTTGGCCCATTCCTAGGCTTGTGTTTCTAACTGCCCCCCCCTCCCACTATTCTATGAGATGGCCAATCTCCTTTTTAGAAACCTCTTTCTCATTTACAAACTTCTCTCTCTCAGCATTGTTTTCTGAGACCAGTGTGGACCACTTATGGGTTTCTGTTGCTTATAAGCAAAGAACTCTCTAACTTATAGCCCCCCTTGAGTTTCAGGTTGTTGTCATATGATTTTTTATTACACAAGTAATTTCTATTGTGAACCCAATATCCTTAGACTCCTAAAACACAGATAACATCAGGATATGGTTCACTTTTCTTCTAAGGCAAGTGCAGTTTCTTGGTGCAGTCAGTGTAGTGTCTCTATTTTCCTAGTTGGCTTCACCTGCTTTTATCTTTTTCATTCTAAGAGATTGTCCCAGGATACTGAATGATAATTCTGAACAGGATGTTTGGTGGGAGAACACAAAGCAGGTGGATTCTTACTGCCTTCTTAATGAGCAGTGGGGCAGGGGGAGGGTAGTGGAGAGCCCTGGAGTTAGATGTCTGAGTCTGGTCCTGCCTCTTTGAGACTTGGCTCAGGCCACTTCACTTCTCCAAGCTTCAGTCTCTGGATGACAGAACCATTAAATCATTTGAGATATAAACATGATACAGAGGTCTTTGAAAAAAATTGAAAGGCTGTTAGAGGTGGGTGGTCTGATTACTGTAATTTGATGCCAGGTAGTTGCATTACATTTAGTTCGTTAACATTGCTCTTGAAGTGTCTTAGGACTGAGCCCCTTGTTAAGTTACTCCAGATCAGTCTAAGTTTGTGAAAGTTGTAGCCATTTTGCTTTTAAAGATCTGTGGGGATTTTTTGCCATTTATTTGCTTAAAAACTCTTTTTGTTTGTGGCTTCGCATTTTTGGTCGCTGTGTAACTTGCTACTGATGGAGACAGAGGAGATGTAGACAGGTGAAGGTAGGGGCTGTGTGTTCCACAGCAGAACGTTTTCTGATAACTGTAGATAAACTCTGAGTTCTTTTTTTAGAAGCTCTATGCCTCCCCCAGATGTGTTTTCTTCTTTCATTTGAGCTGTTGAGCGGACCCAACCTGGAGTGGGATTCTCATGTTGTGGTCCCAGCTGCGCTCATCTTAGCTGAATTGAATTGGACAGCGAGGCCGCCTCTTGTGGAGATTTGCTTCTTTCATTTGTAGCTCAAAGACCACTGGGGTGCAGTTGCAGGAGAATATGGGGCTGAGTGAGAAAGCCGGTGACAGCCCCAGTCGTCTCCCAAATTGGCGTTTCCCAGAGTTCAATCATTCACAGACACTTTCATGATTTTTGCCCATACCGACACATCACCCAAACTCTTTCCTCCTTTCTATTTTCATTTCAGTTGCTACACAATTTGGCAAGAAATGCATCTTTAAAATTTCTTTTAGATATTGCCATCATATATGGCCTGGACATGGGTCAGCATTGGGGCCAATGGCATTTTTTGAACTGGGGAGTGGTCTATTGAAAGTGCTTTTGTAGCAGTGTTGGCTAATGAAAACAGTGCTCAATACAGATGAGTAAATTAGTAGATTCTGCTTGTTTTTGCAACTTTGTTTTTCTTTGCTTAATGATTTATGGCATTTTTGTTCTCTCCTTAATAATTTGTTTGTTATAATTTATAGTCCCTGTGGAGGCAAGACAAGGTACATAAGTACAAGGTACATAAGTACGTGAACAGCGAATAAAGTGATACTGGTATATCCAGAGGGCCATGGGGTAGCCAGGGAGGGGTAAGCCAATGCGAAGGCTCTGAGGGGTGGCTAATCTTGGCCTTTAGGAGGAACCGAAAGGAGACGGTTTTTCCCAGATCCAGTGATACCTGATTGAGTTTTCAGGTGTGCAAAGATAAGAACAGTGGTGCACTCTTTTGGCAATGCATGAGGAAGTGTGATGATTTGGCCAACAGTAGCCATGTTCAAAATAAATCTCACACTCTCTAAGACCCCAGGCTGCTCTGGCTTACACTGTCTTCTGGATGAGTAATATTTATAATCCATGTCTAAAGGATGTTTCTGAAGTGATGACCTTCGCCTAAGGAGTCTGAGGTACAGGGGAGATGTAAAGTAAGCAGGATGATTCTAGAGATCCCTAAAAGAGTTACCCACAACTTGACTGTCCCAGAAACAAGTCAGGGCTCTTAAAAGTATTTGTCTCTGTTCCTCCCCCCAGAGTTGACTGATGACCCATTTCATAGGACATCTCTCTTCTGAAAGGAGGCTTGAGAATTTATTTTTCTTCTCATTTTCCAAGTCTCTGTTCATAGCATTGGAGCTATTTCACGGACACAGCTAGAAACACTAGACCCTCAAATACAAGTACCCACATGGGCTTGCTGGTTGTTCATTAATTAAAAAATGGATGGATCTCTGGTCTATGTGCAAAAGACAGAGTTTGCTTCTGTAGGAAGGCAAGTCAAGGCAATGTCAACTGGAGCTTGGTCTCCTTGTCTTTTGTGTGTCCCCATAGAGACCAGAACCTCCACTTACTGTGTGGCTGATCTGTAGCCAATGAGGTCACCATCCCTCCTCCTGCAGGCTGAGAAGCTACTGATGTGGATACCTTTTATAGGTTCGGCATTAGACCAGGCTTTTGAGATTTGTACCCCCAGTTTGCAAATTGTAGGTAGTGATTTATCAAGCAGCTATTCTGGGGCTCCAGGTAGGATATTAGAGGCTCAAAATAAGAAATGACAGTGACTTGTAAGAATCTTATGATCAAGATGGAGAAGCATCTATCCCCATCTTCTGTTCTTCTATCTGTTCATTCCTGTATTATCCAACCTTCTACCTGTTCTTAACTAACAACAAAAGGAAATGTAAGGAATTCCGGATCGTGAGACTAACAGACAGTGCCTTCTAAGGGACTTCAAAGGAAGGAGAAGTCTTTGGGGGTCAGAGCTGCAGACTGCTTTGGAATGAGCAGAGCCTCTGACTGGGAGGGAGGCTTCCTCTACCATCTGCTGTGCTGACTAGGGGTTTTCTGTCTGGGTTCTGAAAGGCTGGCGGCGTGTCACAAGTAGTGATAATACACGAGGCGTGGGGGCCCGCAGAAGGGAGAACTTGGTCAGGAGGTTGTTAAATCTCCCTTTCCAGAGGCATTTAGAAAACATAAAACCTGCTGTCCAGTATGGTTCAGTTGCTATCTTCCTTGGACCTGAACCTTGGACCTGGATTTGAGTTGATTGCTCCAGTCTGGAGCATTGTGTGACAGTCAACAGTCTGCCCAGGAAATAGTAGGCCAGGGTGGCAGACGTATGACAGAAAACTGCCAATAACACCCTTTGCCCGTGGCTCGGAAAACTATTCACAGCATTCTCTCCTGCCAAACCCGGAGGTGACCTCTGAGTCTTCTCTAAAACAGTGCTCTGGGTACCCAGTGTGATTTGACTATGTAGATGCACAAGGTGAACCGTCTGTCACCCCCACCTCACCCCTTGATCCTGACCTGGCAACTATTGCACACACCTGGAAATGGTTTCTGGATCCCAGAACTTTTGAATCAGCCTTTTTATTCATCTGTATTTCACAATTCATTGACTTTTCTCCTCCAACTACAAAAGCAATCCCTGTTGGTTGCAACAAGGCAACAACACAGCACAGGAGTTAAGGAAAAGCCAATGGTCTCTCCTTTCCTGCCCTCCACACCTTTTTGCCTCCCCTTTCTTTATCTTCTTCATACACAAATGCACACATGCAGATTGATATATCTAGTTTTTAAAATGAGGCATTGAGGATACAGCTATTAGTGAGGCAGATAAAATTTCTTAGGGGTCTTAGATTCTTTCTAGGAAGACAAACACTAGATAAGTGTACAATAATTAAATAATTTTAGGGTGTTATAAGTGTCATGCAAAAATTAAAGCAGGGAATTGGGATAAAGCATGATGGGGCATAGGTGTTTCATATAGGCTTGGCAGAGAAGGAGGACTTGTCCCTTACTTCTTTTCTTGTATAATTCAGCAGAGATCTTTTCTTGCTCTCTCTTCTCTGGTTCTGGAACCAGACTTCGTGAGTTTGAATCCTGGCTCTGCCTCTTACTATCTGTGTGATCTTGGGCAGGGTATCTAAACCTGTTGCTCCTCACTTTCCTTTTTGCTCCTCATTTTCTTGTTATCAGATTTAAGAGAGTCATTACAGCACCTAGAATAGTCTGGAACCAATAAGAACTCAGTAAATTTTAGCTTCCATTTTTGGGTATTACTGTGGTATTCCATCACTTCAACGCAGCAGTTAAGAAAATGGTTAAGAGCCAAGTCCTGGGTGAGTCACTCTGAGGGGATGTGGTGATAAATAAAAATGGGACCCTTCTGTAGGGATGCTTAAAGTTTGGTTGGAAAAGAGAGGAATGACCCCCTGTGTCTCTCCACCCCCCACTCTACACGAAGAGCCTGGGAAAGGGAGCACTTTTCTTATTGGGTAATGGGAGGATGGTGGAGTTTTCTTCTGAGCAGGCTATGGTGGAACTTTGGGGTTATAGATCAATATATCTTTTTTTTTATTGAATGGTAACTATGTACATTAATGCACTTCTGGGGTACAGTGTGGGGTTTTCACACACAATCCGAAACACTTCCATCAAACTGGTTTGTATCAATATATTTTGAGGCTCATATTAGATTGGAATCACCACCTCAATGTATTTCCACAAAGGTTATGGAACGATGCTCTCTATAAGAGCTGTATCCACAGGGGGACAAACCCAGCCACTGTCACTCTCAGGGAGATGCTGGGGAGATACATATCCCAACCTCTCTTTTCTTGCCATCTAATCTTCTGTGATCCCTCCTACTGGCTGAACCCAATTGGAAGCCAAAGAGAGGACATGGGAGCCTCTAGGTGATGCTATTCATAGCTGTCAGCTCTGGTGGAACAGAGCAGAGTAGAGAAGGCCGGACAGTGGTGGTGGAGGAGTAAACAGAACAGCCCTGATAGCCTGGGGGGAACTGAGAAAGACCAGTAAAGAAGTACAGAGCCACGAGTCCGGAGAGATAATTAAAATATCATCCACTAAGCACTTAAAATTCAATTCTTACTTGACACCTAGGAGAAGGTTACTATTATTCCATTTTACAGATGAGAAAACTCAAGGTCAGAGAGGTTAAGGGTCTTGCACAGCAGATACACAGTAGAGCCAGGATTTGAACCCTGGCAGTCTGGTTCCAGAGTCCATACTTTTAGCTCTGTTAGAAAGTTTCATGATCTCTTAGTCATGGTGCAGACCACGCAACAGGGTCATGCTGGTTTTTGGGCTTTTCCTAACAACAGGAAAGGAATGGAATGACTGGGACTTGCTAATGAACTTGAAATAGGGGACAGTTATGGAAAGGGGTGTCAAGGTTGACCTGCATTCTTCTGGCTTGAGTGATCTGGTGATCAATGGTCCTTTCCCAAGGAGGACAAGAGCAGTAGGGTGGCTTTGTTTTTATGTTTGGGTGGGTTGGCCTTTAGTTCAGTTTTGGGACATACTCAGTTTTGAATGTCCTTGAGACTTCTAAGAGGTGATTTCAAATATTTATTTGGTTATAAATCTGGGATTTAGAAGAAAGTTCTAGGTTGCAAAATAACTTTGAAGATCACCATAATACAGATGGCAAATGAAGTTGTGAAAATGGATGTGTGTGTGTGTATGCACATACATGTGCCAGGGTTCTTCATGGTAGCCATGAGGACCCAGTTACTTCAAGGACAGAAAATATCTAATGCATAAGGATGAACCCTTGAGTGAACTTGGAGGGGGGGAGAAGGAGGTGAAAAAATTCATTGTGAGTGTAAAAATGCTTTAAATTGCCATGGTGAAATGATTCTTAATGGGAATTTCACAGTTTATATCACCAAACATTCTACAAATTGTAGGTCTGAAAGAAAATGAGTTTAATTCCATAAAAGGTCAGGTTATTTTTGAGATTTTATATCTTGGCTTTTTTATTAATATTTATTACTGAAGTGATAGATATGATAAAGAGAGAGGAACTCTATTTCCATAGATTCTTTTCATTTACTATTTGCTCTCTGTACTCAGAAGGATAGTTGAAATATTGAATATCCTTCTCCCATCTGTTCTCTGGCCCTTGGGTTATAGGGCTGTAATTTTTATGTGTGTATCTTCTGTAAACTTCAGGAGGATTTTATGTTGTCCTCTGAGTGGTAGAAATGTCAGAGCCTGACTGTTTTTTAATCAGTGAACTTTTGATTGCAAATAAAATAAATTCAACTCAAAGTGGCTTACGGGGAATTTATTGGCTCATGTAACTGAAAAGTTCAAAGACAGCCTCAGGTCTGGTTGGATCTAGATGCTGAGACAACATGGCTGGGTTTCATTCTCAGGTAGTGGTGGACTCTTGCAGTCCTTATGGATTAGTAAGAGAGCTGGGCCTGACAATCTCTGATAAATCTGGTGTCACAATTCTATTTGTGAGCCAGTCAACTGTGGCTATAGGGGATGGAAAGTTCTGATTGGCTTGGTTGAACCACATGGTTCTGATGCTTTGACTGGTTGCACACATACCAATCCCTGAAGCCAAGAGTGGGGTTAACTGGACCTGAACTGCCTAGGCTGAGCATGAGTGGTTCCCCAGGGGGAAATTAGAGGGGTGGTAGACCCCGCGCAGATTCCATTAGTCTTCCTGGTCTTCTGTGTGTGAGATGGCCAGGGTTGGGAACTTGTTGGATGAGTCTGAGAATAGTTTCTCTCCAGTCCTTAGTCTGTCCCTGAAACACTGTAGCACCAAAGGATGATTCTTTGGGATTTCAGCATTGAGGGCTGGGCTCGTTTATGAAGAGGACAGCACCTGGACACTCCTGTCACTCACACCATCATAGTGAATGCTGTATAAAGTGTGTGCAAGGCTTTATTCTAAACACTTTATATATTCTGTCTTCACTTAATCCTTGCAGTGACACTGTAAGGTAGGTACTATGATTAATATTCCCCATTTTACAGATGATTAAATAGAGGTACAAACAGGCCAGTTGACTTTTCCAAGGTCACAGAGCTGCAGTCCAGAATTCAAGCCAGGCATGTAGCTTTAACATCTGTGGTCCTAACTTCACCACTCTATCTGTGTGTCTCCTAGGACTGCCCATTTCTCCTGCACACAGTAGGTGGTTAACTCCTGACATGTAGTGAACACTTGGCCAATAAACCTTAAATTAAATCGACTGCCTCCCAGACATACTTTGAGTCCCAAATCCCCAAGACTGTATCTTCTTTCCAAATCCCTTTCATTTCAAAAGTACTTTTTAGTTCTTAATCACTTTACATTTACTAATCCCAGGTTCCTCTAAAATAATATTACCCTACTAATTGAATCATGAAAAACCCTTTATTGGGCCCTAAGAAAATATCAACTTCCCTGCCTCCTGCCAAGTGTTGGTCACAGTGTGTGTACGTGTGTGTGCTTGTGTGTTTAATAATTTTGCATCAGAGAGGTGCACATTGCTATGAACTTTGCTGCATGGTCATGGTGATCAGAGGCTCTGGCTGGGAGTCACTGGGGAGGAGGCTTTCTGCATTGCAGGAGCCTCTGTCATGGCAGGTTTTAGATGTGATCTGAAGAAGGACTGATTTTCAGGGTGGGACAGAGCCCATTCCTGACGGTGGGGACAACAGTGGACTTGCAATTGAGGCAGGTGTTGCTTTCGTAATGGTGACAGAGAATACCCAGAGTTTGTAAGAACGTCACTTCCCGTCCTATTTACTGAGCACTGAAAGATAAGTGTGTGCCCCGTACAATAGCAAGGGAAGATTAGTAAGCAGGTATCAGGTGCTTAACTGGGGTTCTCCCAGTTTGCTGGGAGAAGACATGATTGGCATTTGCGTGGAGGAAGGGCTGAAAAACTCAGGTGTCTGCTTACTGTGTTCTGGTGTTTCTTAGTGGGGGAGCTGTTGGCATTTGGAGCGGGTGAGACTATTCTGTGCATGGCAGGGCATTTAGCATTTCTAGGTCCCCAGCAATGCTTTAAAGCCTCACCCTTCCTGCTCCCTGAGTTCTTGGGAAACCCCAAATACCCCTACTCATTTTTACACACATGTCCTCCAGGGAGTGGTATTGCACTCATTGAAACCTATTGTCCAGGGGGCCTGGCTGGCAACAAAAATGACTAAAGAAGACTGATGTGGGAAAACAATTGATGTAGACACAGACACTTTTCATTTCTGATTCAACTCTGAGAAAACACATGGAGCAAATGCAGTAATTAGTGGCAACCGGAACTCAGCCTCAGTGTTAGGGAGTAGGGAGTGGTGAGGACTGTGGTGACCTGGAGAGCATGGCTTGGGGGGTCCTGTGCTTAGCATCTCACCAGACACAGTCACAGTGTCTGCTGGGCTGTGTTCTTATGTAGAGGCCCGAATGGAGAAGAATCTGCTTCTAAGCCCACTCAGGTGTTGGTAGAATTTGTTTTCTTGTTGCAGAGCAGAGGGCCCCAGATTCCTGATGGCTGTTGGCTATTGGCTGCCCTCAGTTCATCAAAGCCACCCTCAGCTCCCTGACACATGGGCTTCCTAACATGGCTGCCTACTTCTACAAAAACACCTAGGGAGAGGATCTCAGGTGAGTCAGCTGGTGAGATGGAGTCTATAAAATATAATATCATGGAGGGACATTCCAGCAACTTTGCTACTTTTTATTAGCTATAAGAGGGTCTCTGGTTCTAGTCACACTCAAGGGAAAGAGATTAGACAGAGCTGAGAGGACCAGGAGATCATAGCAAACCTCCCTAGAGTTTATATATAGATACGTAGCATGGACTGTCCCCAAATATGCAGCTGAGAGAAACATGTCCTGGGTTGGACCCACTCAGTTTTTGTTAGGTTTATATCTTTGGGGCCAAGGCAGACTGGTGGACTTTGGTCTTGCTTATCCTGGGGCCATGAAAAGTGTGAAGAAGGGTGTGTGTGTGTGTGTAAGGAAGGGATATAGGAAAGGCAGGGAATGGATTCTTTCTCTCAGAGCCTCAAAAGGAACCAACTCTGCCAAGGCCGCCATTTCAGACTTCTGGCCCCCAGAACTGTGAGAGAATAAACTTCTGTTGTTTTAAGCCATCAGTCTGTGGTAATGTGTTACAACAGTGTCTGGGAAACCAATACATCTAGCACAGAGCAGGAGAGCTCCAACAGGACGTTTGGGGTAAACTTCCTCTGTGAGATCGGCTGCCGAAGACTCCCGAGGTTTGAGATTCGCCCGGTGTGTATGGAGCTGGAACCTGGGAAGGAAGTGTCGCATCGGGAGCCATCCTTCAGCTGGGGAAGCAACATAACGACTGTCTCACTGAGTGAGGCCTGGGAGAACAGGCTGAAGATCAGATCAGCTCCAAGGGCTGAAGGGATCCTGCAGACATGAACCTCCTGGTGTTTTCCTGCCCAGAGCTGCCCTGGAGGGAGTGGAGCCGAAACGTCTACAATGGTAGAAGAAATAGCCGCAGCGATTGTTCTTATCTATAGTTTTCTCTTGTTTTGATGGACTCCATTGCTTTGCAAATCATCTTCCCATGTTTCTGATATCTAGCTATCTCCCAGGAGGTGAAAACCAAACAAAATCAAGTCATGGTAGAAGTACTAAAATAATTAAGACCATTATTTGCTTGTAATGATGTCAGATTTCTGATTTGTCCAAAGCTGTATGCGTAGTTTGCTTAGTATTTGACTTTCTTAGATGAAAGATGAAAGGAGCAATAGCCTCTAGAAATCAGCACATGTTGTATCGGGGAAGCTCTTACTTGCACAGGGAAGCCCTTTCGTGTGGGGCCGAGATTCCCACTTCCCAACACTCCTCTCTGGTGGATGTGCTTTTCCAGCACCAGTTGTCTGTTTGTCCATCAAGATGGCTCTTGTTGTCTTTTTAACTCAGAGGCCAACAGTCTATATCCTCAATGTCAAGGATTCCAGGAGAGCTCGAGAGGGCAGATCTCCACCTGCTCTGTGGTCATCTCGGCAGGCCTCGCTCCCTGTGCTCTTCCCCCTGCCCTGTAGTTTGTTCAGGTTTAAATCATAGTTTGAAATGAGCTTTCATCAGATGCACGCATCTCTCTCTGTGGTTAATTTATCACAGAGAAAGTGGTTCTCTGGGAGAACCCAAATGAAGATTTTACACTTTAATCACACTCTAAAAATGCTGCAGTGCCCGGGGCTGGGCTCATCTCAGAGTGTGTCGATCACCAGATGCTCCTTTGCCTTACTCCTCTTGACAGAATGTGATTATCTAAAATGTGCTCTGAACAGTGTTGTGAGGACCACCTGCATCAGAATGGTGGCTTTTAAAAAAGGCCTGCGTTTTTCTTTCTTTTTACTTGTTAATCAGGCCCAGGCAAGGGTCAAACTCACCATCCCTGGTGTGTGGGGCTGGTGCTCTAACCACAATGGAGTCCATCAAAACAAGAGAAAACTGTAGATGACCATATTGGTGGTGCCCAGCTATGGTGCCCAGCTCAGAAAGCTTTATAAAAAAACAGCATTACAGGGCCGTCCCAGACCTGTTGAATCACAGTCTCTGGAGGTGGGGTGCAGATCTCTGTATCGTTGCAAGCGGCACAAGTAATTCTGATGTGCTTAAGTTTGAGAACCTTTGGTCTGTAGGATTCTGATGCCTTCATCCTCCCCCCTTTTCCTCTTGGCATATTTTGGTGATGTCTCTTACTGAGCATTTTTATCCCTCAAAGTCTCATATTCACGAAGCATCCAGAGTAAAGATAAAACAAATAAAAAGATAACACCTTAGACCTAGATCCTTCTACCCCTTCACCAGGCCTGGTTCTCAGCATCACAGATAACGTGGGAAATAAAATATACAAAAATCTCTCCACTCCGCCAGTGAGGGGAGGCAGAAAATGAACAAGGGAAACAAAGTACGTTGAGCAGTGTTTAGTGCTAAGGAGAAAAATAAAGGAGGAAATCAGAAAGTGTTGAAGGTGAGAGGAATTTGCCATTTTAAATTGGGTGGTCCAAGAAGGTCTCACTGAGAGGTAACACTTGCCCAAACTGGAAGGAAATTAGGGACTAAGCATGCTGCTGTCTACGGGTGGAAATTCTAGACAAAGGGAACAGCAAGTGCAAAGGTTTAGAGGCAGATGGGACGTGCTGTGTTAGAAACCATAGAGAAGCCAGCATTCTGCTTCCAACCAAAATATTTTCACACACACGAAACATGCATTTTTGTGGGTATTGCCATTCAAAGTTTTTTTTTCTTTTTTTGATGGGAGAACTTTTCTTTAATCCCAGAATATTTGGCTAATTAAAATGAATCATCTGAAAAATGAGAACAACAATTTCATAGAAAATAATAAAAAAAAATAAAACTTGATTGGATTTTTTTTCTTCTTTGAGAAATGAAATAAAGATGATGGCAACAAGTTTATTTTATCTTATATTAAAATTTGGGTTCAGGAGTTCCCAGTCTGTGGATACTCGTAACAAAGAATGCACTTCCTGTCAATAATTTGTCACTTTCTTCTGATTTTCTGTAACTACACAGTCTTGCATTTTTCATTTCGCATTTGATATTGCCAGTAGGATTACAAAAGGATCCATTGAGCTGAACTATTTCAGGGTTTCTCCAGTTTCCCCAAGAGCTTCACTCTGCTCTGCCATTCAGATTGCTCTCTTGTTGATTTTCTCCTCTTCACTTGTTAACTGTCAATAATTCTCCCTTGAGGGGTGACTGTGGACCCTTGCTGCATTGTCTTTGTCAATAGCTCTGCTGGCATTTGTCCACCCTCCAATATCACAATGTTTGCAACTTCACTGTGCAATAGATTTGCCCTGCATTTGCATTGTATTTATAGCTGACAGTCAGCAGAGCCTCAACAACCAAGATTGCAGAGATGTTGAAATGGTGGGTGGGGGGTAGATGGTGCTGTCACCTAAGGGCTATGGGGACGGGGGATTTATTTCTTGGAGGTTCAAGTCATCAATGAGTAGTTTCTTGCTCTGCCAACTTCTCCTCCTTTATATAATCCCATAATTTTGAGGATTCATGCAACAAATATTTAAATAATGAAAGCCCTATGGAAATATACGTATAAGTTTTCTATGTATGTGAGAAAGTGGTTATTATATAAATAATCCAAAGATAGTCCCCGGGTATTAGTCCCAGTGTTTTTTTTTTTTTTTAACAATAGGCCTGGATCCTGTTAGCTCAGAAGCATGCTGGCACCAAACAAGTTTTTACGCATCCAATTGTTTCAAATATAGCCCAAATAAACAGCTTTTTAGCCATTTGGAGCCTGCCTGTTTTGCATACCCTGTAAAATTGAGTCCAATGTCTGTTAGTCATAAATAAGATAAACCCTGTAGCTACAGAAGAACCCAAGCTGCAACTGCCCTTTGGAGTTCTCTGACCCAGAGATTCCCCACTGTGCTGTGGAGTAATGTTATCCGGACTTGTGAGCTCCTGTCTCGAATTTTCTTCTTTAAGAGTTCCTTTGCCTCCTTCCCCTTCTCCATGGTGCCCCCCCACTCCCAGCATTACCATTTGGACCCTCTCTTGATGTGAGGGACTTCCCTTGTATGCAAATCTGTCAAAGTGTTGCCCAAGTAAAACTTATTGTTGTGTTACCGCCACCTTGTGGTCATATCTTTTTCCATGTTCAGCCCCCATCTATCATTTACATGTAGTTTTAGATAATTGTAGTTTTTAAATAACAAGTGCTAAGAATATCAACAAGCCTAAAGATATTTCTCTAAAACAAACTTAATGAATATTCAAGATGTGGATTTTACTGGGCTTAAGTTGTTCTAGCAAATATAATCTAAAATTAGTAGGGGTTTGGACTAAGGACTAGGTTTTAGAACAATTTTATAACTTGTTTTTAAGAGAGAAGCAAAACGTCAATAATTTGGCTTTAGATTTATGTCTTGGTATCGGCATTGATTTGTTCTGTTTTAACTTTAATTTCCTTTTAGGAGCTACTCCTTGCTTACCCCTCCCATGTGATTAGGATGGGATTAACTTCAGCTTTAGTGCATGGATGGTTATTGATTGGCTAAGCCAATGAGCATCCTTCCCCGCCCCTCACCTCCCCCACTGTAGGCCACAGTTATTGGTCCAAGGTTAAATTCTCAATCTAATTCAACCAATGAAAACCTGGCTCCAGGATTTTTATTCTGGGGAAAGAATCTTTCTTTTTCATTGTGGATGAGGATGTTAGATCTGGAGCTGCGGCAGCCACACTGTGACAATGAGAAGAGAGCCCATTGATGGACAAATGCATTAATGCTAAACAGCATCAGGTGTCTGAAGGAACTGGGGGCATAATTTTAACTTCCGAGGTGAGTTGTATCTGGAGTTGGCCCAATCTCTGGACATTTTAGTAGACACATCAGAACTGGATTAAAAAGAATCAATTGAGGCCACCGCAAAGTTCCTGAGAACTTTTAAGGTGTACAGTGATGTCCGTTGGGTCCAAAGGATTGAGGGCTGAATGTTCTCTAGGGAAGCTTCTGAAATAAATGGATTTACAATGGGACATGGAGACATTTGCTCCACCTTGGGATGTCAGGGGAATTTTCTGCCAAGGAGTAGGAGTAGGATCAGGAAATCATATTTGGAGGGGAGGTGGTTAGGATCCTGACTGGAGTCTTAGAGTATTCCAAAAGACATCTCGCAAAGAGAGGGACTCAGATGTCTGAGTGTTTGACCTCTGAAAAGTATAGAGTATTTTGTTGTTAAAAAAATAATAATAGCAAACACTGATCAGTTTCTTTGTTCTACATGTTCTTCTAAGCACTTAATATACATGGATTCACTAAATCCTCATTATAGGTAGATATCATTAATACCCAAATTATATAGACAAGGAAACTGAGTCACAGAAGTTCACTGTCTATCCATGGCCTCACACCTGGTCAGTCTTGCAGCTAGAATTTGAAATCTGGGAATCCTGCTGCTCTCCATCCCTAACTCCATCTCTGCTCTTTGTTCCTGGACATACCCAGCTTTCCTAGGGAGAGCAAAGATAATTAGAAGTTATTTCTCTTTGTCATCTTGCTTTATGTCTATGTAAGCTATTATCCCCCCAGAGAGACTTTCTCGATCCCTTCCTGGATCATAGGTCGCAGCATAATGTAATAATAAGAAACATGTATGTAGGACTTGCTCTGTGTGGACCCTTTATATTGTATTATCTCAGTTAACCCTGGCAGCAACCTTGTGAGACGGCCACTGTATTAGTTCCTAGCGCTACCACAACCACAAATGCTACCCATACGTGGTGGCTTAACAACCACGGAAATGTATCTCTCACAGTTTAGGAGTCCACAGTCCAAATCAAGATGTCAGCAGGGTTAAGAAACCATCTCATGCCTTTGTTGTACCTTCTGGTTTTCCTCGGTCTGGAGAAACATCACCTCAATCTCTGTTTCTGTCTTCACATCGCCACCTTCTCAGTTTCTCCCTGTCGTCTCCTTTTCTGTCTCTTATAAGGACACCACTGATTGGATTTAGAGCCCACCCTAATCCTGGACAGTGTCATCACATCTATGCAGACCCTATAGTGAGGAGGTCACATTCTGAGGTTCTGGGTGGACATGAGTGTCTTGGGGACACCATTATTTATTTCTCATTTGAAAGGATGAGGAGCCAAGTTATAGCAAGGTCAGTGGCAGAGCCAGGATCTGGGCTGTCAGGGGCTCACACTTCTGTTGCTGGAAAGACCGGCTCTGGAGTGAGATTGCCTCGACTCCATCCGGCCTCCGCAGTAGGCTCCTTTTTGTGATTTGGTCCTGTTACCTAATCTCTTGGTGCCACAGTTCCTCCTCTGTAAACCTGGGATAACAAGAACCACTCATAGTGTTGTAAAGAGGATTAAGTATGTTGATACAGGTACAACACGAGTTAATTTATGTAAAGCCCTTGGGGAGTGTTTGGCCAAGGGGAGTGGCCTCAGCAAAGCTCAGCTGTTATAATCCACAAACATCACTAAGCAGTGCCAAGAGCTGCTGCTATTGTACGGTCATCAGTTTGGGGGCACAACGGTTTATTGTCAAGGTGTCACCCTTGTCTTTGGGTTGTCTTCAGATGATTATGACTTTAGGTTATTCTTGTCCTTGGGTTGTTTTTTTTTTTTTTTTTCTGAATGATCCTTAATTTAGTTTCCTCATAAGCATTTCCTTGCTGTGGGTTATGTGGTTAACTCAAACATCAGGAGACCTGCTTATCTACATCTTTTAGCTGGTAAATTTCCAGTAAACAGACTCTGAGTATCTTTTACAGTCTAAATATGAATTTTTATCTTCTCTGGCTAAAGCAGAGTGAGAAATCTCTCTCCCCAGGCCACACTCACCCAATTTTCTTGTTTAGTGATGCTCATCAAGCTTCCTTACCTGGAAAATGGAAGCAGAAGTAATGCCTTCCTCCTTGGGGCTGTGTGGGGACGACATGCTTTAACAGTGGAGGGCACAGGGCGGTGCCTGGCATGCAGAGGGTGCTCGGGACTGGTTAGCATCTGTTGGCAATTCTTTTTCTACTGTAAAATGGGTGTTGGGAGGTGGTGAGCTGCAACCTTGGTCTGTGGCCCAAACCACCTGAGACTCACTGGTCTGAACTGAGCCCTGCTCTTTGTTTTTGCAGGTGCTTCATGCACAGCACCTGGAACTCAAGAAATTGTCCTTAGATGTTGGAGGGCTGGGGGAACAGTGTACAGTGTAAAAGTTCTTCTCAGCCTTGACCTTCTTCCTCCTCCAGCCCCCTCCCACGTAGTCAGTGGGAGCCTTGACTCTCCCACTGGAGAGTCCGAAAGTCCTCAGGACCACTCTCATTTCTGATGCTAGCTGCCCTCAGGTTTAACAATTTGCTAGAAGGACTCACAGAACCCAGCAAAGCCCTTGTACTTCTAGTTATGGTTGATTATAATTCTGCAAATGTTATATCCCGCAATACCTGACCACATCATCCCACCTGAATGCCATGTTTGTTTTCCAAACACCTGAGGACCGGGCACTCCCATCCTTTCCTGCTCACATTGTGGTCAGTGCGGGGGCCTCCTACTCCGACCCCTGCACTATGCAGGCCCCTGGGCTTCTGCAGCCCCCATGGTCTCTCATGGCCCCTCCTACCTCTTGAGGTCCCTTCCCCACCTCCAGGGGAAGGACAGGCCCTGCGGAGTCCATCTGCTCCTGCCCAGAGGTGCCAGCCTCATTTACAACCCGCTGGCACCCCGAAGCAAGAGGTAATCTGGTTCCCAACTCGCTGATTAGACAGAAAATTAAGGTACATGGCAAGAATCTGGGGCTCCTACTTCCAGACACTTGTAGAAATAACAGGACACTTAGTTTTTGAAGGAAAGCCACTTGCTACCACTCTTCCCCAAGGGTCGCAGGGGAAGGGGGACGGCATTACAGGCGCTTTTCCCAGTGAGTTGCTCTGGTGCCATATGTCACCAGTCTGTTTCAGGCTAAGATGGTTTTATTATATATCTATCTTTCCCCCCACCTCACAGAATTAAGGCAGCAGCCGGTGTGAAGATAGTGGCCGTGAGGCTCAGTAATGAGGACCAGTGGGCAGTCCAGGAGGAAATAGACAACGGCAGTGACCAGACGACGGCTGCCCTCACCTGCATGGGCCTTCACCCGGACACGCAGAGCAGGTGAGTGCTGAGAGCCCTGCCCTGGCAGGGGTGGGCTCAGGGGTGACTGCCAGAGTTGATAGCAAAATAACATGCATATAAATAAAGCACTGCCTCTCCACTAAATGGGAAATGTGTCCCTTTCAGCTCATCAGCATAGCTCAGCCATGCAGCTTCTGAATGGCTCCATTACAGCGTGCCATCACACGAGGCTTTTATCCTGGATGATCTGTATACACAAATGACCTAATTAGGATGGCAGTCTCAAAAATGGCCCGAGTTCACATTTGTCACAGTGGAGAGTTTGATAACTACATTTTAAATTATTATTATTATTGTTATTGTTTGTTGCAAAGAGCTGAAGAATGAAATGAGGGAGAATAGGAATGATTGAAGAGGCCAGGGGAAAATGTACTTTTCAATGAGCAAACCAAGGCTAGCTCTTGCTACGGGGTAACCATCCCTTAGTGCTTAAATGAAGTCATTTTGCTGATATGACACTTGGGAATTGGCACATGGCTTCAGAATCTTAAGTGGATGAACTTGGCATTGCTGGCAGGCAGCCTGTCTGGCCCAGCTCAGGCACCAGCCTTGGGGACGATGGGGCTGAACTCATGTGGGAATCAGAGGTTATTGCCAATCTCCTCTCCTTGGTCCTCCAGCAGTTGGAAAGAGCTCCTGCCCCTGCTGCAGCAGCCCCCTCTGCACAGCCTCTGTGCCTCTTCTTTCTTCCCCTTTTACTGGACCTGCATCTTTTGCAGACTGGCTCTGCTGCTGGGGCTCACGCGCTTTGCTGGCCCCGCAGCTGCCTGCTTTAAAACCACTGGCTCCTGCTCCACTCTGCTCGTCTGCCAAGCCCCTTTTGGGTCTGTTACTTATCACCGTTTATTGTCACAATCTGTTCTCTTTGCTTTCCTCTCTAGTCTTTAAGCTCTTCAAGGTTGATAGCTCAGGTGCAGAGTGAGGGCACTCCATAAGTGAGGGAGGGCAGGGGCGAGTGAGGCGAGTGTGAGAAACGGGGGGCTCTTTCCTCTGGAGTTGTCCAGCAAGTGCTGTTGGCTTCCTATAGCCAACCTCAGGTAGGGGTTGTCTACCTTTGAAGATCTCTTCAAAGGGAGAGAAATGACCCAGGTCATGTGGTCAAAAGCCTTCTCTTGGGGGGAGCGGAGTGAGAAGACATTGGGGGGGGGCTGTGAGGGATTACCTAGCCTCTGCAAGATTCCCAGGGGCTCTGGGCGGCAGGAACTGGCTACAGACCAGAGTGGGGTATTTGTGCTGAGCAGGGCTTGAAGGACTCGCTGAGAAGTCTGCAAGCAGCGCTGAGGGCAGGGGGAGCTCTTGAAGGAGTTTTAATCAGCCTGGCTTCTCTGCAGACACTCACAAGCCCTAGCTGCTGCTCCTCCAGGACTGGTATCTAGGGGGGTCTCCTTGGAGCCCCGGCTCTTTCTGGCCAAGGCCAAGGTTCAGCAGTGTTGTTAGGTCCCTCCATGAATGGGACAAACCAAACCATGATGGGGCCCTCGGAGCTCCCCACAGCATCAGCCATAGCCCCCGGACCAGGCACTGGGTCTGTGCTGGGGGCTGTGGTCCTCTCTTTCCTCAGAATTTAGGGAAAAAAAAAGCCTTCTCTTGGGGATCATTGACTGAATCATCTGGGTGCCTTTCACTGCATGCTCATCATTCTTTACACCTGTGAAGAGTTTCCAGTCTGCAACCTCACCTGGCCTCTGGTTTCCCCGGAAATCTGCACCTGCCTGCTGAACTCTCCCCAGTCCCGAGCTGTTAATATTGTGAGAGCACCTGGGAATTTTACCTTTACTGAGGTGCTGTCTGTGGAGGAGTAGAATACCCCACCTGAAAGTGGCTGCTACAGTAGCCTTGTATCATCTCATGCTGCTGGCGGATACTCCAGCACGGCTGTGATGCCTGGGTGTTTTCTGTCTTTCTATTTCCGTCTGCCCATGTGTGGCTCTTTTCCTCATGGTCACAAGGTGGCTGCAGCTCTTCCAGGCATCACAGACTCACCCAGCTATATCCAAAGACTGGACCGGAGGGGGTTTTTCCTCATGTGCCTGTTTGTACCAAGGAAGAAAGCTTCTCCAGTAGTATCCATGGAAGTCTTTTTAGATCTCATCAGTAAGCAGTGGGTTCTCTTGCCTAAGGGGTAGTCTTAGAAAGTGAATATTGGGTATCATTTTCAGGCTTTGTAGTGGGAGATGGTCTCCACTGCTGGGGAATGAGGATGGGAGAACAGTGTCAGGTAGTCAGTTGGCAGTGTTTGCCACACTCTCTGAAGGTGCCATCTGTTTAATTCTCTGCTTTGCACAGCAGTCCTGTGTGTTTGTGGCCTTAGTGGAAGGTGACCTCTTGGATGCTTGGCCTATCAGGGGCTCTGTCCAGTGGATGCCATTAGGTGCTGTACTAATGATGTTCCTCGTGCAGGTGGAGAAGCTCGGGGAGAGCTGGGGCCAGAGATTTTGGGTCCGGGTGCTCAGGCTGTATCCCAACAGCCTGTCTCCTTTTCTCTGGGCTTTTCTCAGGCTCTGTCCTCCTGGAGGCACAATGGCCCTGCTGGCAGCTCCCAGCATCCATCTGCTGATTTGATCACTTAGGGAGAAAACTGCTCTCCCCAGAGGGGCCCAGTACAAGTTCTGGGGGTCAACACTGGCTCTGTTTGGTGTAACTTGGATCTTGCATTCACCTTGAAGCAGTTGCTATGGCCACCCCCAGAACCAGGGCTGTGATAAGCCCCCCGATGAAGGACTTGGATAGAGACTGGGGGGAGTGGGGGGTTCCAGGTGGGCAGCGGGTGCTGATGGTGACAGGGTCAGAGTGAGCAGTTTCAGTCACTGTAGTCTCACTGGTGCTGATACTGTGCTAGAGCAGTCGGAATGGGGCCTTCTGTCTCTATGCTCCCGGGAATCTCTGAGTACACAGTGGTGGTGTTCGTGGTCTATGCAGAGGAAATTAATTTTGTTGAAATATTTGACTGACCAAGTGGTAATGTTTTAATTTAAAAGACCAATCTAGGCCATGGCTATCACTTTTTGGTTTTGTGAGAATCACTTTTACATTCTCTTTGGAAGAGATAAAAAAAGGTTACAGGAGAAAAAAGCCAAGTTGTTATATAAGGAGACTTACATAATTATGGGAAGCGTTCACATCCAGCGTCCTCTTTCTCCTCTTTCTTCACATTGAGTGTCTGACCTCCCCTGGGCCCTAGGAAGGAAAGGGATTGTCACTTTGGCATAACAATGTACGCTTATCTAATCTCCTTCCAAAATCCATTCCATCGTCTAAATAAATAATTGCTTCTTTTTATACTTTTTTTTTTGTTGTTGAACCGTAATATCAAATGAGGTGTGAAATACAGGCTCATGGGCCGTGTTTGCCAGCTAACAAAGAGAATATATGAATATATCCCTAACAAAACACCCTGCACAAAACTGTAATCTCTGAATTGTGACAACCTTGAGTGGAATGGAGTTTTTAATAGAATATAATGTACAAACTGCCTGAAATTCTGTGATAAGAATTAAAAATGTGCAGCATGGGGAAGACTCGATGCACTCGGTTAGAAAGGCAGCAAAGGTCTTAATTTAAAATATTTTAATGAGCACTGATTGCGAGGAAATGTGGGTAATAAAGATGAAGACCACAAGATAGATAAGAGTGGTGTTGCCCAAAGAGGAGAGAGAAGATGAGGAAAACAAGCAAATGGGGAAGTGTTGAGGGCAGATAACACGGAACCCCGGGAAAGGAAAGGTAGGGGATGAAGGATTTACGTGGAAACTGTGTGCCCCTGGGTAGTTTGAGCCCACGTTGTTGCACTGTGGGGACCCAAACCTCAGAGAAAATAAGCTGGGACTTTTCAGGAGTTCAGAGACCACGATATGAAGCCCTTTCTTATCTGAACATTGGAATAGAGACAGAGCAAAGCTCATGGGGTAGATAAGCAAAAGCCCTGCAATAAATTTCTTCAAAAAAACACCGTATTTTAGTAACCCAACTCAAGGTAAAATCAAGACCTAAACCAAGGGCCCTCTGTGAGGGCTGCCATGTTTGAAAATCTGGAATTATTCCTTCAGGAATTTTTCTTTATCTACTCGGAGAAAAATACAGTGGAGCCCCCATGGTTGACCTTCTTCCTATACTGACCACCTCCTAAGTTGGCCTAATTTGCTAGACTGGACATGCACCACATGTACGTATCAGTACAGTAGGCCTAGTTCCTTCCGTTGACCACCTCTGTGTGTTGACCAGTTCATTACAGTCCCTTGGGTGGTCAACCTACAGAGGTTCTGCTGTGTTATAAACCAACCAAACACACGGGAAGGTCATTCTTTTCATTAGCTTGACTGACCCATTGCTTTTTGTGAAATTTACCAGTCAACCAGGACTCTTGATCCTAAGGATTCCTGTGTTTACACATTAAAATAAATTTGTATACCTTTGTTCTTAGTAGTGTAGAGTATAAATGTCATAACACAATAATTACGAAAGTGCAGTGAAGGCTATGTTAACCAGTTTGTTGTAAGTATTTCAAATTGTATATAAAAGCAGGACATTGTACCCCATAAATGCATTAATGTGTACAGCAATGATTTAACAAAAAAATAAATTAATCAAAACAAAACAAAACAAAAAAACAGTTGACATTAAGAAAGGTACTGTCTTCAGTATCATTTAATGGATTTGTGAAACATGGTCCAGGCTGAATCTTTTATTGTATGTAAGGATTATTATTCAAGCTAAACCCCCTCTCCCCAAAAGATAGAGTGGGGAGAGCGAGTTCAATGAGTATGTAATAATAGCTGTCTCTGTTTCTAAGAAGTAGAGGTAGTTTCTCCTACCTGACTCAGTTTGTGTTAATCTCTTCCTTTTTATTAAAAGGTAAAAGATACAACACATGGAATATTTTAGTATGAGGACAATTCTGTATGCTTATGTTGTCGATTCCATATTTTATTTTAAAAATATATGGAAAAAAACCACATGATATTTAATAGGTTCCAGGCATTATGTGAGATCTTTTAGGAGAATAAACTTATAAAAAATCAGAAATATTAGAACTCTGTGGATAATGATGATTATTCCCATTTAACAGGTGTGTAAATGAAGGCACAGTTAAATAATTTTGCTAGATCTTAGAGCCAGTGCGTGGTCAAAGCAATCCAACTTTAGAGTCCATGCTTTGAATTACCACCCTCTGCTCTGTGGAAGACAGGGCAGGGCATCCCTGCTGTGGGATCCCAAAGTGTCCTCCCCTGCCCTTCCCCTGCTCAGCTCTCTTGCCCCCACTGGACTAATAACTCCATGAAAGCAGTGCCCACAGCACCTGGCGCCATCTGGAATGTGGAAATGGGGGCCATAGTGGGTTGAATGGTAGCCTCTCAAAAGATATGTTTGCATCCTAGACTCCTAGAACAAATAAGACCATGACCTTATTTGGCAAAAGAGAGACCTTATTTTGCAGAGAGAATTAAGTTATAGTTCTCAAGATGTGTTCATCCTGGAGTGTCTGGTGGACCCTAAAGCCAGTGACTGGTGTCCTTAGAAGAGACACATAGATAAACTAGTGATGTCATGGAGGAGGCAGAGGTCAGAGTGAGGGGACCACAAGCTGTGGAAGTCAAAGAATGCAGGGAGCCTCAGGGTCCTCCAGGAGCTGGAGGAAACTGTCCCCTCAGAGGGATTGTGGTTCTACCCTTGACGTTGGACCTCTGGCTTCCAGAACTGTGAAAGAACAAATCTCCATTGTTTTAAGCCATTAAGTTTATGATAGTTTATTACAGCAGCCACAGGGACATAATGGACAGTTGGTGAATGAACGAACTGGGATGCTCCATCCTCTGAATCTTTAAAAAGTACAGTTTCCAGCCGGGTGTGGTGGCTTATGCCTGTAATCCTAGCACTTTGGGAGGCTGAGGCAAGTATATAGCTCGAGTTCAAAGTTCAAGACCAGCCTGAACAGGAGCAAGATCCTGTGTATTTAAAAAAAAAAAAAGTTCAGATTTCTAGACATGACTCCCCAGTGGGCTGTAAGAAAAGTCCCCAGGTGATTTTAATGTACAGCCAGGGCTGGGAATTCCTGGCTGAACTGGAATGAATGAACAGATAATGAATTTAGACCTCAGGAGAAGATAAAGGTATTTAGTTTTAAACAATTTTAGGATTTGAAAGTGATGAATTTAGAGACATAGAATTCTTAGATTTACAATAGCATTTAGCATTGGACTTGGAGATCCCTGAGTATCAGCCACCACAAGAGTTCAAAGTCAGGATTTGATGTATGGAGATGCCCCGTGTGCTGGACCTACCTGCAGAGGAGAGCACACCCCGCTGATCACAGGGTGGTTTATTTGTTTTAATTCACACTAGAACGTGGGGACAGAGTTTATAGAACACGAAGGAGTCCTTTTCTACTCTCTAAAAAGGATTAGACTTGGAGAAGAAAAAAAAAAAGAAATAGTTTAAAACAATTCTTGTCTTTTTCTAACCAGTGGGTAGCTCTTTGTGAATTTATGCTGCTGGCCAGTTGCAGTAGAACAGAAGTCTTCTTACTTCAGAAGTAAGAGATGGTAAGTTGTAGAAAATTTAGAAAACACGACTGAATGAAATGATAGGATAAAAATTATCCCCAAACCTACGATTCAAAGCTAATAACTACTGCTATATTTGTATGCGTGTGTTCACGTGTCTGTGCGGAAATATTATTTTTGTCGGTATTGGACTTGTTTATTATAGCTTTGAAAGCTGTTGTTTTCAGTAACAATGTAGAATAAATATACATATAGTAACATCTGTTAAACAATAATTTCATATTATTGAATATGTAACTATAAATATAGTTACCACCTCTTTTGAAAAATTGGTAGAAGTGGTTGATCCTCTTCAGAAAAATGCAAATATGTGCACCACACGTCAACAATTCTTTCCAACAATTTCGAGATTTGTGGAGTCCTTCAATGAAACTATAACTTAAATGTAATTTTTAATGTATAATATTCTATTGATATTATGGAGGATTGTTTTTTATCCATTTGTCATGTTTAAAATTTTTTCCTCTTTTAAACCTTGCTACTGGCCATTTGTATAAGGTTTCATCTTTTTCCTTTTAAAGATTCCTTTTAAGTGTGTTTTTTTTCTTTTTAAACATGTCTGATGAATATCTTTGTAGGCATCTTTAAAAGAAAATGCCAGAAATGAATTGGCGGGTCAAAAAACATGACAATTTTTTAAGATTTTGATGCTTTTATGAAATTCTCCTTCCTGTTTATGCCGCTGGCCATGTGTGCGTGCCCAGGGCTTAATTCCTTTGCCAACATTGAGCTTTACCTTTCTAGATAATTCGATAATTGTAATACAGCTATCTTTTTGCAGGCATAATTTGCATTGATTTAATTTCTGGTTAAATTTAGTCCTTTTTCCTATGTTTGTTCATAAATGCTTTTCCCTACTTTGTTGTCTTTAGTTTTTTTGTGACTTTCGTGAGCCTTTATGTTTTCTGCATTGTCAAATGTAGCTATCATTAGGCAAAGAGCAGGCCTATCAGAACACCTGAAAGCCTTTGTCAAAATCCTCCCATCACCCTGAGTCCCCCAGTGGTCAGAGAGAAGCAAAGGTGGACTCTAGTTAGAGTGGCAGAGGCAGATTTTACTCAGAAACTCTCGCATTAGGGGAAAAGAGGCCTCAGCATAGATGGAGCTGCACTCAGTAGTGAGGATGGTAAAGACAGCCAGGGGTTTGCAGACGAGGAGCAGGGTGTGAGGGGCTTACAAGGGGTAGATGGATGAAAAATGACGAAGAGGAGACACTGGGTAGGGAATTCTTGCTAATTCATCAGCAGGATTCTTTTTCTTTCTTTCTTTCTTTTTTTATTGTTGAGGATTCATTGAGGGTACAAAGAACCAGGTTACACTGATTGCCTTTGTTAGGTAAAGTCCATCTCATAATTGTGTCCTGTCCCCAAGCGGTGTGTCACACCTTGTGACCCTCCCATCCCCTCCCTCCTACTCTGTCCCTGAACCTCCCTTCCCCTGCCCCCTACTGTGTGCTAGGTCATCAATTGTCCTTATATCAGAATTGAGTACATAGTATTCTTGCTTCTCTGTTCTTGTGATGATTTACTAAGAATAAATCATCTACTAAGTGATATTCCACTTCCATTCAGTTTAATACAAAAGACATAAAGTCTCCATCTTTTTTAGTGGCTGAATAGTATTCCATGGCATACATATACTATAACTTGTTAGTCCATTCCTGGGTTGGTGGGCATTTAGGCTGATTTTGGTGATTGTAAATTAAGCTGCAATAAACAGTCTAGTGCAAATGTCCTTATGATAAAAGGATTTTTTTCCTTCTGGGTAGATGCCTAGTAATGGGATTGCAGGATCAAATGGGAGGTTTAGTTTGAGTTCTTTCAGGGTTCTCCATACTTCCTTCCAAAAAGGTTATATTAGTTTGTAGTCCCACAAGCAACATAGAAGTGTTCCCTTCTCTCCACATGCATGCCAGCATCCGTCAGCAGGATTCTTGCTGAAGGCGGCCAGGGTGATCAGATATCAAGGGTGGGAGATTTGTTCTACCTTGATTTAGCAGAATTCTTTCTAAAGTTGTACTATGCAGACCCAGCAAGGATAGGAATGCTGGTAGAGGGCAAGTGGAGACCTAGGGGTTCAGGAGCCTGACTCCAGTTTGGAAGACCAGGGGCATCTTTGTTGGGGATGGTGCTGAGCAGGGCCCCCTGCTGGCCCATCTAGGATGGGCCATGAAAGTGAGGCCTAAACCCTTTGTTTTAAGCCTGTGAAGGTTTGGAATCATTTGTTATCACAGCATGGCATAATGTATCCTGACTGGTGCAAAGAGTTTTCAGTTACACATTTAACAAAACTTAATAGCTTTGTTTTGGGGGAGCAGAATCGAGTGGAAAGAATGTACAACACGTTCTTGTATCTCCTCCTCCTCTGCCCCAGTTGCCCCTGCTATTACCATTTTGCATTAGTGAGGCGTGCTTGTTGTAATTGGTGAGCCAGTATTGATACATTATTATTATTATTATTTTATTTCTTATAGCATAACTGTGTACATTAATGCAATCATGGGGTACAGTGTGCTGTTTTCATATACATTTTGAAATACTCTCATCAAACTGGTCAACGTAACCTTCATGTCATTTTCTTAGTTATTGAGTTAAGATGTTCATACTCTGCTTTTAGAAAGATTCACTTGTACCCTTGTAAGATGATACATTATTATTAATGAAAGCCCACGGTATATACTGAGGTTCACTTATGACATGTGTCCACCAGCACAGTGACATACAGAAGAGTTTCATGGCATTAAAACTCCCTGTGCTCCACCTGACCTCTCCCTGCCCTCTCCCTCCCTCTCCCAGGACTCCTGACAACCACTGATCTTTTTACTGTCTCCCTAGTTTTGCTTTTTACAGAAAGAATGTCACAGAGTTAGAATCCCACACAGTACGTAGTCTTTTCACATGGCCTCTTTCACTTGACAGTGTATATTTATTTCCGTTTCCTCCATGTCCTTTCTTGGCCAGATGGCCCATTTCTTCCTATCACTGAATAATATCTGACTGTCTACACCAACCACTGTTCATCCATTCATCTACTGCAGGACATCTTGGTGGCTTCCGCATTTTGGTCAATGTGAATAATGCTGCTATAAACATCCATATGCTGGTGGTTGCGTGGATGTAAGTTTTCAACTCACTTAGGCAAATACCAGGGAGCAGGATGGCTGGATAGTATAGTAAACGTATATTAGTTTGTTAAGAAACCGCCAGACTGTCTTCCACAGTGCCGATACTGTTTTGAATTCCCACCAGCAGTGCTTGAGACTTCCTGTTCTTCCCCATCTTTGCCAGTGTTTGGTGATGTCGGAGTTCTGCATGGAGCCGTCTTAATCAGAGTTGAGCAGCACCGCCTCATTTTTGTGTCAGTTTGCAACTCCCTCATCACACGTGACGTTGAGCATCTCTTCATATGCTTATTTTCCATCTGTGTGTCTTCCTTGGGTTAGGCGTCTGTTCAGACCTTTATCTTAGTTTTTAGTTTGCTTATCTAGTACTGGTTTTTAAAAGTTCTTCACATCCTTGGGATGCCAGTCCTATATTAGCTATGTGTTTTGCAAATATTTTCTTCCAACCTGTGGCTGATCTTGTCATTCTTGTAATTAAATAGTGATACCATCTCTGTAATATGGTCATGGATTTCAAATGACTACATTTCGATGACTAAGACATTCCTCTGATTCTCAAGATGCCTAGTCTGGAGCAGAAAAATCTGGGCCTCTCCCTACGAATCCATCCAGCTACTAGCTTAGTCTTCTTAAAACAGCTTTCACCATGACCTCCTGGCCCTGTTGCCTGTCTCAGCAACTAAACAATCAACTTGATTTTACAGTCCTTTATAGAATCAAGACTCTTTCTTGAGATGCTAAAAAATCTGGTATAAGAGTCAGATGTTAAGCTAGTGAACTTGGCCAGTAGATGGTATTTTTGTTGGCATTTGTCTCCCTTAAATCATTTTATTCTTATACCATTATCTAGATGCATTTATCTGTTTCTTCACTTATTATTTTGACATTTGTAGTCATTATGTCACTCTAAAGACATTATACCATATTATCATATATCACTACCTATGTCATTATGAAGCCTTCCTCAGGTCTACTGCAAGCCTTTGGCAAAAGCAGTAGAATGAACCTTTGAGCGATTGTGCCCACTTCTTTCCTCTCAATTTTCTGAAGAAAATTCTCTGTAATTTGAAAGTATTCATTTAACTCAGCCTGCCTCCACGAAGCATCAGTTCATGCACCGTGCCTTTAAACCTGGATAAAAGGTAGGGTGCTCAGTCTTTGTTCTCTTTTGGGGCGAGAAGAAGCCTTCTCTGTCTTTTGAAAGGACATTTTATTTGATTTTACCCAGTTCTGTTGCCAGTGGCCTGTGTTGTTTTCACAGGTTGAGGCACACGTAGGGCTGTGTCATGTTGACTGCGAGCAGTTGGCAGACTCCAGCCCTGTGAGGGAGCCGACGGTGTGTGCAGGAGCGGTACGCGGCCTTGGACTGGAAGCTATTCCTCTGTCTTACTGGATGATCCACTTAAAAAAATTAATAGACTTTATTTTTCAGAACAGTTTTAGATTTATAAAAGGATTGAGCATATCCAGTAGTGCAGAGATTTCTCTTCTAAGTGTCTCTCCCATTCCACGCGGGGATCTCTGTTATTAACAACTTACATTAGTGTGGTCCATTTGTTGCATTAATGAACCACGTCTAATACGTTAGCATTAACTCAAGTCCACACTTCATTCAGATTTCCTTAGTTTTTGCCTAACGTCCTCTTTCTGTTCTGGGATCCCACATTACATTTATTCCTCACATCTCATTAGGCTCCGCTTGGCTGTGACAGTTCCTCAGATTTTCCTTGTTTCTGACGACCTTGAGAGTTTGGAGGATCACTGGTCTGGTGTTTTGAGGGTGCCCCTTTAGTGAAACTTGTCTGATTTTCTGACTTGACGACACTGAAGTTATAGGTTTTAGGGGGTAGACCACAGAGGGCAGGTGCTGTAGACCACAGAGGGCAGGTGCCGCTTTCATCGCGTCATGTTGAGGGCACTTACCTCCGACATGATTTATGACTGTTGACCTTGGCTGCCTGCCTGGCTGAGGTCATGCTGTCAGGGTTCTCCACTATGAAGTTACATTTCTCTGCCTCCCCTCTTCCCACACTGTATTTTCTGCAAGGAAGGCACAATGTGTGGCCCACGGTTAAGGAGAGGGGAGTTATGGCCCCTCCTCTCTTGTAGAATATCATATCTACAAATAAATGTATTTGAAAATTTTCTTGCAGCTCCACTTTGACTTCTGATGCTAATTGCATCTAGTCTAGGAGCTCTGGGAATGTGGGGAATGTTCATATCCACACTGAGTCACTGCTGCCCAGCACTGTGCTGGACACACAGTAGGTCCTTAATAAACAACAGTGAATGAACATGCACCAGAGGTTTGGTGAGGGAGACAGTCCTCTGTGGACTGCAGCTGTGGGGTCAGCTCCCGGTGAGCCCGCAGGCCGGGCGTGGAGAGCACCCAAGAGCTCAAGGCCACACCTTGGCCAGAGTTTCAGTCTAACTCTTGCAGATGGGGTTACAGGGCTTGCAGGGAGCTGCACTGGGGCCTGGAGATGGGCTTGGGGCTGTGAGAGAGAGCAGGAAGGGCTACACAATGGCCCAGAGAAGAACTTTCTAGGCAGGAGGAAGAAGAGGTACCATGTCTCCCAGGGAAGGGGATGCCAGGTCAGGGACTAGAGACCCAGACAGTATAGAAATAGCAGAATCCATCAGCGCTCAACATAGCTCTGCATTGAGGCCATTTCTGCACCCACAGCCTGTGCTTCAGTTCAGTGGGGCGTTATTAGGTGCCACCTGCCTAGTGAGTACTGTTTTGGCATCTGGAAAATTAGCTGGGAATAAAACCAGTGTGGCCTCCATGGCCTTCCTGGAGCTTACATTCTGACGGGGGAGATAATACCTATAGAAATATGTATGTAATTAAGTGTCAGATGCTGACAAAAACTAATAAGGAAAAGAAAGCAGGTAATGGTCAGAGTGACCAGGAGGTTCTGTACCAGAGCACGGAGGGAGTAAGGGCATGAGCTGTGGGGAGCTGTGAGAGAGCAAAGTCCTCCTGGAGTCCCTGGAGGCACCTCCACGGCACCTGGCCCTGGTGTGGTCAGGAACAGATGAGTGAGGGAACATGGGGGGGACCAGGTCAGCTTGATGGCAGAGGCTGCATTATGTTAGGCTTGGTAGGCTTCAGAAACATTTTGGATTTTATTCAAAGGATGGGCAGCTCCTGCAGGGTTTTGAGGGAAGTGATGTGATCTACTTAACAATTTTAAAAGGTCTGCTGGCTGCTGCCTGGACCCTGGGAGACCAGTTGGGCGCTGTCGCTGTCTCTCAGGGGACATAACCGGAATGGAGTGAGCCTCTCTGCTGCTTGCCTATGTGCCTGGGAGCATCTTGCTTCCCATAGTCCTCAGTGTAAACAATCAAGGTCTCTGTATGTACCCGTCACCTTTCCTCTTCCACCTGATTCTACTGCCATGGCAGGAAAACCCAGGACTGGGAGCAGGCTGTACTCAGTCTTCGAGGGTGGCAGCTTTGGGTGCTAGAAATGGTGGCGGCCTGCACTGTGATGGAACACATGGCCCTTTGTGCCACCAGGTATGTGGAAGGGGTTATGGATTATGGCCGGTAGACAAGGGAGTCAGCGAATGGGGAGCTGGACAATGGGGTGCTTGACTTGAGTTATAAACTGTGATCCAGAAGGCTCTGGTATGTGGATGGCTGTCAGTCATGCAATTCTAGGGCTAAAAGTCTGAAGCCCTGGGACTCTGAGACCTGTGTTCTGTTCTGGATACCTCTGATGTTCACCTTCTTTATCTGAGCTTCCATTTCTCCAAGCTTCCATTTCTCCATGTATGATTGAGGGGGCCACATCTTTAAAAGGTTCCAGGGCCCCTTTCCTGTGCTGGGGAAACAGTCTGATTCTGTGGTAGGAATCATAGCCACGCTGCTCTTGTGTGGCCCAGGTGTGGGTGGGGCGTAACAGGGAGTTGATTTTGTATAAGCTATTTGGGGAATTACTTTTGCAAATCCGGTAAGCGAGAGCAAGGTGCAATCTCTGTAGCCAGCCAGGCTGGCAGCTCCAGCGTTCAGTCAAGCACATCTGTAGCTTTATTTTAATTAGAATATAACCCCTGTAGCCACACAAGCTTGGGAGAGATTGGAACTTTGAGAAAGCTTTATTTTGTTAAAAAACAACAGTGGATGGGCCAAGGGACTTTCTTGAATATACGTCTTTTTTATATTGTTAGGATGTGGCCTGTGATGCCCAAAGCTTGCTGCCTTGTCGTGGGACAGGCCTATTGTTTATGAGCTTTACCTTTGCCAGCTGGGAGCTCAGAAGCATTTCTGGAATCTCATTTCTGACATATCAACTCTCTTCCTTAAGCAGTGTGTGAAAAAGGACAAAAACTACCAAGCATTGGTTTCAGCCATTGGCCCATGGCACGTCCCTTTAGAGGAAAGGCCATGGTGGAATCAGCATTTGGTATTTGTCGAGGGGACACTCGGTGTCAGGCATGGTGCCCACGTCATGGCACTAGCTTTGCTCAGATTAATCGTATATGTAAGAATGATTTTCCTTCCCATTTACAGTTCCACAAACACACATTCTACGTGATGCATTTGGTCTACAGGCAGCTGATAAAAACACTTCCGTGTGAAAAGTGAATTTGGCCAAGGAAAGTGGCGACTAGAAGGAGGTTTAGCCTGAGCTCTGGCATCTTATTTTCAGCTCCCAGAACCTGTGTCTTTGGGGTGTGTTCATTTAAAAATTTTTAATAACCACAGGTTTACAGGATTTAGACCTGGCTGCAAAAATGACCACTTCCTTCATTAGTTTTAAAGCACCGACTTGCGCCAGGCCTCCCGAGATGCTGTGAAATATTGCAGTCATCAGGGCAAGGCTGGAAGCCTTGAGGAAGGAGGTTTCCCTAACGTGAACTCCAAATGGCTGTATTTCTGGAATGACCCTCCTGTCACCGCTTGTTCAGATGCTGTCTGGTTCACCTGGGATTTCTGCAGCTCATGTCCTTGCTGACTGCCCTCCTTGGAATGATACTCAGAGGCCAGATGGTGATATTTTATATTTTCCATCCTCTGCCTATACTGAAGCTGCCTTTCTTCTTAAAGTTCATGAGGCAATGGCATGGAATTATCTCTTTTCCTTTTGTGGGTGCTATTTTGTCTTAGAAGGGGGCTTCCAAATTGAATATTAAGTATGAGATATCTGTGGGTATCAGATGACACAGATTTATTCTTTTTTTGGATCTGGAAGTCAGAAGCCACAAGTTAATCTTGCTGGGCTAAGGTCAGGGTATCAGCAGAGCTGCATTCCTTCTGGAAGCTCCAGAGTAGGATCCATTTTCTTGCCTTTTTCAGCTTCTAGAGGCTGCCACATTCCCTGGCTGGTGGCCCCATGTCTCTCTGACCTCCGCTTCCATGGTCCTGTCTCCTTCTCTGCCTCTGATGCTCCTGCCTCCTTCTGATAAGGACAAATGTGATCACATAGACTCCCCTGATAATCCAGGGGTGTCCCCCTATCCCAGTCTCCTCCATTTCATCTGTAAAGTTCTTTGTGCCCTGTAAGGCCCCGTAATCATGGTTCTGAGGAGTAGGTTGTGGTTAGCTTGGGAGCGGGGGTACTATTTGCCTACTCCCTGTGGCATTTGCAAATCCTGCAGGATCAGAATCTATAATGTGTGTTTCCTGGGCCTGTCTGGGGTCAGGGAGTCATCTGGCTTCCCTTAGAGCTTGGGACTTGGTGGGAGATTAGAGTTGGATAGACAGGGGAACCCGGGCATCCCCTCCTCCTGGCCTCAAGGGCTGCCCTGGCAGCAGCTCCCCTGCCCTCTTGATCCCAGTTGCTGAGGGAAGGATTGGCTGTGGGCCTGGGCTCTGGTGCACCTGGACTTTCCTCTTCACCGCTGCGATCTAGAGGTGGTTGTGGCTTCTTGCAGTTCTAATCTCTGTTTTTTCCACTATCTTGCCTGACTTCTCAGATTTCCCCTCACTTGGGTAAACAATTCCTTGCACCAAACTCCTTTCACTGTAAGTTCCTACAGTGGTCAGTGTTTCTGGCTCACACCCTGCTGGACGCAGTAGAGCTGCAAGCTGCGAGCTCCCTGTCCCTCTGAACTGTCTTTGCAGGAAGAACTCAGAGTGTGCGAGGAAGGTCAGGATTGTTGAGCCAACCCTGGATTCCCTCCTCCCTCAGTGTTTTGAGAAGCCATCAGGAAAATCCTCGCGGTGGGACCTGCTGTGTCCCCTCACCTCCCACCCCTGCTCCATAGAGACCATCCCTTCTCACGGGAAGTAGCAGGAGCAACAGCTTGTGACTGTCATCTCTTGTTCCCCAGCAAGTCTGCTCAAGCTGTCCCCTCCAAAGGGACACCAAGGGCTGAGAATGTATAGCGGTGAAGCTCCGGTCTCAAGCCTCCTGGTTGGGAAGCCCTGTTAGCATGCTCTTTTGAGCCATATCTGTATGAAGAAGAAGGGAGACCCTCGATGGCGTGATCTCTAAAGAAGGCAGAGGAGAGTTGTGATCGGCTGCCATGATGGGCCCAGAATTTCTGTCCCAGGGACCGTGGGAAAAGGCTAGGGTGCAAGAGTGGAGTCCCCGGCCCTACCCACCCTCATCTGGGACAGTCTCCCAGGGTCTCTGCAGCAGCAGGAGTTGGTCTTATCACACTGAGCAAAGCAGTCAACGTCTCTCCTCCATGATGTCTGTATTCTAGTGGGAGGAAAGAGATAGTAACAGGTTCACTATTGATGGAGCAAAGTTCTACGGAGAAGATTGAAGCAGGATATAAGAATAGAGAATGCTGGGGGGGGGGGTCCCTGATTTTGGAGAAGTTGGCTAGGGAAAGACTCCCTGTGATGAGATGGATGGACTAGTGTCTCAGAGGGGGCAGGAGGGGCTGGGAGGGGCTGCCTGTCCTGACTGGGGCAGCAGGGAGTCCACAGGACTGGAGTGGAGTGGACAAGATGGGACGAGGGTGTAGTCAGAGGGCCTCGGTGCTGATTGCTGTGCTTCCATCCTGTCCGACCCGGACCTCTTCTTAGAGGTCCTCTGCTTCCTTGCTGACAGTCTGCTGGGGCTTCAAGTACATCCTGCCCATCCTCCTGTTCTGAGACAAAGTGTCTGGTTCTACACCATGGTCTGGGTCTTTTTTCTATCCTGTCCCTGCTCCCAGTGGAGAGCAGAAAGCATTTTTTTGGGCTCTGGAGCCCACTGCCCGAGCTCCCATCTCAGCCTTGCCTCATGCTGGCTGTATGAGTGTGAACATGTTATGAACCCCTCTGCGCTTCTGTCTTCTCCTCACTAAAATTAAGGTCCAATGGCTGCCCCATAGGTGCCTTGGGCTGTCCAGGGAGTGAGCAGGGAAGCTTCACGCCCAGCAGCCAAAGGTGCTGAGTCTGTCTCAGCCTTACCCCGTTTTCCACCCTCCCTGCCTGGTTTGAATCATACCTCCCACACATTCACAGTACCATGGACACGACCTCATTTGGAAATGGGGTCATCGCAGTTTTAACCAGCTAAGATGAGGTCTCATTGGAATAGGGTGGGACCTGATCCAAGCTGACAGGTATCTTTACACAATGGGTGGAATTTGGACATAGACACGAGCACAGGCAGAACGTTATGTCAAGATGAAGGTGGAGCTCGGAACGATGCACCTGCCAGCCCAGGAGATCACAGCAAACCCCCAGAGGTTCAGGGAGAGGCCTGGCACTGATTCTTCCTCTCAGCCATTGGACTCAGAAGGGAGCACCCTGCCTAACCCTTGTTCTTGCACTTCCACCCTCCAGAGCTTTGAGAGAATAGATTTCTGCTATTTAAGCCACTCAGTGTGTGGGACTTTATGGCAGCCCCATGGGACAAATACACCCTGACCTTCTTTTGTTTATTTCCCCAAAAACAAAGATGTGCGGTTCAACTATTTACAGTGAGTGGCTGACATGGGCCAGCACATCTTCTCCAAGTCTCAGAACAATCTCCCCAGAAGACGAAGTCCATTCTGCCATCTGCCAGTGCCTTCCTTGCACTCAGTGGCTTTTGACCCTCTAGAGCACAGGTGTAGTCAGGTCTAGGATTCTAGTGGATGCAGTTTTCAAAGGTCACAGAATACCTTTGTTTAGCTGATAGAATTTAACCTCCTGTGAAAGAGAGAGACTCAAATTTAACACCTTAAATTCAATACAGATGGCTTGTCCCACCTCCTACTCAGGAGGGGCTGCCCAGGAGGGAGCATGGGGTGGGGCGTGAGGGGTGACCCTGTTCCTCCCTGGTTTGGAGCCACTTTCTCTGGGATATTCATGATGTAAGGATTTCCATATGCTGACTGTGATTCTGGTGCTTGCAGCTCTGAGATTTTGATGTAATGGGACTTGAACACAAGGCACCTACTTAATAGGGGCAACCATATGGGCTGTTTCCATTCTTGGTTGTTGTGAATAGTGTTGCTGTAAACATTCCTGTATAAGTTGTTGCTTGAACTCCTGTTTTCAATTCCTTTGGTTCTATGCCTAGCAGTGGAGTTGCTGAGTCACACAGTAATTCTACGTTTAATATACTGAGGAGCCACGGAACTGTTTTTCATCGTGGCTGCACCATTTTCCATTCCCACCAGCCGTGTAACAGGGTTCCGACTTCTCCATATCCTTGGATGGGTAAAGAAAATGTGGTCTATCGTGTACTGGGATATTATTCAGCCGTAAAGAGGACTGAAAGACTGACACCAAGAAGAGCCATGCGAGTGATGCTGAGAGAAAGGAGGGGACACCAAAGACACATAGCGAATGAATCTATTTATATAAAAATCCGGAATAGGCCAAGAGATAGAAGGTAGAGTAGTGGTTGCCAGGTGCCGGGGGTGGGGAGGCGAATTGAGGAGTGACCGTTTAAGGGGTATGAGGTTTCCTTTTGAGGTGATGAAAAAGTTCTGGAACAGGTAATAGTAGTGATTGCACAGAGCTGGGAATGCATTTAATGTCACTGAATTGGATGCTTTAAAACAGTTAACTTGGTAAATATGTGTTACGCGTATTTTGTCACAATGAAAAAGAAAACAACCAAAAAGGAGAAACGACTTACCTCCAGGGAAGTCCCCTGTAATTGGGCTTTATGGCCACGTAAGGGATATTTATGCAAAGGCTGTTTCGAATGTGATTTTTCCCTTCCACGTGGACTTTCAAACCGAAACTCATGTAAGCATCAGCTTCACTCTGCCCCTTTTGCTGAGCCTTTTCAAGAGTTGGCTCTATTTTCTTTATATTATTTCTTACTGTTTCAGGTTAATTGAGGATACAAAGAATTAGGTTACGATGTTTGCATTTGTTAGGTAAAGTCCCTCCTCCTATAACTGTGTCCTGCCCCCAATAGGTGTGCCATATGCCCTAACATTGTGCCCATTAAGTGAGAGCACACCCATCCCCCTTCTCCCCTTTCCCTGCTCCCCTATTCCTCCCCCCTGAGTTGATCTGAATTTTTCTTTTATGTGGGCATGCATTAGATTGTCTACTGGTTTCATATTAGAATCCAATGTACACACACCTATTATGAAATTAATTTAAACCTTTTTATATGAAAGCTATAGCCTAATAACAACCTAAGGATATGGGGAGGGTGGAGGGAGGGGGGAGAGGGTGGAGGGAGAGGGATTCGAGGGTTCACTTCTGTGGTTCATCTTAC
>NW_003852494.1:5619029-5657890 GCF_000181295.1 Otolemur garnettii
AAAAAAAAAAAAAAGAATTGAGTACATTGGATTCTTGCTTCTCCACTTGGAGTTGGCTTTATTTTTAATAATCCAAAGGTATTAACTATTTCCATGCGAATAGTTACTCAGCAAGGAAGGACCCTAGTTTTATGGATATTGGCAATGGCCCCACATTTAATTCTTGAGAGGTATAACTCTTAAAGACCAAGAGGGCAAAACTAAAGTGAAAACACTCCCTACTAAGGAGCAAAGCAAAGCTAAGCTAGAAATGATAAACGGGTGCCCAGGATGTGTCAGGCCAGGAGCAGGTGTCTGGCCAAGTCAGCCAAGAAGCCAGTCGCTTTCTCCTCTCTACGTGGACAAGTTGTTTGTCTTTTCTTTTTAAGACTTATGAACTAGTGAAGACATACTGAAAGTTGTAGAGAATATTGTAACACCCATCTGTCTACCACACAGCTTTGTGGCAGTTTACTATTTCTCCAAATTTGCCACGGAGCTTAAAAAAAAGGCACAAATAATCCAAACTCTGCCTTATTGCATTAGCCTTCCTCTTTCCGTAGAGTTAACCATCATCCCGATTTAGGTGTTTATCACCCTTACGAATGTTATGTGATTTTGCTACATAGGTACCTTTCCTTACACAATATGTTTCGCTTTTTTTGAACTTTATATGAATGGCATTGTGCTATAAAGAATCATTCTACAATTTGCCTTTTTTCATAGTGCAACATTTCTTGAAAATCCCTGTTGATCCATATAGTTCCTGTTCTTTTATAATATTCCATAATTCCATATTTAAGTTCTTATTCTTCTGTTGATGGATATTATTTAATGGTTTTGGTTTTATAGATCATAGTGCCTGTATCTTGCACATAAAATCTTAAATAAATATTTGTACTAGCTCTTTTCATTTTTAAACTGGGGGTTACAGCCCATTAACGAATGAGTCATGACAAATGTGAAAAAAAGTGACATCGAATAGGTTAGTCTGGAATGGAAAGTACCAGAGTCCATCACATATGGTAAGGAAAAGCATTATTTCCTGAAGGTTTAGTAGCCCTTATGTGTGTGAGTTTTCTGGTTGTCATGCAAAATCTATTTCTTCCCGGGGGTTGGAGTGAAAACCTCTGACACGGAGGCGTCACCTAACAGTGAAATTTCTGCATCTTTGGGTGCAGTTTTCTTCAACTTTCCATAAGTTGCCAAATTGCTCCCCAAAGTGGTTGTAACAATTGACAGTGTAGCTTGGATTTCCTAACTTTGGGGAATGAGAGGATTCGTCCATCCACAAGTGCAAAATCTCTTATTTTGGGTTGGTCTTATTCTGGCTTGATTGTGTGGATATACTGTTGGTGTTTTGTTAGAGACACGCTCATGGCATTTAATTTCTGTGCTGTCAAGAGGCAGAATTAAGTTATTTCTCTTTGTAAAAGAATGAGGTAAGTAGGAAATAATGCATGCAAAATGCTGTAGTTAAACGTCGGCAGATAAACTGATGGATCAGTTTTCACTTGGATCTTGCTATAGAAGAAAAAAAGTGATACTTAATCATTTTCAACAAATAGAACAGTGATGATGAATTGGATACATTTTGATGTGGAGTGACTCATTAGGGAGCACTATTATTTTCTAGTTAATAAAGGAACTAGTACGCTACATCTCCTCCTTCATTAAATGGTTGCAAAGCAGAGAAGTCTTTGCTTCAAGGGCCCACCAGGTCTCCTGAACCGCCCAACCTTGTGAGCTCTTGCTACTCAGCATTGGTTCAGTTGGAACCTCCTATATGCAGAAGGACAGTCAGTAACCAGTAAACCTGTGTTGGTTGTTTGTTTTGTATTTCTTCTTTGATTTGGGGTGACATAAAAAATATCAGGAGATTTGACTAAAAGGATATATGTCAGGCATCTCTGGAGAGGCTGGGGACTCTGGCCGCATTAAGTCACAACTGCTGGAGCTGATGTGGCTGCTCAGTTTAGCAAAAGCCCATGTTCTCTCATTTACCGCAGCCTCCTCTGCTCCCTACTATCCCCCCAAACTGGACTTGGGCATCCCTCAACTTTAAGATGGAAAATTTTGTATCTACCCCATAGGGTTGGTATGGGATTATTCACGGGAAGTGCTTGCAACCTTGTGTGATGCAGGATAAATGACCTGTAAGTATTGACTGATTTAGTATTATTAACATCCACGCCTGTATCAAAGTGGAAAGGGGTGAGACAGACAAAGACAGAGATGTGTTTCAAGGTAAATGAGAACCCACTCTTTGTATGGCTAATATGTGAACAAAAGGTTTCCATGTTGAAAGAAACAATGTTAAGACACCCACTAGAAATATACCTTAGAACCTCTGTGACAAATGCACAGAAAAGATGTATGATGAAAAACTTAGTGAACTGATACCAGGGCTTAGACTTTCAATGGGATTTTGTTTTATCTGAATGCAAATAAGGCGTGTCTTGCTCTTGTGTGGGTCTCACTCCCAGAAGGCATCTGCCAGCCCTCCAGGCATCCGAGGCCCTCCTACAGCATTGGCTGTGTCAGAAGCAGCCCAGTGTCATGTGGAAAGAACTTATTCAGATCCTGGAAAAAGGAGGCATTTTTTAGAGGCTGATGCAGACTGGGATTTGAAAGCAGAAAGCTGGAATCAGTGGTGGCTCTTCCATCTCTGATCAGTTCTGGGAATTTCATCAGATAACAGACTCTCTCTTCTGTAAAATGGGGATTTGATTGCAAGCTCACCAAGGAGATTAAATGCAGTAAAAAATAAAAAGCAACCCAGCCTTTGTAAATGTTCTTTTTGATGGTTTATTCCCTCAGCAGATATGCACCCTAAAGACTTAAATCCAAATGCAGTATTTTTGAAAGTTTTTTCCCCTTCCAAAACTTATTTTTTTTTTTATAACCAAAAATATACCAGTAGGTGAATGAAGATGGATCCTTCAAGAGAATTTCAAGGTACATTCTGTTTTTCTCCCCAGTAACTCTTTTGGATTTCACTTTTACCTGTTTCAAAGGCAACAACAAATAAAGCAATAGCTTTTCCAGAGGCCCAGGCATGATTTATTGAGGAGCAGGAAAGACAGGAGAGGTTTAGAAGGTGTTCAGGAGAGAAAATTGTTGTGAAACCTGGTGTCCGCGTGCTGTTACTGCCTTTGGGAAAATAGAGGCAAGAGATTTCTGAAAGAGAGCAGCAGATAGTTTAAATTTCATGTAGGTCGGTGGTCTTAAGGTTGGGAATTTGAATATTACTTATGAATTGGGAGATACTTTGTGGTTTGTTTAATCTACTACTACAGGGAGGTAAATTTTTTGTTTTTCATGTAGCCCTTAATTTTTATGAGGTATATGAACTGACTTTTTCCAACTTGGGTAACCTTATTATTATTCAGAGTTTGGTGTCCATTGAAATTTACATAGTAGCATATTAAATCAATATTTTCCACTGAGTTTTGACACAGGTTAATGAAGGTCATTGCCCATAAACTGTAAGCATAAATGTTTTCAACTCACTGAAATATTTTGCACCTGGTGGTTCTTTATTCTTTTTTTTTTTTTTTTTTTTGGAGACAGAGCCTCAAGCTGTCCCCCTGGGTAGAATGCCGTGGCATCACAGCTCACAGCAACCTCCAACTCCTGGGCTCAAGCGAGTCTCCTGCCTTAGCCTCCCAAGTAGCTGGGACCACAGGTGCCCGCGTGGTTCTTTATTCTTGCCTAACTTTGCAGTGATAGATTTTAACCATCCAGATCTTAGATTTGTTTCTAAGATATTTCATGCCATGGAGATCACTGTATTTCCTTTCTTTCTTTTTTAAAACGAATTTTAGAATATTACAGGGGTACCCATGTTTTTGGTTACATGAGTTGTTTTGTATGGCTTCACACAGGCTTACAGGTGTGCCCATCACCCAGACAGTATTCACTGTACTATTAGGAATGATTTCACTCACCCTCTCCCTGCCCCCCACCTGCTTGATTTCCATTCAATTTTACTTCCCTTGATGCCAGTGGTTCTCAACCTTCCGAATGCTGTGGCCCTTTAATACAGTTCCTGTGTGTCTCGACCCACAGGTTGAGAACTGCTGCTCTATGCACGTAAGCACTGATCCGTTAGTTCCAATTTAATGGCACATGTGGTGTTTTTTTTTTTTTTCCATTCTTTGGATACTTCACTTCAGAGAATAGTCTCCAGCTCCATTCAAATTTTTGTAAAAATGGATTAAATCATTTTTTTATGGCTGAATAATATTCTATGGTTTCTATGTATCACATTTTGTTAATCCACTCATGAATTGACACTGGGTTGATTACACATCTTGACAATTGTGAATAAACAGCAATGCAATAAACACTTGAATCCAAGCTTTTGGATCCAGTTTTACTTTTTGGTAAAATGACTTCTTTTCCTTTGGGTAAATACTCAGTGGTGGGATTGCTGGATCAAATGGTGGGCCTAGTTTTAGTTATTTGAGGAATCTCCATTCTGTTTGCCAGAGTTTGCAATGGTTTGCAATCCCACAAAGGGCGTATAAGTGTTCCTTTCTCTCTGCAGCCATGCCAGCATTTATTGTTTTGGGGCTTTTTGATTAAAAGCCCAGGTTTTTCTGACCAGGTTTAGGTGGTTTTGATTTGCATTTCCCTGATGAGTAGTGATGTTGAGCTTTTTTTTTAATATCCTTTTTGGCCATTAGTCTACCTTGTTTAGAAAAGCTTCTGTTCACGTATTTTGCTCGCTTTTTAATGGAGTTGTTTGATTTTCTCCTTGCTGGTTTGCTTAAGTTCTTTGTAGATTCTGGTTATTGGCCTTTTATTGGATGTATAGCATGAGGATATTTTCTTCTATTTTGTGGGTTGTCTGTTTGCCCTACTGATTGTTTCTTCGGCTATGAATAGCTTTTTAATTTAATAAAGTTCCATTTATTTATTTTTGTTGTTGCTGTGATTGCCATTGGGGTTGTCTCCATAAGTTCTTTGTCTAGGCCAATATCTAAAAGGGTTTTTCCAATATTTCTTCTAGAATTCTTACGTTTTTGTGCTTTACGTTTAAGTCTGTTATCCATCTGAATAAGCTTTTCTGAGTGGTGAGAGATATAGAGCCTGTTTCAGTCTTCTACATGTGGCTACCCAATTTTCCCAGCACCATTTACTGAATAAGGATTCTTTTCCCCAGTATATAGTGTCGGCTTTGTCAAAGCCAGTTGGATCTATGGTTTTATATATGGGTTCTCTATTGTATTTCACTGGTCTATGTCTCTATTTTTGTGCCAGTACCATGTTGTTTTGTTTATTATAGCCTTGTAGTATAGTTTAAAGCCTGATAAAGTGATGGCTCCAGATTTGTTCCTTTTTCTTAAGGTTGCTTTGGCTCTTTGGATTCTTTTCTGATTCCAAATGAAGCGTAGAATTATTTTTTCTAGATCTACAAAAAATGACTTGGCATTTTGATGGAGATTGCGTGGATTATGTAAATCACTTTGGGTAGTATGAAAATTTTAACAGTATTGATTCTGCTGATCCATGAGCATGATACTTTTTATTATTTTTGAGACAGAGTCTCACTATGTCACCATTGGTAGAGTGCCATGGTGTCACAGCTCACAGTAACCTCCAACTCTTAGGCTTAAACAATTCTCTTGCTTCAGCCTCCCAAGTAGCTGGGACTATAGGCACTTGCCACAATGCCCTGCAGGGGCAAACAAGGCAAATAATGCCCTGTTTTTTTGTTGCAGTTGTCATTGTTGTTTAGCTGGCCCGGGCTGGGTTTGAACTCACCACTCTCGGTGCGTGTGGCCGGCGCCGTAACCACTGTGCTATAGGCGCCATGCCGAGCATAATACTTTTTACAATTTGTTTATACCCTCTATGGTTTCCTTCCTCAGTGATTCAAAGTTCTCTTTGCAGAGATCTTTTATCTACTTGGCTAAATATATTCCTAGGTACTTTATTTTCTTTGTAGCTATTGTGAAAGTCATTGAGTCTTTGATTTGATTCTCAGCTTGACTGTTGTGAGTGCATAGGAATGCTCAGATTTGTGTACATTGATTTTGTAATCTAAGAATTTGCTGAATTTATTTATCAATTCCACGAGTCTCTTTAGGGAATGTTTGGTGCTTTCTTTTTTTTTTTTTTGAGACAGAGCCTCAAGCTGTCCCCCTGGGTAGAGTGCTGTGGCATAGGTCACAGCAACCTCCAACTCCTGGGCTGAAGCGAGTCTCCTGCCTCTGCCTCCCAAGTTGCTGGGACCACAGGCGCCCACCACAATGCCTGACCATTTTTTTGGTTGCAGCCGTCATTGTTGTTTGGCAGGTCCGGGCTGGATTCGAACCTGCCACCTTAGGTGTATGTGGCTGGCGCCCTAGCCACTTGAGCCACAGGCGCCGAGCCGTGTTTGGTGCTTTCTAGATGTAAGAGTATATCACCAGCAATGAGAGATAGTTTGACCTCCAGGGAGAGGTAAATACTTTAAATTACTATCTTTGGGGTCAGAGTTGAGCTTAAATCCATCTACTAGCTGTGTGACCTCAGACAGGTGACTCAGCCCCAGGCCTCAGCTTCTCATCTATGACACAGGGAATAGGATAATATCTGCTTGGCATTTTTCTGTGGCAATTAAGTGAGATAATTCATACAAAGTGCTGAGTATATTGCCCAGGGACAGACTAAGCCCTTAGTAAATGACCTCCTCAGAAAGATGCGATGATCTGTTTAAGGCAACAATATGTCTGACAAACAATTCCAACACCCCAAGCCAAGACCAGGGGAGATGTGTTTTTCTGTGGCACCTTTTCGGCATGTGTATGATAATAGTCTTTCCTGTAAGTACAGTAGACTTTCTGACGCTGGGAAATGCATGTCTTTGCATGACATCTCTGGAGACTTATTTTACTTTTGACAAACGCTGAGTGGGCTAAACAAAGCAGATCTGGGGGGGGGGGGTCAGGGTTGCCTTTTGGTCTCTAGTTGACTCTCAGACCTTGGCCAGTCCCTTCAAGTTGTGAGCAAGTGCTCCAAATGATGGATATAGTTTTTCAGTTTCTCCTTGTCCCAGGGTACGTTCTGATTTTCATGCATCATTATGATTCTCCTGATGCTCAGCACCTCAAATTATGGGAGAATTTCCTTGCTGAGAGAGTCCTGTTGAGAACAAGGGATCTCTGAGGAGTAGTTCAGAAAGCTGTGTCTGCCTTGGATGATGCAGCCTGAGGTGCTTCTTTTATTTTTCTTCTTGAAGAGATCATAGAAAGTGGCCGTCAGTTGTTCATCCTTTGACTTACACATAGCAGAAGACCCAATTGTGCTACAGAGGGCTGTTTCTTGTGGTGTAAGAAGAGACCACCATCATCAGCTGTCCTGGGCAGAAAAGGGCTGGTTGTCATTTTCAGGTCTGTGAGTGAAACATCTGAGCTTTCCCTGGCTGTAAACTTTATTTGGCACAGGGAGGCATTAGGATGGCCTCTTTCTCTGTGAACTCCAGTGGAGCCAGAGAACTTCTTGAAGATGGTGGGGGGTGGGAGGCTGATTTTTCTGTCAGTCTCTCAAAGACTCTTAAGTGGCACTTCTGGGATCCCTGCTGGGGAGAATTGACTGGATTCCCTGCTTTGAGAGGGGTTTTGGTAGCTGGGTAACAGTCATTGCTGTGGGATTTGTTTTCAGTCTGTTTTCTTGGTAACAGTTCCTTCTTAAGATAGAAAATGAATTTATCTTCAATTGAAATGGAAACATTATAATTAAACATTTACAACTAAAGCAGATTTATAGCTATGGTGGTTACATTTTTTTTCAGTGTCCACAGATGCCATTGAAGCTAAATAGCCCACTGAAAGTGGAAGAAAAATGTTATTTTATTTTATTTTTTAAAAATCTGTTAACAATAGTAGTCTTTATTTTTCCCTGGTGCCTTAGTGACAGTAAAATAGAAAGTGGTTGTGTACTGTGAAATTGAGCCGAATTGGGAAGGGCAGGGATGATAAAAGTGTATTTTTTTTCCTGTGATAATTTATTAAAGTTGCCTTCACAATGGTTGGGAAACATTGTATCTATTTAGGGTGTCTACTGGGTTGAGGAAAGAGTCATTTGTTAACTATCAATCCGCTCCCCCTTTCTGGTAAAGATGAAGTTAGGTCATTGCTCTCATCTGCATACAAAAGAGCTGGAGTCTGCGACAGGATAAAACACTCCTAAATATTGGAGAGACGTCGTCCTTTTCAAGTTCATGCTTTGTAGTTTGCATGGTGCAGTCTTCCTTATTGCACTCTGTAAAAAAAGTCATGCAAAGTCATTGTTGAAAAACTGAAAAAGGTAAAGGATAAAGAGCCACCGTTCACATTTTTTTTTTCTAGTTTCATTTAGTGTTCTTATTCACCGAATTTTTTGCATTCTATATAAACAGTTTTCTCTCTCTCTCTCTCTTTTTTTTTTGCTTAATCTTTTATGACAGGCATTTACAAATGTAATTGCAAACTTTTTGTAAAGCTTTCAATAGCTCTCTGCTATTTCTTCATATGAATGTTACATAATTAACTTCCCTAATGGTGCCAGTTAGGTTGTTTCTAAATATTTTGCTATTCTCAACAATAGCTGAATCTCTCCCTTTTAGATTATTTCTTTAGATACATTCCCAGAAGTAATGGTAATGGGTATTGATACTTTTAAGGCTTATTGCATGCTTTGGAATGTGGCTTCCTGGCAAGTATTAGCTAGTTTTTGTGATAGTTGGTTTTATATGTTAACTTGGCTTAGACTGTAGCCCTCGCTTATGCAATCTAGATGTTGCTGTGGGGTGTGCTGTAGGTGTGACTAATGGTCATCATCAGTTGACTTTCAGTGAAGGAGATTATCCTGGACAATAAGGTCTTCAGAGCAGAACTGAGGTTCTCAGAGGAAGCAGAAATTCCACTAGTGGATGGAAGCTTCAGCTCCTGCTGTACAATTTCCAGCCTGCTGCCTGCCCCATGAGTTCTGGACTTTTTGAGCCAGCCCCCACAACCACATCAGCCAATTCCTGGTGACAAAGCCCTTAACATATACCCGCTCCGCTCCTGGCTCTGTATCTCTGGTTGAACCCTGACTGCTGTCCTACTCCAACAAGAAGTGGATGACTTGCTCACTGCCCTGCATCCTGCAAGTATTGAGTATTAGTATATTAAAATTTTTGCTTATTTGATACGTGTAAAATATATCCATTGATTTTCTCTTATGAGACCAAAAAACTTTCAGATGTTTATTGACCATGTGTATTTCCACTTTTGTGTTTTTTTTACATCTTTGGTTGAGAAGGCAGGCTCTGTGTCTGGATCCTGGCTCTGTCACCCACTAGTGACCGTAGGCATAGAACCCCTCGCTGCCTCAGTTTCTTTATTTGTAAAAAGGCAACAATAATAGTGCTTACCTTTGCCAGTTAGAAATATAAGTCTTCTCAGCACCACGTTCACCCTTCAACGCCTGCTGTGAAATACTGGGCTTAAGTCTTGGAGTTTCTCCTTTGCAATGAGCATGATGTTATGCTCTGTCAGTAGAGGGCGCTGGAGAAACATTTCAGGAGTTGGGGGTGGTCTTCATCTCCAGGGCTGCTCTGCTGCTTTTTCCTGTCAACCTTTGCTACAGTGGCTGGATATGGAAGATACCCAGTGTCACTCACTGTACCCCAGCTGCAAACCCTGAGTGTGTGACTGTGGCAAAAGATTTGAACATACATTTATTTTTATTCTGGAAGGATATTTTCCCTAAGTTGGCAGTTATTTTCTTTCAGTACTTTGAATGTATCATTATATTGTCTTCTGGCTTACATTGTTTCTGTTGAGAGGTTACTGTCAGTCTAACTATTTTTGCTTTCAAGATAATCTTTTTCCTGTGTCTGCTTTCTTAAAAATAAAAAAAAAATCTGAGATATAATCTGGATACAGTAGAACACATCCATTTTAATGTATATTTTGATGAGTTTTGACAAATTCGTTCACCCAGCTAATCATCACCGCAGTCTAGATGCAGAATGTTGCTTTGATAGCTAAAGGTTTCTTTGTGCTTTATCCCAAGCTTGTCTTACTCCTGTTCCCAGACTACCAGTGATTTGATTTTCATTGCTATAGCTTGAATGAGTTTTTCCTAGAGTTTAACAGAGGTAGATGAAAAGATGTGTCTGGCAATTTTTGCTCAGTGCAGTGCTTTGAGATTTATCCATGACTCTGTGTATATCAATACTCAATGTACCCATCTCCCTGGTATTCCATTGTATAGATGTAATTTATAATCTACTTGCCTGTTTATGGAGATTTAGGTTGTTTCCAGTTGTAAGCTACTATGGAATAAAGCTGCCATGAATGTTTATATACAAATATTTGTTCTTGGGCATGTGTTTACATTTCACTGGAGTAAATAGCTGGGTGTGGGATTTCTGGGTCATATGCTAAGTAAACATTAATTTTTTTTTTTTTTTGCAGAGTCTCACTCTTTCACCCTGGGTAGAACATGGTGTCAATGTGGCTCACAGCAACCTCAAACTTTTGGGCTTAATCCTCTTGCCTCAGCCTCCTGAGTAGTTGGGACTATAGTTGTACATTGTGCCTGGCTAGTTTTTCTATTTTTAATAGAGACAGGGTCTTTCTCAGGCTAGTCTGGAACTCCTGACCTCAAGCAATTCACCTGTTTTGGCCTCTCACAGTGCTAGGATTTCAGGTGTGAGCCACCACACCCGCCCTGCGCATTTAATTTTATAAAAAACTGCCAATTGTTTTTCAAAGTGATTACATCATTGTATGCTTCCTACAGTCAACATTTGATACATTTATTCTCAGTCTTCAGTTTTAGTCATTCTACTAAGTACACAGGGGCATCTTATTGTAGTTTCATTAACATTTCAGTAATAACTAAATATTTTTAGTATCTTTTCCTGTGCTTATTTGGCAATCCCATATCTTCTTTAGGGAAATATATGCTCAAATCTTTTGCCTACTTACTGAGGGATACGGCGGCCTGACTAAATATAAAGAGAATACTGGCATTGGGAAAAATTAGAATTTTAACATCATCATAAATAAAGATTATGTCAGGCACAATCAATAGATGCTAAATCTGGGAGGACATTTTGATGATTGACAGATCATTTACATGGCCTCTTGTTTTAACTGAATTGAAACATGAGAAGACATCAGAGAACCCTCACATGAGGCACGGTCTATTAACAAGGCAGTGGTATGAGTGTTTGTATGTTTTGTGTTCCTTTAAAGTATCAATGTCTTAAAAGACAAAGGCTACAGAAATGCTCCAAACTAAAGGAGACTAAAAAGGTGTGCAATGCCAGACACCATAAGTACCCGTACTGTGGGGGGGGGGGGAGTAGGCTTTAAAGGACATCATTGGGATGAACGATTAATTAGATATAAATATTGTATAAGTGTCCAATCCATGACTGTAATGTTGTGATGTACAAGAAAATTCCTACTTTTCAGAAGGGATATTAGTGGAAAAACCAGTGAAGTCCAAATAAAGTTTTAATTTATAGTTTAAAAAGTGAACATTAAAATATTTAGAGGCCATGGTATAAGCAAACTACCGCCAGGCATTTCAGAAGAAGTGTAAAAGTGTGTGTGTGTATGCGTGCTCAGGTGCAGGTGTGGGATGGAGAGAAGAAGAAGAGGGGAGGGAAAGGCAGCGAGAATGAGAGAATGAGAGAGTGAGAGAGTGAGAGAGTCAGAGAGTGAATGAGAGAATAAGAGAGTGAGAGAGAGAGTGAATGAGAGAATGAGAGAGTGAGAGAGTGAGAGAATGAGAGAGTGAGAGAGTGAGAGAATGAGAGAGTGAGAGAGTGAGAGAATGAGAGAGTGAGAGAGTGAGAGAGTGAATGAGAGAGTGAGAGAATGAGAGAGTGAGAGAGTGAATGAGAGAGTGAGAAAGTGAGAGAGTGAGAGTGAATGAGAGAGTGAGAGAGTGAATGAGAGAGTGAGAGAGTGAGTGAGAGAGTGAATGAGAGAGTGAGAGAGTGAGAGAATGAGAGAGTGAGAGAGTGAGAGAATGAGAGAGTGAGAGAGTGAATGAGAGAGAAAGTGAGAGAGTGAGAGAGTGAATGAGAGAGTGAGTGAATGAGAGAATGAGAGAGTGAGAGAGTGAGAGAGTGAATGAGAGAGTGAGAGAGTGAGAGAGTGAATGAGAGAGTGAGAGAGTGAGAGCGTGAGTGAGAGAGTGAGAGCATGAGAGAGTGAGAGTGTGAGTGAGAGAGTGAGAGCATGAGAGAGTGAGAGAGTGAGAGAATGAGAGAGAGAGTGAGAGAGTGAGAGAGTGAATGAGAGAGTGAGAGAGTGAATGAGAGAGTGAGATAATGAGAGAGAGAGTGAGAGAGTGAGAGTGAGAGAGTGAGAAAGTGAGAGAGTGAGAGAATGAGAGAGTGAGAGAGTGAATTAGAGAGTGAGAGAGTGAGAGAGTGAATGAGAGAGTGAGAGAGTGAATGAGAGAGTGAGAGAATGAGAGAGTGCCCGTAGATGCATGAGAGTGAGCAAACTACAGCACAAATAGTAAAGCAAACAGGGGTAAGTGTTAACAAGTGAATCTGAGTATTCTTGGTTGTATTCTTGTAACTTTTTGTACGTTTGAAATCACTTCTAAATGAAGTTTTAAAACACTAAAAAGAAATTTAAGATTGTGCCTGAGAATCCCACAGTCACCCTCCTGTTTTTGCTATTCATGCACTGACTTTTGTCTCCTCATGTGGCCAGGTGAGACATTGTGTTTTCAGAAATGTTTGTGGAAGTAATCTGAGTTATTAAGTGAAGTCACCTTTCTCCAAAGAGGGTTTAGGTTCGCTTTTAAAGGTGCCCCAGGGCAATAGCATTTCAGGGTACCAGGGATGACTCAAGTCACCCTAATAATTCACATTCCGGGACTGACTATCCACTTCTGGTTTACTCTTATTCCGTGATTTGGCTCTGTAAGGGTTGCCAAAGAGAGAAAGAGAGAGAGAGAGAGATATTGATGAGGTCTCTACTGTGTTGTGGTTTCTAGGCTCCGTGTCTGTTCCTAGCCTTGTGAGGCTGTCAGAGACCTTTGCCACTTAGCTGCCTTCTTCTGTGTTGGCAAATGCCCACCGAAGAAAAGAGGCCAGCAATCTTATCTTTGTGGACTTGTATCATCTCCTGGATTCTGACCCAGTACTTAACTTTTTAAAACCTTTTTCTGATGGCTTCAGTACATCATATTTATATTTCAACCAGTTTTTCTTATCCTGAGCAGAAGAGTTTGTTGGGATTATCAAAACTTCCATGACTGAGAACAAGAGTCTCCCAACTTGATTCTTCTAGCTGCTATAAAATATTCAATAGTAGATGTTTATCCTGGCTTGCTTAACCATTTCTGCATTAACAGACGTTTAGTTTGTTTCCAGGTTTTTACTCTTTCTAATAGTGGTGGGCTAATCGTGACTTGCATGTACCTGTCTGTGTATATGTGTCAGTACTTTTCTAAGTGCCAGGAGATGGAAATGTGAGGTCACATTTTGAATAGTAATGGAAGCAGCCACATTGTTTTCCAAAACGACTGTACCAGTAGATACTGTATCGGCCGTGTACCAGAATTTTTATTTCCCACCCCCCCAGCTCTCTTCAGTGCTTGATATTATCAAATCTTTTAAATGTAGCCACTGTGATTAGTGACAGAAATATATCCTTACTCTAGTTTTCATTTGGTGACTGCTAGGGATGTTGAACACCTTTTCTTATGTTACCATTTGCATTTACTTTTTTTGTGAAATCTCTTCTCATATCATCTGCCTATTAGTCGACTTTTTTCATTGTGGATTTGTAAGTGTTCATCAAATATTTTGGATATTAATTCTTTTTGATTTATGCACCGAATATTATCTTTAGTTTGTCATTAGCCTTTACTTTTTATGGAGTCTTTTGTCTTTACATATGTTTTATCTATTTTTCTTCCTTTTATTGTTGTTTTCTTCTTGTTTATGTTTTTAATTTTGTGGTAATTAAATTACCAATCTTATATTCTATGACATTGCATTTTATCTTACACTAAAATCTCAAATCTTGTCCCTTATAATTTTTTTTTTTTACAGTAATCCTGCTTATTTTGTGTCCTCAGTGACACACACACGATCCAACGCGTAAGATTTTTTCATTCACTCACACATCATGGGCTTCTCTTGCTTGAGTTTTACTTTTAAATTTGATAGTATGAGTTTTAAGTGGGAGTCACCCTGCCCCCCATCATTTATCTTCTTCTTCCTTCTGTTCATTCCCTCTCATGATGATAAGAACACAGCCCGGGGCCACTGGAGGAAAACGGCTGAAATGTTGGTGGCCACTGGCTTGCTGTATGTCTCTCCATCGACAAACATTTTATCTCTGTGGGCCTTACCTTCCTTAAGCTCAAAGCAGCAGGCTTAATCTCTGTGATCTCTAAATTCTCTTCTAGGTCTCATACTTCCGTGGACTTATCATGATGAAATTTAATCTTTAGAGAAATTTGCATCAGTGTTGCTGAACACCTTTGACTTGACAATAAATTACACGTGGAAAACCAGGGGCAAAAAGAAAAGTCACTAAAAACCTTCTCTGGTGTAGTTATTTCCTCAGTGTCAATTGCAGTATATTAGTATGCTTAGAGATGATGTGTGAAACCACCACCACCATCACCAAGTAAGTTTGAGAGATACTTCATACCGCACTGTCTGTTTATGTTATACTCTAAGAAATTCCACATGCACATTAGACCCTGCCATTTTGTGGGGGGGGGGGGGGAGAGGGGACATAACTGTCACCCATCCCCAGAGAATGCGGGAATTCTCAGCCTGGTGTGTGCTGACTCTGCTGTCACTATGCCACGGCCAATCACAGAGCTCTTTTGGATTGTCCCTGCCTTGTTAATTACTGTTTGGGCAGCTTGTTCTAATCCCCTACCCTAGGAACAGGGCCAGACCTAACAGAAGACATTTCTTGTCCTTGATGAATTTGCTATTGTTTTGCTTCTGCACATGGCTCTGGAGAGCTGAATGGTGCTTTCAAGTAGGGCCCGTTTTAACAGAGATTTGGGGCTCTGGCTTAGACCCACCTATGTAGATGATGTTCTGTGATGAATGCCGAGTTTCTGCTTTCCAAAACAGTCAGCAGAGTTATCATTATGATAACTTTACAGTGAAAAGGCACTGCAGCCTGACTTTGATCAGGCATCTAAAATCAAATAAGAACATAAATAAACATGCTGGCATTGAATTGATCGTATCTTTTCTCCCTGGCTCAATTTTCCATTGTGACCCTATCGGTATGTGGCAGTAGTTGTCCAAGAAAGATGGCAAAAGGCAGTGAGTGCCTGCCTCAAGCCAGACATGTGGGCGAGGCTTTTCCAGCTATTCCCAGCATTTCACTGCCTGTGAAGGTGATGAGAAGGAATATCCCCTCTATATTAAAACCAACTGCCAGCAGTTAGCCCAGCCTCTTAGGTAATTTAAGGTCTCCAGGCAGTTACTAAGACAGAGCTGTGATAGCAAAATGTCTTATTCAAGCTTAAAAGAGAAAACATTCCTGTCATCCAGAAATCTTATTTATCTCATGGGAAAACATTGATAAATACAGTTTTCGGGAGACCATTTCATTCTGGGTGATCTCATTAAACGTCTCAGTTTTGTTTACTTTGCATTTGAGTACTTAGTTCCTTGGCTGTTTTCCTCGTTAACAAGTGGCTACGATGTCTCACTTGAAGCATATTTTCAATCACGGTAGAAACTGTGAACTCTCTCTAGGTTGAGAAGTGAAATTTTAAATGCTGTGTGCTGATAGTTTTTTTTTTTTTCTTTCTCTCTGCGAAGCTAATAAGAGGACTTTAAATGTAGAACTTAAAGTGCATCTACCCTGAATTGGACTCATTAAAAACTTAAAATATACCTCACCAGCCAAGGCCCTCAAGCAATTTGAACAGAAGGTGCTCTATGTATGAAGAGAAGAAAAAAAGCAGTTTGAGTTTAATAGAATGCAACAAACAACCATTGATGATTCAAGGGAATTCTGGAGTGATTCCTAATTGGAGCATCAGAGAGGGGGTCTGGAGTGCATGAGAGGCGACTGCACATTTCAGGAGTGGAGACAATGAGGTAGGGGAAATTGAAGTGCTGGAAGGAGAGAGAATAAAGAGCCGTCTAGGAGAGCCACAAAGAGGTGGAGAGGACAGGAAAGTGGAGAATCAGAAAGTGAGAGTGGTAAACGCTACCTTGGGAACTGAGGAGCTTAGTTCAAGGAAAACCAAAATGCCCATGAGGATAAAGCCTCTTATTTAGGGACATTTGTGGGAATCACAGCCTGTGCTCAGCGACTCAAGTAAATCAGATTTGAAATTCTGCCCAGCCCAGGAAGGCACACAGGACTTTCCTAAAGGGGTTGAGAGAAATTTGCAAGGATGTGTTGGCAACTCTAAGTTTGAATAAGAAAAAAAAAATACTGATCAAAGAAAGGAAGTGTGTGTAATTTTTTTGGGGTGGGGGGGAGCATCTTTATTCTTTTCTATTTTCTGAATTTCCTGAAGAGGTTATGGGACCAGTTCACTTTCACATATTGGTGTCCTGGGATGCATTATTTTCAAGGGTTGCAGAATTCTTTAAGAAAGGGGAGGGGGGATCTGACACCAATTATTTGTCACCACGCAACATGGTTCCCGAAGATTTGGTCCTGCCCCGCCCCCTTGCGGTTGGGTGGAGCTGAGGGATGGTTTCTGGCTAATGCATGGAAGTTGCGCGTGTTGCTTTCATAACAGAACATTTACGTACTGCTGCAGAACTTTCCAGAACTCTTCCTCAGGGTGCTTGGTCTTTGGGTGAAGAGCCCTAGAGCAGACCAGGGAATCGATAACACTTTTTTGGTAAAGGACCAGGTAGTAAATCTTTTTTGGCTTTACAAGCCATGCTTTGTTGCAACCACTCAGTGCCAGGAAAGCAGTTAAGTGGATGGGCGTGGCTGTGTTAATAACCCTTTGGTTACAGAAGCCCTTGGCCAGCCAAATTTGGCTCACGGGCTGCTGTTTGTGAGTCTTGGAGTAGAGCACCCAGCTGATCCCCACTGGACATGTAACAGCATGCATGCAAGGGCAGAATAACATTTTATATTTAAATCTGCTTTGAGTTTGGAGGTGGTTAACTCCCCAGCACACCCTCGCTTATCTGGTAGGTATCGGGTGAAAAGGAGCCAAATGTGCTTCTGGTTTAAAAAATGAGGCAGCTTTCTTGGGAAGACAGCCAGGATGAGTCCCCAGACCAGTACAGTTAAACCTGCATTTATTGATCACCAGCTGTGTGCTCATAACTGTGCACTTTTCTGATGCTTCCAAAACTGTTCCCAGGGAATGGTCTAAACACGTCTCCTTGCATGAAAGAGCCAAGAGTCAGGAATCTGAAGGCTGCAGAGGACACTTCTTCCCAGGAGCCTTGCCTCCGGGAGCTGGTGTCTGGGTGGGGCTCTGTAGGGCTCTGCCTGTGCTGGAGACTCAGCCCTATAGGGCAGATGGAGGTGCAGGTTCTTATTTGGTTATGCACCTGCCTTGTCGTTGCTGACTCCTACGAGTTACTTATATGTCTTGGGTCCACTTCTTCTGTGCCGTTGATCATGCCGCATCATGTTTTGTTTATTCACATATCTTTCCCCCACAATTGCTCTGCTCCTTGGATGGAGAGACTATCTCCACATCCTCAGAAAAGGCAGGACCTTCAGGAAGGCCTGTGGACCCATAAACCTTGTTCACACTTTCTGAATTTTATTTATGGTTTTAGTAGTAACATACATGTTTTGTTTACTTAAAACCTGCATTCTCCTTCAGCAGGACGTCCTCTCTGAAGCTCTCCTGTTCTATTTCCTTTGTGGCTGTGTTTTTCCTACCGCTGGAGAGAAGCACACCATCTTCATCTGGGACCAGCTCCCCCAACTCCACCCTGCGGGCAGATCTAGTCCTGAGTGGGCCCCTCTGCCTCTCTGCAGTTGTTCTTCTGAAGTTCCTACTCATTTTGTGACTTGAGCCTTTTTATTCACTCACTCTGATAATGGAGCTGTGTGGGCAGCTTGGATGGCCAGGAGGAGCTGCCGGGAAATGTCTTCAGCTCTCACCTTTTCCTTCTTGGGAGTGCCCTGGTTTCTCCCCTGAGACTATCTTTTTTCTCCTGATTTTGCTTGGCTTGGAGATTTTCTTTCCAACTCATGTTTCTCAATTTCATTCTACAACTTTAGGTTCTAATTGCGTGGAGGGTGAATTAGTCTCCTGTGCTCAGAGTTAGAATTGAGATCTTCGTTCTGGGTCCCTTGGTTTCTTTATTGGCCACAGTTAACTCTTCCAGCTCATCCGGGAATTATTCATTTCAACAAGAATATTTCAACAAGAATGTTTAGGTGGGATCCTTACAGGGGCCTGAGAAGGCAGAAAGAATAAAATGTAATTTCTGATAGGCAAGGCTACTGCACACATCCCACTGGGAGACCAGGAGGAGGGAATAGCCAGTTTGACTGTGGAGAGGACCATACAGGTTACCTGGATCTCTCCAAGGCAGGGCTGGAAGAAGAGCATCCTGGGGCAGCAGAAACAGTGGCACAGAAGCCACCAGGTGTGCATATCCAGGTGAGCATGTTGGAAGGCCCTAAGGTGCTCATGTCCAGGCGGGCGTGTTGGAAGGCCCTCAGGTGCGCATGTACACGCGGGCGTGTTGGAAGGCCCTCAGGTGCGCATGCACGGATGGTGGGGACAGTAAAGTCTTCTCTGCACAGTGGTGGGGGTTAGACAGATCTTCAGCAGGATGGAGCATTGTCTCAGGTCACCACTAGGGCAGTGTGAAGAAAGGAGGTGGAGGCCAGTCATGATGGGAGGTAAGATGTGATGAGGAGGAAGACAGAGATTTCAGAGATGAGTCTGGCTAGAGCCCCCAGGACTTGGGGACAAGTGTACATGGGAGATGGAGCAGAGTAGGAGGACTTGGGGACAAAGTGTACATGGGAGATGGAGCAGAGTAGGAGGCAGAGCTGTTCTGGGGGCTACAATCAGAGGTCTTGGGATAGAGCCTGAGGTGAAAGTCCTGGCCCATGGGTATTTTTAAAGCATAGCTCATCTGTCAGATGTAAGACCATCTTTTGCACTTAGGGAGACACCAGCTGTGTCATTAGCTCAAGTCACTCTAGAGGGTCCTGGGAACACGAACAGCATGGCCTTCTGTTATCCTGTCTGCTTATTTAGGGTCTTGCTGACCAAGATACATTTTTCTAAAGCTTCTGAGAAAATGTCTTAATTTTTGTCATTAAAACAAATACATCATCTCTCCTCCAGTTCAGTCTTGAGCAGTATTGCTCAACTGTTGGAGTATTCTTAGCCTTTCCATTGTTCTTAGACCGTAGCTCACAGTCTAAGGAAAACTCAGGGGATTCTAGACTTCTGGGGCCAACACCATCAGTGCATGTCACTGGTGCTGGGTTTGAAGGAAAATCACTTCTTTTGAGGACTAGTTACTTGCTGCTTGCCCACAAGGAAGGTGCAGGAAAGTTTTCACCAAAGCTAATCTTGGTCTTTATTTATAATCTTTTAATTTTTCCCTTTTGAAGGCAATGAAATATAATGTTTGTTTTTGTTCTGAAAGTTTTAAAAATGATGTTTGCTGTTTTGCTCCCCTCACAAAGTTATTTTTGTCTTCATGTTTTCCCACATTCCCTGTACTTTTCATTAATGAAACAAAGGGAAGGGGTGGGGATCTCTCCCTAGTGAGGTAATCTAAGTTATCAGACTGTTTACTGCAAAGGGCTTCCTGATGCTTTGAGTAATGAAGGCTGTCAGGAAGGTGATCTTAGTGAGAATCAATGATATTAAAGTTAGACCAGAATGCTCAGCAGGGGAGGGGCTGGCAACACTCAAGGCCCCTAAGGCTGGGAGTTTCATGGCCCTTCTTTAAGTGGGGCTTTGGTCCTCCTCTGAATTCAGGGAGATGTAACTGAAGCCTGTGAGTCTGAGAGGAAGAGGAGGCTCCCATCAGTCTGGATGAGACACACACGCATTTGTTGTGCCCAGGCCGACTGTAGGAAATGGGAGTGGAGAGCAGGTGGAGAGCTGGGGAGCCCATGCCCTCTAAGGAAGACACCCTTATCTTGTGGCCAGGGCCACACTGTCTTCTGTTAATCCCTTCAAGAGAACTCAGACATTGGATTTGAGGTTGAACCTCTCTGTGTTTATATGTTGACACTTTAAAAACACAATGGAGGGCAAGAGAACACCCATCTTCACCCCAGTCTGCACACTTTACCCAGGAATGCATTTAAGAAGCCCTCTCCCATCATTTACCGAAGGTAATTGTGACTCTTCATTGTTTTCTCCTCTCTTGAGCCTCATATCTCACTTTAGTCCTAGGCCCAGGACTCTGCCACTCTGCAAGGGCCACCTCGCCTTTCTTCTTCAGCATCCTGCTGGTCTCCTCACCTCATCAGGGAAGTCGCTGTCTGCCCCTTCCTCATCCCTTGGTCCTCTGTCTGTCTCTGCAAGTCCCCCTTACCTCCAGCGTACCCTGCTCTGTCTGCTGACACAGATCTCACCCGCCCTCCAAGGCTCAGTCTAGGCCCAATCTTTCCTGAAAAGTCTTCTTCCACTGAGTTTTGAATTCATTTTGCCCTTATTTGTGTGCACAAGCTGGTTTGTTCCTTAGTTTAGTATTTTACTTGAGCAACAGAAACGCAACTCCAGTGGCTTAATCCACAAAGGAAACAAATTAGCTCACATAAAAAAAAAAAAAAAACATCCAGGGGTATGTCTAATTTCAGGCACAGCTGGATCTAGGTGCTATCATACCATCCAGATGCTATTTCTCTATCTTCAGCTTTGTACTGGTTGTGTTAATGTCCACTGGGTGACAGGATGCTCTCAGCAGCTTCAGGCCTTTGCCTCATTGGTAGGGTGACCAGATTTTAACATCGGTAAGGCAGGACAACACGGCTGGGGGGGCAGGGTGGGGGCAGGGGATGGGGCAGGGCAGGGACTGACAACATTGCAAACTTTGATAAGCAGTTCTTGATAATCAGTTCTCAACAATTATTTGTTATTATTACAGTTTAACATTATAAAATTAACAAAAATAATATAAAACTCATGAAATAGCCACATGGCAGCCGAAAAACGTATATTCCCATCCTGTTCTCCTGCCCATTTGTGCATTTTTCCAAAAATTGGGACTTTTTAAAAATGCCGCGGGATGCGGGACAAATTGTTGAAAAGCAGGATGTCTGGTCACCCTACCCATTGGGTAAACATCTTCCCAGAAAGAGGAATTCTCCTTCCTGGTGATTCCAGACTCAGATCTGACTCAGATCAGATCTCACTGGCCCAGGCTGGGTCACATGCTTATCTCTGAACCAATCACTGTGGCCAGTGGAATAAAAATGCTACTTGGCCTGGCTGGCTCACAGGACAGCCACCTGTGGAGTTGCAGGTGGTGTAGGTGGCATCTGAGCCACAGGGAATAAAAGCTGGAATGGGTTGTTTACCAAAGGAAAATTGGCATGCTGCTAGCAGAAGAAAGAAAATAAGTGCTAGATGGACTAAAATCATATATGTTTCCAACTAAATCCTGAGATTTCCAACAAAATTGACCATTTAGCCTTTAGAATGTGACACTAAGACTCTTAGCCCGTTTAATTCCTAAGTAGATATTAATTCATCTCTTTATTTGAATACATTTATTTTAATTCACTGAGGACCTGCCATGAGTGATGTGCTGAGTTGTGGGAGACTATGCAAACAGACAGAAAAAGACGGTTCTTTTCTTTCTTGAGGGATAAGTCTGGCAGTGAAGCTGGATCACAAAGAGTTACCCAAATAATTAAGTATAATTAGGAGAAATGTCATGAAAGGAAATATGAGGAGCTTAGAGCATGTGAGACAGGAAGGTCTGGTGTAGCCTGAGATGTCAGAGATAGTTTTCCTGAACAGGTGACATCTGAGACTGAGTGATAAGTGTCACCCACGTGAAGGGTGGGGTGGGGTGGAGTGTAGCTGGACATTGCCCGCAGTGAATTCAGTGGATATTGACATACCCTTCAGCTTTGACTAAGTTTTTGTAAAGGCTTTTTAATAAAAATGTTTCTTTGAACTTCCCAGGGTTGATTTCCTGCAATAAAATTTAATTGTCTTTTCTCTGGAAGAAAACCTGACTAATTTACAATCAGCAATCTGTGAACTTTTGGTTGTGCTCTATGGAATTAGGTTTTTTTCTGTTTGTTTGAGGCACGCCCAAAGCTTCATGAACAGACCCAGGGGCCCATGCTCATGAGCTGAGAAGCTAAACTTAGCATGGAGTTTGGAACCCAAGAATGGAGTTTTCCTCTGGCGTTTTCCCTGGGATGTTGAAACTTTTAAGCTTGGTCTTGAGAGCGTGTCATATTCCAACCATTCCACCTACCTTAAAGGTTGTAGGTAAGAATTTAGTTCCCCAGTACTAAGTACACTAAAACACTAAAAGCAATTGAACTACTTCTTTTGTACTAAATGAATCTTCCACTTGATACTTTCAATCCTCTCCTGACCCAGACTACTTTACTGAAATCCTACTTGTGAGGCAAATGGGTTTTCTATTAGTGGCAGGATATTTTTAAAGTGAAATATTCATGGTGCTCCATTAGCCAGCCATCCCTCCAGACTGGGGTGGGAACAAAACCACAACTTTCTATTGCCTCAGTAGGAATGGGTGGTGACGGGGTGTGTCCACAGTGCCATGTGTGTTTCTGAGTCACATCCTTCTCCCCAAGCACTCTGTGGTTGTTGATAGATTTCTCCTCTATGTGCTGATAACTTTTCACATTTTTGATTCATATGATCAATTTTATTTCTGTTGCATTTTCTCTATTTACGATTGTGATTGTCTGGACTGATTGTCTTGGAAAATCTATCATTGCGCATTTGAAGGAAAATTAACACAGGAACTTCTCAGACACTGGTGGGCAGAGTCCTCAAAATATTCATCTCTCTGGTTTGATGGGAAGCTCTGGAGTCACCACCCACCTCAGGCTTCTTTCTGGGGGAAGAGAATTAGAGGTGTGGTGTCCCTTTTCTCCTTATTTCAGGAAAGGCTGTTAATGCCCATCCCTTTAAAAGGCTGCCCCAAAGCTAACGGTAAATAATACTAACCTGAGAGCAGCTGAGTGCCCTCTTAGCCAGGGTCACGTCTGCTTGGAGCAGGATATCACAGAACCTTGAGCAGCTGCCAGACAAGAGGCGGCTATCTAGACGCCAGGGGCTTTTCTCTGACTTGGTTCAGAATGTCAAGTGCATCTTTAACTTTTGATTTTGGTGGTGGTGGTGGTGGGGGCTCAGGTAGTAGCCAGGGTTTTCCAGTGTGTTCCATACCCAGTTTTAACATCTGAGAGACTGAAACTGTTTCCAGCCCTCACTGATACAGAATGTGACTTGTCACTGCCCAGAGTGGATTCTGTGCTTACGTGGGCTTCCCTGGGTCAGGGACCTGTCACCCGTACACACAAGGCCTGGTACTGAGCAGGTGTGCAGTGGATGTTGAAATGGTAACTTTCTGTGCTTCTTAATGAAAGCCGATCTAAGTATGGACCAGCATCATTTGCACCTGTGACCTGAGGCACACTGGGTAACTCCGGTGTGACACTGTAATTGCTTTGAGTTACTCAGTTGCCCTGAGCATGAGTCCTAGACTGGATTTCTAGACTGAAGTATTAGCTCAGTGCTCAAATTAGCAATCAGCTTCAAGGGCATGGGGTAATTATTTATTTTGCTAAATAACACAGACACACTCTGGCTTAATTACAGTAGTTTTGCTGTGAAAAAGAATTATGGTATTTTCCCTGTCACTGTATCTCATTAATGAGACTTTACTCACTTTTATTGGCAATAATCTTTAGTGCCCTTTGGTTTCAAATGATTTTCCAATTTGCTTATGTCATTTATAATGGAGGAAACATTTCTTAATTACTTTTTTTGTAGTATAATAATTGTATTTTGGAAGAGCCTCACTGCTAATCCCTTGCTACCCAGGAAATTTGAATCTTTGCTCTGCTGCTAGAAGCTGGGTGGTATTGGACAAGTTATTTAACATTTCTGGGCCTCAGTTTATTCTGTAAAGTATTATTCTCTCAGAAATTGTTTACAGATATGTGAAATTTAAGGTTGTAATTCACCTGTTATTTTCAGTAAGGTCCAATGATGAAAAGTGCTGGCATTTCTAACTAGTGTTGCCATTATTCTAACTGATGAAGATGGTAAGGATAACAAGACAGCTACTAAATAATTAATGCCTTCAGCAGGCAGGGCACTAACTCTTCAAATGCATACCCGAGTGACCCCCAAATCAAAAGCTAAAGACACACTTGACATGCCTTTGTATGTCTGTCCTGTATCTAGAGTGAATAGCTCAGTGATAATGTCCTGTTCAATTCAATCCATTGCTAAAGAGCAGCTAGGAAAGAGTCTTTCTAAAAATTATTTTATTTTTTTATTACAAATTAATATGAGGGTAAAGATGTTTAGGTTACATTGTTTTCAGTGCTAAGGTAAAGTTCAAGTTGTAGTTGAGCCCTTCACCAGGGGGCATGCTGAACACCCTCAGATTGTGCACTTCAGGTGAGATCCCACCAATTGCCCTCCCTCCTCCCGGCCCCCACCTTCCACCGCTCCTCTCTGCTTTGCTAGAGGAAGGAGTCTTAGAGTCTGGTTCCCATTATTGCAGGCAGGCCAGGACCTGGCTTCCCACCACCTTGAGGCCCTGGGCCTAGGGTGTCCCATCTGGATGGATGACCTCTGACTGTCAGCTCCATCTTCAGCAAACGCTACTCACTGTATAGTATTGCAATTTTCTCGAGTTAACCACTAAAGGGACCATCTTGTCAAGACAGCCTCCTGGAGGGACATCTGTTCAGCTAACTATCAGGACACCCATGGTGACCTAGGTCACCATAAACAATTTAATTAACTTAATCATTGAGTTTTATTGGTATACTCTTAAATTTTACACCTTAATCATGGCCCTCATTTCAAGTCTCAGTGCCAACAGAAGGGTTCCTTCTTCCTGATGGCCCACGTTCCACGAAAACATGTTGGCACCACCAAGGCCACTATATTGCCTCAATTTACTTGTTTGTCCAGCCCAGTGTTTGCCGGATTTTTAAAAATTGCTGGGGGACCCATGGTTAGACAGCGGACATCAGACAGCACCAGCATCTCTTACCTGGTGTCCACTTACTAGTCTTGTGATCTTGGGCAGCTCACTCTCCTCTCTTGTTTCATTTCTTTTTTTTTTTGAGACAGAGCTTCAAGCTGTTGCTCTGGGCAGAGTGCTGTGGCATCACAGCTCACAGCAACCTCCAACTCCTGGGCTCCAGCGAGTCTCCTGCCTCCACCTCCCAAGTAGCTGGGACCACAGGCGCCTGTCACAACCCCTGGCTATTTTTTGGTTGCAGCTGTCATTGTTGTTTGGTGGGCCTGGGCTGGATTCGAACCCTCCACCTCAGGTGTATGTGGCTGGCACCTTAGGTGCTTGAGCCACAGGCGCTGAGCCTCCTCTCTTGTTTCTTCATTCATTTATGTACATGTTCCTTCATTTCCAGTGTCTGATAATGTGCTTCTGTTTCTTCATCTGAAAACTTGGCATAATGATATCAACTTTAATATTCCATCATGAAGTGACATTATAATCCCTTCTGGACTCTGTATTCAGGTCTTCATGTGGCTGGTCCTTATGGTCATTCAGATCTCTGGTCAGATGTTACCTCCAAAGACACACCTTCCCGGACCACAAATCTAAAGTTTCCCTCCCCACAGCTAGTCACTGTCACACGCCCTGTTTTCTTTCCTCTAGAGCCACTACCATTTGAAATTATATGATTTGTCTCTCTGTTCTAGAGTGTCAGCTCCGTGAAGGCTGAGACCTTGTTGTTTCTTTTACTATTATCAGATGGCCAACACCTGGAAGACAGTCTGATGCATGACATTCAAATGTCTTTAAAAATTTGTTGAACCAGTGAGGGACCAATGTGAAGGTCAAAGGCTGCAGCGGTGTTTGTGTGAGCGTTTTGTGCCTTCCCAAGCTCTGTGTGTGAGTAAGGAGTAAGCACTTGGGGAATTTATTTTAGTACAACACTTCAACACTTTCTAAGGAAAGTTCCCAGCATTTGAGTTCTCACAATCTTGATTCTCTCATTTGCAAAATGGTGATAATAATACTATATTCCTTGCAGGACTGTTGTGAGAACTAATTCAATAAGATAATGTACGTGTGGCACTTAGCACAGGATAGGTGTTAAGTGACTGTGATGTGAAAAGTTCACGGCACCAGCCTCCACATTCAGTGAAGTCTCAGAGTCACCCAGAGTGTCTTTAGTGGCTCATTCAGGTTTCTTTTTTTTTTTTTTTTCCATCACCAATTGGTCCAGCCCTTTTAAACCCATTTCAGTGTGAAGTATTTTCATAATAGTAAGTTTTCTGAGTTTATTCTTTGGTTGTTAGATCATATTTTTCACAAATCTTCAGATGTGATTTAAGCTGCCTGACGCTGTTGGATCCATTGCTCTCTTGTGGGTTTGCTTTCTTCTGGGTGCTGTTCATTCATTTGTTCACATAACACATCTTTACTGGGCACTAGCTTGGTGGTAGGCTTTGTTCTTGGGGCTGGTACAGTGGAGAACAAGAAAGAAAAAGTCCTTATCCTCATGGCTGTATTCTGTTGACAGAGAGAGACAATCAAAGGTGTGACCTCTGTATGCACAACTGAGTATACTTAGATACTTAGGGGAACTATGTTGGGGGCAAATACTATGAAGAAGGAGATGGGATATGCAATAGAAGAGGAATATGCTTGGTTGGGGGGGGGGTTGCGTGTTATGATTATTTTAGATAATATGGTACAGTGGACCTCCCTGAGCAGGGGTCATGAAGGAAGGGATGTCTAGGCATGTGGATACTGAGAAATAATGTATAAGGTGGAGGAAAGAGAACTGAGAAGTGCCCTGGTACACAGGTATGCTCCATGTGTCTGAGTAACATAAGGAAGGGAAGGGAGAGAGAGAGAGAGCGAGAGAGAGAGGGAGAGAGAGAGAGAGAGCAAGCAGCTGTAACTTCTGTAACTTCTTCTTGCATTGAAGTTTTATTTGTTATATTTTTAAAGGATGAGTAGATTTTGACATGTGGTAATGGCAAGGAAAATAATTTCAGGCAGAGGGAATACCATGGGTAAAATCATAGAGGTAGGGAAGCCCAATGTATGTTTCAGGAATGTTCCTTTTGTGAAGAGACTGTGATTTCTCTATTGTGTATGTGGTCTTGTTGAAAATCATTAATTCAATATGTGAGGGTTTATTTCTGGGCTCTCTCTTCTGTTCCATTTGTGTATATGTCTGTATGATATGTCAGTACCACACTGTTTTGATTACTGTAACTTTGTAATATGCTTTGAAATCAGAACGTGTGTGGGCTGCAGATTTGTTTTTCTTTCTCAAAATTGTTTTGTCTCTTTCAGGTCATTTGAGATTTCAGGTGAATTTTAGAATTTTTTTTTCCTTATTTTTCAAAAAATGTCATTGTGATTTTGATTGGGATTGCATTGCAACTGTATATTGCTTGAGCACTATGGACATTTTAACAATATTAAGTCTTCAGATCCATGAACATAGGGTGTCTTTCCATTTATTTGTGCCTTCTTTAATTTCTTTAATCAATGTTTTGTTGTTTTTAGTGTACAAGTTTTTCAGCTTGGTTAAGTTTATTTCCGAATATTTTATTGTTTTCTATTCTATTATAAATGGGATTATTGTTTTCTTAATTTCCTTTTCAGATCATTCTTTGTTAGTATATAGAAACACAACTGACATTTTTGTGTGTTGCTTCTGTATTCTAAAACTTTGCTGAATTACTTTATTGGTTATAGAAAGTTTTTTGTGGGGTCTTTGAGGTTTTCTACATATAAGATCTTATTGTCTTTGAACAGAGATAATTTTGTTTTTCCTATTACTGTTAATATGGTCCTTTATTTTTTCTTGCCTAATTGCTCTGTCTAGGACTCCCAGTATGTTGAATAGAATTTGAGAATGGGTGTCCTTGCCTTGTTTTGGATCTTAGAGGAAAATCTGTCTGTTTTCCACCATCGAGTGTGATGTTAGCTGTGGGATTTTCACATATTGTCTATATTAGGTTGAAATAATTTCCCTCTCCTCCTAGTTCTAAGGCACGCTTGGGTTTCTGCCCTTGCAACTAAAACCCTCTTTATGAATATAAGATTTTAATTGCTCAAAGTTATAAAGGATGTTATTTTTTCTACCCTAAAGGACCTCGTTTTCATTCAGTCAATAGATATTTAGAGCCTGGTGCATGCTATCTAATAAATGAATATTGATGGGAATTTTGACAAGTTTCTCCATTTGCAATTGCTTGGAGGTTTGTGGCTTGGCGGAGTAATGAAGGGAGTAGATTTGCCTGGGTCCTTAAGGATGAGCCTACAGAGAAGCAAAGGATGAGATCACACAAGGCCACATGAGGCACCTGTTTCCTGTGTCATCTTCCCACAATAATAATAACAACATTACCTTACTGCTCAGGCCTGAATGCCCAGGGAGTAGGGCTGTGTGGAGCTGGCCTTTCTCCCAGGTGCTGTTTTGTGGGACATCAGGATGGAGTCTGAGCTTTATTCTGTCATGATGAGGCTCACATGGTGAGCGGTGACTTGTATGGACTCTTCCTCTCCACCTAGTTCTGTCATTGCTGGTAGATGGCCACCTATTACATCTAGTGCTGAGTATACCTCAGGACAAGACACCTGCGTGCTGACAGTCAGGCTCAGGAGAGGCTTACTGCAATTCTGATTGAATATCAGCTCCATCAGAACTGGTCTTTGTTATCGGCCTTATGCAAATGATAGTTTGTGTCTTTATCAACTGTATACTTTATTTCTCACTGGGTTTTGGATCAAACCTGAATATATATATCTGTTTTGTTAGATAACATATTTCCCTTTCACTTAAAGCTGTCTAAATGGATTACGGAAAGATTCAAACTCAAAACTGATCTTATCATCATTTAAAAAATTTATCAGGAGAAAACTGAGCCACACAGACAGCCAAGTAATGCAATTATTCTGATATATGATGTGTATTATCTCTGTCTGGCTTAATCCTCCCCTTTCCTTCTAAGAGAAATTCTGAAGAGTCTTTTAGCTAAGAGAGTTAACTCTTCCTTCACCTGATTTTTCTTTCTCAAGAAAATCCACTTGTTTTTTGCTCCAGGAATCTAAATTTTTTCTTTTCCTACTGGGAGGTAACATTGTTAATAGTCTTGGTATGGGGGACTCTTAGGTTTTTTCAACTTAAGTTACTATTGATCAACTTTTGAGACCTTGGGGGTAAAGTTCAATCATACTTATGTGGGTATTTTGGATTTTTAATTTGCTTCCTTATAAAGTGTAGGTAAAAGTATTTTGGTCTTGTTAATTGGTTAGGGTTTTTTTTTTTTTTTTGGGTGAAAAAATGCCAGGTCATTTGGTATCTGTCTTCCTGTTATCTGAGGTCTAGGAGACATTTTGGTCTTGGTCTAACCAGAGACTATTGCTTTCAGAAGAAAAGAAACCCAGGCATAAACAAAAAAGGGAGTTTATTGAGAGGACACTGGGTTATCTCACAAAAGAACCATTTGAATGACTGGGCCTCAGGAAGGTCAAAACCAAAGGTTATTTCCCAAGACCTCAGAGGAAGGAATTCCTGGCAACTCACTTTAGGGTTCTCCGCTTATAAGGAACTCATCTCTCAACCTTACTCTCTGTGTCTTGAAACTCAGTTTATCAAAAGGAAATCAAGTTGACTCAGATGCTGCTCTGGTCCAGTCAGTGATGGCCGGGTCTGGGAGGGAGGAAGCATGACTAAGCACAGACAGTTGCTAGAGTCTTTCTCAGGAAGTGAGCTGTGAGCCGGCTTCCTTAGGCCTCTCTAGGCCCCCCTCTTGTTGGGTATTGTTTGTATAACCTCATATCTGCCTTCTGTGTGCACAGACTGGTGAGGACACCATTGGGCCTGAGCCTCTTGGCATTCATTTTAGTAGCAAATCCTGATCTTCTAGAGGCTTCTTTCTCTTATGAGCATTAGGGATGGAAGTAAAATCAAAGTGTCCCACTCTGCACTGACTGAGGGTGGAGATCTAACCAATGGTCAATCACGTGTTTTCTTCTGAGACTCTTGAGTTTTGAGTAGATTGATATAAGCTTGAATAAGACACCATGAACATACTCATTTTGTTGCTGCAACTGGTGAGGCTGTTCCTTTGGTAAGTTACCCAGACAGACTTACAGAGATGCCCTGGTCTTTACTGTTTCTGAGACCAAATTTTTCAATTTTTCTTTTAAAATGGCAAGCTGGTGTCCTGCAAAACATTCAACCAATTCTGCTCGAGTGAGAGTTAAAGATCACTAACCGATTCACTATTAAAGTCAGGATAATGGCTCAGAACTTTGCAGGGAGGGTGTCCTGTAGTGCTAGACTGTTCTTACTAAGGCCAGAAGATGGTCTCAGGGCAGTGTCCTCAAGTTATTCATAAAAGAAGAACCAAGTCTTCGATTTCATTTACACTTAACCAGAACATCAGTCTAGCTATCTCTCTTTTAGTTTCAAATTAATATGAGGGTACAAATGCTTAGATTACATGGTTTTCATTTCTAAGGCAAAGTTCCAGTTGTAGTTGAGCCCTTCCCCCCGGGGGGGGGTGCTGAACTCCTCAGCACGGCCCCTAATTGTGCACATCGGGTGAGATCCCGCCAGTCACCCTCCCTCCTGCTCCTTCCCCATCCCTCCTCTCTCCTCCTCTTTGCTAGTCTAGCTGTCTCTTGCTTGTGCGTTCTAATTGAGATTCTATAAATGGCCTTCTGTTTTAACTGTATGTTCATATTTTTGACTTCTGCAATGTGGGATGGTAAAACGAGCCCCATTTGCACATTGTTTCCCTTCCCTCCCTTTTTCATCTCGGCAAAGATCTGCTTGTCCTTCCATGTGCTCCTTTGTTATCCCAGCTCCCCATCAGTAGCGCTAATTGCTAAGATTTTGGTGCCGCCTACACATTATTACCTCTCTCAGAATTATTAGCACACTGTACCATAATCAGCAGGGACAAACTCCTCTCATTTCTGTGTCATCTGCCTGGTGCTAGAGCCCGGTCTGATTCCTCCCCTTCCCTGTTATGCTAAATCTGGGACTTGGTGCTTAGGGACACTCAACAAATCTCTATCAGATTGGATTGGTTTGCCATTCTTTTACCAATAACCATACCTGAGATCCCATCTTACAGCTCTTTGAAGTTACTGTAGTTCTATCCATTGCATCAGCAGCTCTGGGTATGTTCTCTGCAAGAGCCTTGCAATCTGACTTTTTTTTTATTAGATCCTAATTGTGTACATTAATTCTGTCATAGGATACAGTATGTTGCTTCCATATACAGTTTGAAAAACTCTCATCCAACTGGCTAACATAGCCATCATATCTTTCTCATAATTGTAGTGTTAAGACATTTATATTCGACCTTTAGACAAATTCACATGTACCCTAATAGGATAAATCATAGGCGTGATCCCCACAATATCATTCTCTTCACCCATCCTCCCCCCTCCCCTCCCCTCCCTCTCCCCTTTCCCCGTGGTCTTGGACTCCATTTGGATTATAGCTTTCCTAAGATAGCTAACAATTAGTTTCATAATAGTGTTGAGTACACTGGATACTTTTTCTTCCATTCTTGAGATACTTTGCTAAGGAGGACATTTTCTAGCTCCATCCATGTAAACATGAAGGAGGCAAAGTCTCCATCTTTCTTTTGTGGCTGTATAGTATTCCATGGTGTACATATGCCACAATTTATTGATCCATTTATGGGTCGATGGGCACTTGGGTGCAATCTGACTCTTAATATCTAATGCTATTAGGCAGGTTAGACTGAAAGCAGAGAACCCACACGGCTACCACTGGCCGCTTGACTCTTTCTACCCACTGTACATGGAGCTATTCTGAGCTTCTGTTTCTCCCCATCTTTGATTCTAAGAAACAATTACAGTCAACCTTGATGTCTTTTTCTTTTTTTCCCTGCTAGCTTTCAACTACAGAACCTACTAGTTGTGCAGTTTAATTGTCAGTGAGAAGTTAGAATTTTGCCTGGGACTAAGAAAAAAATGCATGCGTCTGTGTGTGTATTAGGACAGTTACGGGCAGAGTAGGGGTGCTACAGGGACTCACACAATTACCCCTGGAAGGAATGTCGTGCATAGCCAGGTTATGCTGCGTCCCTCTAAATCAGCATTTTTCAACCTTTTCTATCTCACAACACACTTAAATTTCTGCTGCACATTTAAATTGTGTTGATCAAAAGAAAAAGTAAAACAAAAATAAAAAGGAATATATTTACTAAGTTTTGAACTTCTTTTGAAGATAATTTAATTAATGAGCTTTAAAAATGTTCACGGCACCCCTAAGATCCTCTGACAGCACACTGGGGTACTGTGGCACACCGGTTGAAAATCCCTGCTCTGTGTCCTGAGACCTGTCAGTTAAGAGCAATATATCTGAGCAATGAAAACTTGTTGAGGAAACAACTAGAATGGTTTCCCAGTGAAGAGGGCATGGGTCTAAAATCAGGTATGATCCCTGATTCATAATGCTGTGTTATCATACTGTATCATATTACTAGGGTGTCCAAAGCACTAGGATGCTATGGTGTTAGCGTATTATCACACCAGGTAACAGCATCTTGGTTAGGAGGGGAGGCTGTGGTGTTCACCTGCCCGGGACTAAACCTTGTCCCTGTTGTTTGCTGGCTTATGTGACCTGGAGTAAGTCGGGAATAGTCTTACAAGAGACATATTTTTGACATTTTTATTAGAATAAGGTAGTTAGTCTCACACATTTCTGCTGCAGATGTGAAAAATTCTGGGTCTTGAATGAACATGGGCTCTCACTGGATTTTGGTATTACGTGAAAAGGCTCGGAGCACTGATGTTAGAGCCCTGAAGGGCAGTGACAGTTACTCTTGATCTGCACTCTGGAACATTATTTTATCATTGAATAATATCATCTTCTAAATATGAAGCTTCCAGGTGCCGGAAGGGCACTCCGAGGGTTTGGTCACTGTCAGATTTCTGTTTCCCAGTGTCAGGAGAAAAATGTGCATAATCACTGGTTGTCTTCATTTTCTGGGGATTGACTTAATAGCCTCACTGGCTTTAATTACCATTTTCCTTTGTGGTGGGGCCCCTGCTGATGGGTGTTCAGCTTACATCATTCTGCTAGCTGAAGTTAAGGGGCCTGAGTGGAAAGTGAACAGTCTGAAGACCTCAAAGAGTGTGTGTGGTCCTGAGTAGTGTTTTTCTCTTTTCCCTTACTAGATTGTGGTTTTGAAATTTGTTCTGAACCTAGAAGGGGCCTGAATTCTATTATCATTGACTGCTGAAGTTTTCATCTGTTCCCTACCTTTTGCTTTGAAATAATATTGAACACATCCTTCCCAACCCTCTTAATCAATAATCTTGGTGGATGTTGGTTTATTACAACAGGTGTATTCCCTTCACAGGAAGTGCAATAAGGCTTGTTCTTCCTTAGGTCACAAAATGAAGGCTGTCTTTGAAAACAGGAAGTAGGCCAGTGGGTGTAGCTTGTCACTAGGGAATGTCCTGGGACATTATTGAACCCTTTGAACTCTACTCATTATAATTCTCTGTACTACTTAGGTCATTAATGTTAGCTGCTTTAACAAGTAACCCTCTATCTCAGTGCTTTAACATGGTCTAATGAGGCTTGGATGGAGTTTCTGAGCCACATCCAGCAAGCTACAAACAAGTCCAAGTAGTTATCAGTGATCCTGGCTGCATCTGTCCTATGTCTATGTCATCTGGAAACTATCCTTGTTGCTATGCCAGCTTTGAGGTTGCCATGGAAACCCCGGAAGATCACACAAGATGTTTTCCAAGCCCAGGACTGAGTGGGGCTTCTGTAATCTCTGCCCACCTTCCATTGGTCAGTATGGAGAGAGGAGGGTTCATGGGAGGCTGGGAGATGTGGTCTTCCTGTGTGTCTTGGAAGAAGAGATGGTGAAGTGAACATGTGTTGCCTCTGCACATTTGTCAAGCCTGTTTTTGCCATTTTCTACCCTTCTGCTGCCACATCTTTGTCCCTTGCTGTGTGTCCTCTCACCTAAATGCTTGTTTTCCATCTTTTACTTCTTAAAAAAAGCCAGCCTCTCATTCCCTCTGAACTTCTGTTGAACTTGAGTTTGTACCTTTGCCATTTGATCATAAGCTGTCCTGTATTATTATTTAAATGTTCTCTGTGTCTTGGTCTTATCTCTTTCCTGCAAGTAAATCAGTATGTTCTTTTTTTTTTTTTCACTTTGTACTTTGTTTTATTTTTTTTTATTAAATCATATCTGTGTACATTAATGCTATAATGGGGTATAGAGTGCTGTTGCTGTATACAATTTGAAATACTTTCATCCAACTGGTTAACATAGTCTTCATGTCATTTTCTTAGTTATTGTGTTAAGACATTTATATTCTACATTTAGAGAGATGCACATATACCCCCATAGGATAAACCATAGACGTGATCCCACCAATTGCTCTCCCTTCACCCATCCTTCCCCCTCCCCTCCCCTCCCTTTCCCCTTTCCCCATATTCTTGGGCTAAAATTGGGTTATCAGTATGTTCTTAAAGTGGTCTGCTCAGAGATGTTTTCTCTTTGGAAAGGGCTGCTCAGTCCTTAGAAAATGAAAATAGCTTCTATTTGAACTCTGAATTTATGCAAAAACTCTTAGCACAGTAGAAACAGAAACTTTCTCAATTTGATAGACAGGGGTCTTGCAGAACTTTAAAATAAACATCATGCTTAATAGGAAATCAAATTTAGGGGAAAGACAAAGGCCATTAATATCACTATTCTGACATTGTACTGAAGTCTAGACAGGGAAATAAGACATGGAAAAAAAGTGAGTTATAAATATTATGTATCAGGTTTTTGCTGCTTAACAAATGACTCTCAAATGAAGTTGCCTAACGTAACAACCATTTACTTAGCCAGTAATTATCTGGGTCTGCAATTTGGGCTGAATTGAGCTGAGAAGTTCTTTTCCTGGACTTGGCTTAGGCCACTCATGGAGCTATGGTAAACTTCTGGACAGCTGACTATATGTTGGAATGCTTCATTACAAAGAGAACTCTACCCAGGGGGATAGCTTGAGGCTCTGTCTCAAAAAAAAAAAAAACAAAAAACCAAAAACCAAAAAAAACCAAAGAGAATTCTAACTAATACAGATAAGAAAGGGCAACACCCATCATTTGTAGATGGCATTCTAGTCTATTAAGGAGATCTTAGTTTTAGGAATACGATTGAATTGAAGAAATTGGTTTTATCACATTTAAGTATGCATTTCTTGACACCATTCAGATTTTTTTTTTTTCCTGCAGACATTGGTCCTGAGAGGCTTTTGGCCCTAATATAATACATTTGCAATTAGGAGTACCATTTTCTTTTCTTTTTTTTTTTTATTTCTTATAGCATAACTGTACATTAATGCAATCATGGGGTACAGTGTGCTGTTTTCATATACATTTTGAAATACTCTCATCAAACTGGTTAACATAACCTTCATGTCATTTTCTTACTTATTGAGTTAAAACGTTCATACTCTGCTTTTAGAAAGATTCACTTGTACCCTTGTAAGGCAAACCATAGAGGTGACCCCACCAATCACCCTCCCTCCCCCCATCCACCTTCCAGGAGTACCATTTTCATGTGCAATCATCTCTTTAATTGTCTCTGGGTTTGCCTACATGAGCTTCTTTCTTGTTATCCAATGTCAGATATCCCAGATAGATAAATTCAGATGGTTAGAGCCTGCCAGAATATGAGAAATCAGATATTCAACACCTTATTTTATGATTGAGAAAAGTGAGACTAACAGAAATTAGAGGATTTATTTAAGATCACACATATGCCAAGCATATGGCAAATGTCTGTGCTATTAGTGTAAGTATTATCATCATATTAGAAGCTGGGAATTTTGATGCCTGGATCAATGCTCCTGTAATTAATTAAAGACATAGCCAGTTTGAATGATCTAGGTTGGAAGAAAGCTGAAGTATAATGCTCAGTTGCTTCTGGCACCTTTGGAAGGCAGAATGCACCTGAAGATGTGTGTGAATTTTGGGCATCGGATGTGTCATAGTGCAATCAGAATGTGTTGGGGACATTAATAGTTTTGTATCATGTTGTTATTTGTAGGACACTATTTAAGACTTAGTTATAAATTAAAAAATATTATTTAGCTATATATTTTAGAAGTTCCACTTGTGATGTTTTAGTTATGTTGAGAGATTAATGGTGCAAAGAATGCTGAATGGTTCTTTCTTCTTCACTCTTAATCATAATTAAAATATTAGCAATGTTGTGTTGAATTCTTACTGTGTACTAGACACTGTGTTGGATATGTTACATGTATTATAACAATGTTATAATATAACTTAATAGACAGATTTCTTTGATACGCTCTCATTAAGAGGTGGGATTTAATTTCCTTCCCTTTTAGTGTGAGCAGGACTTAGTGACTCACTTTTATAGAGTACCACATGATGGAAGTGATGTGGTGTGACTTCAAAGACTGGGGCACAAGAGACAGTGCACCTTCCTCCTTGCTTTTTCTTGGATCGTTCATCTTGGAGAAAGTCAGCCGCCATGTTGTGAGGACACTCAAGCAGCTCTGTGGAGAAGACCAGATGGTGAAGAGCTGTGGCCCCCTGACTACAGCCGTATGGGGGAGCCACCTTGGAAGTGGATCTTCCAGCCCTAGTGAAACCTTCAGATGATGGCAGCCCTGGCTGACGTCTTCTCTGCAACCTTACAGAAGAATCAGAACCACTCAGCTAAACTGCCTCCAAATTTCTGATCTACCATACCTGTGCAACAATAAAGGTTTATTGTTTTAATCTCCTAAATTTGGGGATAATTTGTTATGTAGCAATAAACTGCTAATACAACTCCCAGGTGAGGCTGCCTGAGTGATCACAAACCCTGGGCTGGTAGGGCTATCATTACCCAAAGCCACAACTCACTAACGATTTGCCTCATCACTGTAAGGTCCACTGTGTGTGCAGACAGTGCAGCCTGCATGCCTTGGGGATGTTCATTTCAAATCATTTCTGCAGAGTTACATACCTACCTTCACCCTCTCCAGTGCAGCTTCCCTTACACCACTGTCGAGTGTGGTATTCTGCTGTGATTGGCACTGGCCCCTGTGAACCTAATCGAGCTTGGTCCATTAGCCAGGTGTCAGGCAGCCCACTGATTCTATGGATTAATAGATGTTTTCTGGTTTGATTCAACCCAACTGTGCATCCTGGCAAGGGCACAAAATGCAGCATCATGTGCAGCAGAGACCGAGAGATTTCTTTTGTGCTTTCACCTGAGGCCACCTTGGATGAAATAAACACAATATTTAAACAGACCTGCTTTAATGAGCAGAAATGGAAACATCAATATCTTTCTCTGGGAAACACAGTTAGGGGAACAGGGAGCCTGCAAAGCCAGCTGTCAGGGTGGCAATTAAACCAAGTTAATAAATTGGATTTTCAGGATATTACTGGAAAAGGGGAAAATTTAATCAAGGAATATCAATACTGCTTGGGAGTGAAAAGTGGTCCTGAGTCAGGGGGGATCTGGGTTTCCGTGGGCTTATAAGCATGCCCTGTTTCCCTCTCCCCCAGTCCTCACTGCTCGGGACTGGGGAGCAGAACGGATCTGTGACCATCTGTGCAAACTGTGATGTGTTCAAGTTTACATCGCGGTGGCACCTCAGCCTTTATCTGCCTCCTGAAGTGACTTCTGGTTAACCTTTCCTTAGAGGACTCTTATGGTGTCCCCCAAACCCTGCTTCATGCCTGTAGAGAGCTAATCCTATGCCTCCCCTGCCTGGCAGCGTTGCTGTGAGCTTGATTCTTGAAATCTGCGGTGAAAGGGGGAGAAAGACTGCTCAGTGCTTGTCTGGGACCTGAGGCCACTCGTTCCTGGGCATTGTGTGTGCTTAGGTGAGTGCACTCATGGCATCTTCTTCTCGGCAAGCCAATGCCCCACAAAGGGGAGCAGTGGTGTGCATCTCTCGGAAACCGTACCACCTACAGAGGCTGGGGTGCTGACTTCTCAGGCCTTGCTCCCCCACAAGTGAGAGAATTCATCTGCTGTCCACTCAGCCAGGCCGCAGATCTCACTCGGATGCTGGGTCAGGCCCTGGGGATGGACACAGTGTGAACCAAAGACTCAGTTCCTGCTCTCAGACGTTTAGTCAGGAAGGGGCTGGAAATGAACCCGTGAAGATGCAGATACCTAATGAGCAATTGCCAAGAGCCTTAGGAGCAAGAAGTACAAGGTACGCAGAGGAAGACAGAGCAGGAGGGACATATCTAGGTCAGGGGCCAAGAAGTCCCATCTCTACTTGTGGATTGTCACCTGCAATCTGGAAACCTTTGATAATAAAAAGAATAAGCGTCTGCAGTTTCCTAGTGAGCCACACTTGAGGTGTTTATTCTTCACAACAATGCTGTTGAGGTTTTCACTGCAGTGTGTGGTTTGCTGGAAGCATGACTAGACGGCTGGGAGTGTTTGGGGAGAGGCATTTCTTAGGTAGTGACTTCTCAAAGAAGAAGAAGAAGCGATTTCTTAGGTAGTAACCACTCAAACCAAGGCAGAAAAGACCTTCCAAAAGACATCTTCAGGCTCGGCGCCTGTGTCTCAAGCGGCTAAGGCACCAGCCACATACACCTGAGTTGGCGGGTTCGAATCCAGCCTGGGCCGCCAAACAACAATGATGGCTGCAACCAAAATATAGCCGGGCGTTGTGGCGGGTGCCTGTAATCCCAGCTGCTTGGGAG
>NW_003852494.1:5657993-5673965 GCF_000181295.1 Otolemur garnettii
AAAAAAAAAAAAAAAAAAAAAGGAAGAAGACATCTTCAATGTGTGACACCTGCACTGGGTTCCTACTCCCATACACCTCCCTCTGCTTTCCAAAGTGAAGACAGAGGGTGTGGGAGAAGAATCTCGGTGGTAGCTGCTTCACACTGAAGCAGACCCTGCCTACCAAGCATGCTGGTCTGTTCTCTTGGCCCTCACCTTCCTTTCTTTTCTTCCCTGCTGTGTGCTTTGGCGGGTTTATGCCAGTGCAGGGCTTTCCCCATGTTCCCTTGCTGCTGACTGAGCCCAGCCAGTGCTGGGCATTGAAAGGAGAGCAGAGGAAGGGCAGGGGAGGGAGGCCGGGTGATGTCCTCCTGCCTCTCTGCCTGCCCACGTGGTTCTGGGCAGCATCCCTCCAGGGACTTCTGGGAACACTTTCTTCCCTTGGTCCTTCACACTTGGGTAGGGATGGCTTTTTGCACAGCTCATCTCTGGGTTCTTCAGCATCACTTGTGAGTTCTTCCCTGCTTGCATCTCTGCAAATGCTCCTTGATTATCCAGTTCTATTGCATTAAACCAAAATGAGTGGAATCCCACCTCCTTCAGGGGCCTCTGGATTCATGAGGCTTCAGTAGTCTGCTTTGCTGTGTGGGCAGTGGGCAGAAATGCCTGGGCATGCTCATCTCTCCTTGGCACAAGCCCCTGCAAAGGATGCTGGGTGACATGGACAGACCATCCCTGCAATATCACATGTGCAGTGGGACTAGTACATTTTGAATGATGTCGGGGCTGGAAGGACATTGTGCATTCCTCTGGTGGCAGCTCATGAATAGGTCTTATTTTATTTTTTTAAATTGAACATTTTTTTTTTTTTTTAAGAGGCAGAGTCTTACTTTATTGCCCTTGGTAGAGTGCTGTGGTGTCATAGCTCACAGCAACCTCCAGCTCTTGGCTTAGGTGATTCTCTTGCCTCAGCCTCCTGAGTAGCTGGAACTACAGGCACCCGCCACAATGCCTGGCTATTTTTTGGTGCAGTTTGGCCGGGGTCAGGTTTGAACCCAACACCCTCGGTATATGGGGCCGGCACCCTACTCACTGAGCCACAGGTACTGCCCTTAAATTGAACATTTTTACCACCGTTGTTTAAGGCATGTTTCTGAACACTTAATGGGCAAGATGGTTGAAAAGCTGCTCAAGGAGATTGATTCACTGAGATTCACTGAAGTTGTGACACAGCACAATGTTGCGGCCTCTCGAAGGCATATTTTCATCACCTCTGTGGCTTCTTTGCTCAGTGGAACCATAGTGGGATGCCAGCCACTTAGCTTCAGTTTCTGAAACAGAAAACCCTGGAAAATAGCCTTCCTGGATCTCAGGACGAGCTTATCAGATGGTGCCGGGAGATCGTGTTTGTGATTTAGCCGTTTCAGGGGAGTTTCACATGGCATTTGGGTCCACTTTCTGGAAAGATTAGGCTGCCCATGGAAGAAAGTACAAGGCTTCCAGGGGGAGGCTGGCCCGGCACTTGACATAGATCTGTAGGGCTGTCCCCATATATCAGTTGAAATATAGTTAAATGTCACTGTGAGTCACCACAGTTGAAATAAAGAGGCACGTAAAATAATGCCACTCTTGTGTCATAAAATACCACCTCACAACCTCATCATAGCCTTGAATGCACTCACATTAGTATATCAATTTGTTATTTTTTTTGTTGTAAGCAGAAGCTTAAATAGGCTTAAGAGAACATGCATTGGCTCAGGATCTGGGGCTCTTGGGGGTGACTGTGGGGAGTTGGCTACACTTGGGCCTCTTGTGATGTCATTCTCTCCCTCACCCTCTGCCTTCCTCAGCTCTGCTGGTGCGCTCTGGCCTTGGTTCTCTGGGGTGCTCTGGAACCCCCTCTATGAAGAGGTCAAGTTTTCAATTTCCTCTACCCTGACTTCTTCCCTTGGGCTTTGCAAAGACCATTCCCTGTTCATTATTACAGCCCCTCTTTAGGCTTCAAACGACTCCCAAATTCAGTGTTTTAAAACAACAAAGGTTCATTTTCCACTCACACTATGAGTGCTGTGCAGTTCAGCAGGGGACCCTGACTGTCACCGTCTCTTGGGTGGCAGAAGAGCACCTCACTGGATGGTTTCTGGTGGCTGTGGCACAGGGAAGCAGAGATGTACGCTAGTAACAAAATACATACTCCTGCAGGAAGGGGGACACAAACTGCATTGGTGGGAACTGGTCACCTGGCCACTCCCAGGCTCAAGAGGTGTGGCCTCCTGTATTTGGAAAGTGAGGGGCCGGAGTATTTAGGAAAGTGTAATGATGACGACCAAATTCACTGTTGAATAGCTGCCTTATTTATTTTTTTATTTGCTTGTTAATTGTATCTTTCCCCGTGGATATAAATTCCAGAAGAGCTCTGTGCAGAGACAGACCTTTGATACACCATGGATGCTCAGAAATATTTCACTGAGTGTTTGAATACGTTATAGTTCAGAACTTGGAGACCCAGCCAAAGAGTGCAGGTTTGTGAAAGTCTGGTAGAATGGGAGACCGAGTGGACGACTGTGTGTCTCTACATCTCTATCTGCTTTTTATGTCTGTCTGAGCACACTGAACTTGATGTTCTGGGACTGTCCTAACTGCAAACATTCCGTCCCCATTAGAAGCTCACATTAGACCATGTATTCTCATTCTGAGCTCAGGTCCCCAGACTCCTGGCATCTCTCATTAGGGCAGATCAACCAGCCTACATCAAAGAGAGCATGCGGATTACTGCCTTAAGACTGAATGGGGTTTTCAAAGAAATTGGCTTTGCAAGTGCTGATCTTAGAAGTTCGGATCTGAGTAGGGATTTGCTCTTTGCTTGGATGCGAGACCTGAATCCAACCCCTACTGTCCCCAAGCTGTGCTTTGTCTCCTAGCATGTTGGGGACCCTCCTGGGTAGCAAGGGGTATGTGGGAGATGTAGTCATGACATCAAAGTCCAGCTACCCGAATGGCCTTCATGGGGCCACAGAGCCCCTCATTAGTGCAGCCGGGCTGAGCCACCAGCACAGATTTTACCTTCTGTTCTATTGTTTCAGGTCAATTAGTGGTCCTCAGAGGGTCTGACCTGGTGCTGACTCACATCTGGATCTCACTGTTACTTTGTGTCATTTTTCTTCCTTGAGAACACAAGCCTGTGGACCTGTTTGTGCAAATAAGATCCATGTGTGGAGCCCACCGGGCAAATTCTAGGTGCTGGTACCTGAATCGTATGTAAACTTGACATCTCTTTCCCTGGAACCCAGAGAAACCACTACCTGAGTGGTTATATGGAGGCCATTCCCGTACCGGACCATCTTATTTTTGTATCCATAAGTGGGCATATGAGCAGCCTTGTGAGATGAAAGACAAAAGTCCTTTTTTTTGCCACTGTCTTCTGTTATTATTTCATGAGTAAGTCTGGTTCATTCCTGCTCCTTAGGACCAAATTGGTTTCTTTTAATCAAAATGTGGTAGGCTAAGGCTGGGCCCAATTGTAGGGGAAGTATTTCAGAAGCACTTGGAGAGATGGAATCAGCAAAGGAGACGTTAGGGAAGTTAGATGCCCATAATTTTTTCTAATTGTGGTCGACTTAAAATCTAATTACTTTAGAGTAATTGGCCTGTAAGAAAGATTTCGAGGCTGTTGTAATTAATACAATGGGCCAAGTTGGCAATGTAATGGAATCATTCGGTTTTAATTAATTGGTGACAGGAGAATTCCTGTTTCCTGAAGGAGAGCTCTTCACTTAGGGAGATTTATACACTCTGGGATTACAGGAGCCTGCAAATCCCTTCCATTGACTTGCTGCTCAGCTGACATTTATTGAAAATCTGCCAGGTAAGTGGAAGGTTACAAGACTTCTAATCTGATTTTTAACCCAGTTGACATTCAGAGCGTCAATCTATTTGTGGGCTTCTGCTACTACATTTCAAGGTTAATGAGGTTAAAGATTCTATTTGGGTTTGTTTTTGATTATCCCCGAGTGTGTGACTATCTCTTGCTCTACTTTTTTCTTTTGCTCTAGTGGTGTCAAAATAACTCTTGGTGACTAAGAGGTGCCATGGTGCTTTGGGGAGTGATTGAATAAAAGGTAGATTCATCATTTTTTAGCAAAAGCTAGAAATCATTCATGATATTCCTCTTGTAAGTTGTCTAAATTGTTATTACTTACTACTGAGTCCACTGTAATAGTTTCTGCCTGCAGAACGTGAACCCTGGCCATTCCTTGTCTGGTAATGGCTGAGGAACTGCTAACACAGACACTTGGAAGCAAGGAACAGCACCATGTCAGTTTCCCATTTTATGGCTTACAGACTGATGGAAGGCCCTATGTAGGAGTGCTGAAACTCAGAAAATTCAGTCTTACTGGCTTGAAGAACCAGAGGCAGAGTTTGAGGGAACCAGAGCCACTGGGAAGTGAGGGGAGAATCTAGACAAAGACCCAGAGAAGGGGAGCCCTCAAATTCTGTATATAATCTATACTCAAGTCTAGGGCCAACCCTGGAACTACTCATGCATTATGAGACTCCAGGAAGCTCAGGTTAACTGCCTATTTAATAAAAAACGTAATGATGTGATTCCTTAGAGACATATAACAGGATCCAGAGTCTCTACAATGCATTATCCACAGTGTCTAGGATATGATCCAAAACTACTTGACATAAGAAACAAGAAAATAAGACCCATACACTAAAGAAAGAGAAATCAGCAGAGACTGATGCAAAGATGATTCAGATAATTGAATTATCGGACTAGGATTATTAAGCGGTTATAATTATTTTATATACATCAAGGAGAATGTGCTCAGAGTGAAAGGAAAAATATGAAATGGAGAGAAATAGAAACGATAAAAGGAATAAAGTTGGAATTCTAGAACTGAGCTATAATGTCTGAAACAAAAATATGTTACTGGTGGCTTACGCCAGAGAATTGGGGATGACAGAAGGAAGGGTCAGTGTAGGGGAAGATCGGCTGAAGAACAAAGCAAAAACTTGAAAATATTAACAGAGCCTCAGGGCCCTGTGTAAGTCTTTGGTGTAGAACTGGAGTCTGAGGAAAGGAGGGATAAAAAGGGACAGGAAAAATGTTTGAAGAAATAAATGTTTATAAATATTCCAATTTGGTGAAAGATGTATTACTTGCCATATAACCGAGCACACTCAATCCTAGGTATTCGGTTAAAATAAATGACAACATATGTCCATGCAAAGATTTATACACAAATATTGATCTACATACAAATATTCATAGCAGCACGTTCATTTTCAGCATAGCCAAAAGCTGGGACGAACTCAACTGTGGATTAACTGATGAGTGGACCAACCAATAGTGCCCTTTTCATGTGGTGGAATTCTACCCAGTCAGAGAGAGGAATTTGCTGTGGATGGACAGGCAAGGACGAATTAACCACCCAGAGCCTGTGTTAAGAGGAAGAAGTCAGATACAAACAATTACATACTGTGCGATTCTCATTCATATGAAATTCTAGAATTGGCAAAACTGGAATGAGAGGACATAGATGAACAGTTGTCAGCATTTGGGAGTGTGGCAAGGATCACGGGGGCACTCTTCAGGGTGCTGGGAAAGCCTGGTATCTTGATTGTGCCGATTCTATGTGTTTATCAAAACTTGTTTTTATGTTTAAAATAGATGAATTTTATTGTGTATCAATTGTATTTCAACGTAACCTATGGTATTTGCCATAGGCAACTCTCTTAAGTAGACTATGATTTTTTGCAAAGTGAACTTTATCAAACACTAATCAGCTCAGTGCACATTGAAGGGTTGAGAGATAATTGAGAAGTCATTTCTGGCTTCAATATGTTGAAAACCTGGCTTCAGTATATTTCCTGGATCTCATGGCAGCCTGAAATTCACAAACTAAGGTTTGGCTGGCCTGGGTCTTATATCTTTGTATTTTATACACACATACACACACACACACACAGTAGAAACTTTGTATGTTGACCACCCAAAGGACAGAGGTGGTCAACATAAGGAACTAGGCCTACCACACTGATACATACATGTGGTGCATGTCTAGTCTATGAAAATTAAGTCAATTTAAGGAAGTGGTCAATGTAGGGAGGTGGTCAGCTATGGTGTTATAGTGTATATAGAGTCATACTCTATACATACATATGTATATGATATATATAGTATATATATGTATAGATAGAGATATATACATATATATACATATCTACATATATGTATATATATGAATATATATGTATTCGTATATATACATATATGTATTCATATCTATATGTGTGTGTGTATATATATATGTGTATATATATATATTTATCTGGATAGAAAGAGATGGGGGCCTTCCTGTGTTTCCCAGGCTGCTCTCAGTTGGGTCTTTATTTTTAGAGACAGAATCTTATTTTATCGCCCTCGGAAGAGTTGCCGTGGCTTCAGAGCTCACAGCAACCTCCAACTTTTGAGCTTAGGCAATTCTCTTGCCCCAGTCTCCTGAGTAGCTGGGACTACAGGCACCTGCCACAATACCCGGCTATTTTTTGTTGCAGTTTGGCTGGGACAGGGTTCGAACCCACCACCTTTGGTGTATGGGGCCAGCGCCCTACTCACTGAGCCACAGGCACCGCCCCTCAGTTGGGTCTTATATCTTTCTTATATGCTAGTACCTTGTTTTTTAAGGTGCTCAATCAAGAGAAGATTGTTGCCCCAGGACCATTAAATGCCAAATAAATTAAGATATAAATTTTATGTTTGGATTTTGTGATTCCAGTGCATCATGGCTTTGCCACTCTACATTTTTCCATGGCAGAGGGAAACTCTTTTGCAGGAAAATTTCCAAACAAAAATTTTCCTAACCCATTATCTAGGGAATGCAGAAGCCCATACCTAAATTGGAAGAGAGAGAGATGAGGGATGAATAGATATAGACCTAGCCAGGGTTGGGCCCCAGTGAAACCTTAGACATAGGATCAAGATGGTATATGCTAAGGAAGCTGAAGAGGTGTTTTGTTGAAAGCTTATGGCTCACCCATCTGTTCAGGATGTAGTTAGGGATACCTACTACAGGCCAGGTATTTTTCTAGGGGCTGAGGGTAAGGCAGGGAACATGCAGACAAAATCCCTCCTCTTACTGAGCTTACAATCTAGTGGGCAGAGTTGGCCCATAAAAAGAGTTATAAGTAAAATATCATATGTTTGATGATATTAAGAACTATTGAGAAAAATCAGGGGAGAGGTCGCCAGTGCAGGAGTTGGGTCTTTCATCAGGATAATCAATGAAGACCCCCGCTTGAGAAGGCAGCCTTTGAGCCAAATAGGGGAACTTGAGCAGACTCAATCCTAGGTATTTGGTTAAATACTCTCTAGGGGGTGATATGGCTGTCATGGGGAAGGCTGGCCCGGGTAGAGGGACGAGGAACTAGTGAAAAGGCCCTGAGGCTGGAGCGAGAGGAGTGTAAAGGAGTTGAGCAGAGTGAGTGTGGTGGCCCAGGAGCTTGGCAGGTGGGTACTGGGCAATGGGGTTAAGGAGACTATACTTTTATAAGAATGAGATGAGAATTTCTCAAAGTTTTGAACAGAGTGAAGAATACCTGAGAGAAGATTGGTAGGGGCAGTGGTGAGGGCATAAGCAGGGAGACCATTTAGGAGGCTGTTGTGGTAACCCAGGCAAGGGACAATGAAGACTTGGCCCAGGGCTGAAGTAGCAGACGTGGTAAGAGTGAAGATATTTAAAATATATCTGTTTCTGAGGTAGAACTGCCCAGCCCTCTGGACATGCTAGATGTGGGTCATTAAGGAAATAGAAGAGTTAATGGTGACCAAGTAAGCGGAAGGGTGGAGGGAATTGGCTTCATGGTGACGAGGAGGATGGCAACAGACACCAGGACTTTCATCCCTTCTAACTCCTCCTCTTTGCCTGAGAGCAGTGAATTCCCCTCGTAAGGAGAGTCAGATACCTGTGGTCTGTGACTGTTGCTCTAGGTGAGACAGAGCATCCCCCCCCAGTGTAGTGTTCTGTGTGCAGCTTGTCTTGGGGCTGCTTTTTGTGGGTCAGCCATGAACAAAGGTGTCTGACCATCTAATTGTTACCTCCCTTAATGCAGAGCCCTGGGTAGTCCTCTGTGCATCGTGGTGCTCCTGTATCTCAGCAGGGAAGATACCAGGCATGGAATAAATTGACCCTGATTACAGCTACAGTTGCCAGCTGGACCCTGGTGACCAGGATAGTCTTCAGGATGCTTGGCTTACAGTCTGGAAAAACCCAGCTGACCAGCATGCCCAGGGCATGATCTCAGGACTCTGGTCTCATTAGCAGCTCCTGTAACTTGGAGGAGTTACTGAGCCCGTTAGGCATATGAAGATTTCCCACTTAAGGAGGCCCTTCCCAATACAGGTACAGAGTGACCCCAGGCAAAACAACAGGGAGGGGGAAGGCTTTCACGTAGAAGAGACTCTTTGTAGAGTAATTAGAGTTTTCTGCATGTGGCTCTGCTCTTTACTTTCCCTGTATGTATATGTCACTGGCACAGGGGTGAGGACGTCATGATCTCTCGTATATTTGCACGTACAAATAAATGCATGAGTGTTCTGCCCACTCCCTCACAGTGTGGATTCTGGATCCGATGCATGGTGAATCCTGGATGTTCCACTTGGTAGCTGTGAGGTAGCTGTAAGTCCGCCTGTGCCAGGACTTACTTGTGCTCCAGTCATGAGTGCTGCTCACCACTGCCCCTGGGTGTGCAGGGGGAGGGCCCAGTAGCCTGTGGCCTGTCCTCACTCCAGGCCAGAGCATTCCATAGTCAGCCTTTGGGTGGGAGACCAAATGGTGTAGCTGGAGGATAGTGTATCTAATGTGTACTGTCTGTGTAAAATCAGGGCACACCTTCACACTTGTGCACACGTGTAGACACGCAGAGGATCTCAGAGGGTCAGCACCCTGACTGACACCTGAAAAATGAATTTTTCTAAGGGCCACAGTTGTATGTGACTCGTGGTATACTTACTGAGTTTGTTGCTGAGAAGCAAGCCTTCTGTCATTTCACTGATGTTTGCATCTGGAGTGGACCTTGGGTGATGCTGGATGATGGCCTCTGAATCATAACCCCTAGGTATGTGTAACAATGTCACATCGCCATGTACTATCCTATCAGTTTTGTTCAAGGAGCCTCCAGGCCAACATTCAAGGTGAAATGTGCAATTGAAGTCGTGGTAATCAGAGAACACAAGCCAGCCCACCTGATGTGTTTGGGCAGCAGCTGGAGCAGGGCAACAGGAAGTGGGGGAGACATGCTGATTGACAGAGAGAACAATGTCCCGAAGTTTTATAGCTTCACAAGGCCCTGGGCTCAAAACTGCCGTGAGTTAAATACAACTCACATGGCAGTAAATGTGTTAATAAGGGATCTAATAACTTTAGTTGGCTAAGGGGCACGGTGTTAGAAGTTGGGAGGGAAGCTGTGGAAGTTCTTTTCTACTTTTTGAGTTTTGAATCATGGCAACGTGTTATTTATTCAAAAATTAACATGTTACTGAAAATCAGCTCTCCCATTCCACTCTGGGCTGGAGCCAAGAAAGCTGACCCTGGGCACCCTTCGGACAGGAGAAAAATCCAGTACTTAGTCCACCATGCTTGTCTGGAGTCTGTCCAGTTGTTTCTCACGTCAGCAAGCATGGATTTGTCTTTTCTCTTTAAGACCTGAGCGGAAATGGATTCAATAAGAAATCTGTTGGCCATTTTATATAACATGAGTTTTCCTCCAGGTTGGTACCAGGAAGAAAGAGAGAGAGAGACGACTCTGAAAAGTTGTACTTAGGAACTTGGTGTCAGATGATTTCTGAGCCATCACTTGCTAGAAGGGTTTTGGGGATGTTGTCAGAAAGATAGAGGCAGAAGAAAAAAAAATAATTGTGGCAATTGTCTTAGCTGTCTCTGGGCTTGTCACAGTGATGCTGATAAAATCAAATAAGCTGGAAGTGAGGGTGAGTTGTTAGTGTGAGAAACAGTCGTGGATTTGGCAGCTGCAAGAGTGGAGGTGCCTAAAGTGTTTGCTCATTATCGAGATTGATTGTTTTCAGCTCTCGGAAAATGTTGGTAAGCAGAAATAAGGGCGCTCACTCCAGTCTGCAAGGTACTCAGAAATTTTTTAAAAATGAGAAAAGAAGGCGATGACATCATTTTCCTGTGCTTGGGAAGTGGGGCAGTGGGTTGGCTGCCTTATTGTGTGCTGATGTAGGTGTCAGATGGAGAGTTTCTTGGAGTATGTATACCAGAAAAATGTATTTGAGCTTTAGACAAAAGGGCGGTGCCTATGGCTCAAGGAGTAGGGCACCAGCCCCATATACCAGAGGTGGCGGGTTCAAACCCAGCCCTGGCCAAAAAGCTGAAAAAAAAAAAAAAAAGACAAAAGCAGAATAAACCACATGAAGAGAGTTGAGGATGGTAGCTTCCTATTTTTAAGGAATGTATTTTCTGATTAGAGAAAAGGTTAGGAAATAATACACCACACACTCATTTACCCACCTCCAGCTTGTAAACTCTTACGGGTAGGCTTTATTTTCTTCAGATTTTAAAAGAAATGAACGTCACTGACGTCATTGCAGCTTTATGTACTTCTTGTTGACGCCCTTTATCTCAGGTACACATTGGCACTATGATTTTTTAAATAATTTCTAATTGGAGCTGTGTAAAAAATTGCTGCATCTGTGTTCACCATTACAAGTGTTGCACTGTGCGTATGTGGTCGCAACGCAATTTTTTCTAAGAAAATTGAGATATAATCAACATGCTATAATTCCATCTTTTTAAAACGTATGGTTTTGTGGCTTTCAGTATGTTCGTAACGTTGTGGCATCATCCCTGCTATGTAATTTCAGAACACTGTCATCATCTCCTAAAGAAACTCTACCTATTAGTAGTCATGTTGCATTTTCTGCTTAACCCAGTGCTTGGCAACCATTGATCTACTTTTTCGTCTTTATGGATTTACCTATTTGGGATATTTCATATCAATGGAACTGGCTTCTTTCACTTTGGTTATTTTTTTTCAAGATTCATTCGTGTTGTGGCATTTGTCAATACTTCATTCTCTTTATGAACAAATAATGTTTGATTACTTAGAAATAGCACTTTTTGTTTATCCATTCATCATTTGATGGGAAGACGGGTTATCACTTTTGGCTACTATGAATAATGCTGCTGTAAACATTGGCATACAAATTTTGGCGTGAGTGGGTTTTTATTTCTCCTGAGTATATATATAGAAGTGAAATTGCTGGGTCATAGGGTAACACCATGTTTAATATTTTGAAGAATTGCTAATCTGTTTTCCAAATCAACAGCAACATCTTAAATCCTCACCAGCAATGCACAGGAGCTCCGATTTTTTTCATCCTTGTCAATCTTTTTTGTCTTTTTGATTATAGCCGTCTGAATGGTGCCTTGCTTCCCATTTCTTTAATGGATAATGATGTTGAGCTCATTTTACATTGTATATCTTCTTTGGAGTGAAGTCAATTCAAATACTTTGCCTAATTTTAATTGGGTTATTTATTTTTATTGTTGAGTTGAAAAAATTCTTTATATATTCTGGATGCTCATCCTTTATCAGATACTTGGCTTACAGATAGTTTTCTTTTTACTCTGTTGATGGTTTCCTTGGAAGCCCCACTGCTTTTAATTTGGATGAGGTTCAGTTTTTTGTTTCTTTTTCATGTTTGTGCTTTTGATGTCACATCTAAGAAACCGTTGCCTAAACCAAGGTCGCGATGATCATTGCCCCTGTTTTCTTCTAAGAGTTTTATAATTTCGCTCTAACATTTAGACTTTTGATCGGTTTCTGTTAATTTTTGTACATGTTGTGATGTAGGGGTCCAACACTATACTTTTTGTGTGTGAATGTCCAAGATGATTCTTTTCCCCATTGAATTACTGCGGCATTCTTGTTGAAAATCAATATAAATGTAAGGGTGTGGAGGTGTGTGGAGAGTGGGCTGTGGGCGGCAGGGCCCCCACAGCCTGGAAAACGCTCAGGGAGTGACCCCACCACTTCCCCTCCTTAATGACATTCTTTCCACCTGCCACAACTCACGTAGCCCAGGCATACTTTTCTTATTATTGGCAAGCACACAGTTTTCCCTCTTTAAGGATAATCTCTACCCTACGTGCTAAGATTTATGTAACCTTATTAAGACACTGTATAAATAAAACTGTTTCCACAGTTCAGGTGCTGGCTGCGGCCATCAGCCATGTCAGTCCTCCCTATATCATCCTATCTCTTGCCTTGGGTCTTTCTTTGTCTCTCTCTCTCTTTCTTGGCTTTATTTCTCCATTTACCACCATTTCCACTCAGGTCAACTCTCTCTCCTCGTGCTGGGTTGTGAGAGAGGTGTTTCATGGAATCCAAGAAAATTGCCACATGGGTTCCCGGGGCTGGAACTGGGAGGTAGAAATCCACCAGAGAGTCTGGGAATATGTGTTCCAATGTCGACTCCCTCATTTTCATTCTGAACTGTCTTTTCAGCTCTTAGCCTGCTTGGTAGAAGAGGTTACTGAGTTGTCAAAATTTGTAAAATCATAGTCGTGGGAATGATTAAGCCAGGCATAGCTGCCTGTAGGTTCAAGCCAATCTGGGAAGTTGCAGCCTCTGGGTTTTCTGTTCACCGTGAGCAGTCAGCCAACAGTGCAATGAGGGAACCTCGTTTATTAGACTGTTCCCGTTCGACACAGTCCTAGATCTATATTGTTTTAAAAGTTCTCTGGAGCAATTTGATGATGGAAAGCTGGGAAATCAAACCAATATTGAGAGAATGTTTTGAATCCTAAAAGACTACTGACTTAGAGTAGTGGCTCCTAAATATTTTTAAACCCTGGATATTTGATTGCCGACCACCGTCTGACTGGTCAACCCAAAACAGTCTTTCCATAGCAAGCACAGAGGGAGCAGAACTACCTTTGACAAAACAGACACGAGGAGGTAGTGCCTGGATTTTATGAAATTGCAGAGGGAGATGATTTGTTCATGCCAGATCATGATGAGAAAAGTCCTGTGTGAGGCAGAGATGGACAGAAGAGCCCTGTGCCATTGAAGGGACCCAGGAGCAGGAATTTGCTCTGTTCCTCTCTGGGAGTGGTGTTGGTGGGGACTAAGCGGGTGCTATGCACGTTGGGAGAGGAGAGAAGGGGTGATGGGGAAACTCCATGTCCGGGGGGATGCAGTGGCTGCCTGTTGTGCTCATTCCTCAAAGCTCAGACTCAGCCCATCTGCCACGTGTTCCCCGGCCTGCCCACCTAAGGCAGGGACAGCTCCTCCCTGCACCGTAGCTCAGTCTGTCTGATCACACTCAGTGCTTGCTCCTCTGAGACTCGCTCAGGCTGTTGTTTGATGCTTATTCATTCAGCAGAGGTTTAATGAGCACCTACCGCGTCCCAGGCAGTGTTCTAAGTGCTGGGAACACATTAAGCTAAATAGGCAAAAAACCTTGCTTTCCTTCCACTTATATTTCTCTCTGTCTCTGTATCTCTCCCTCTCTGACAATCAATAAGTAATTAGTAAATAGCAGCATGTTAGAAGGTAAGAGCCACAGCAGGATCAGGGTGTCAGCATTGTGGAGATGGGGATGGAATTTTACATGGGGTGGTTGGAAGAGGCTTCACCGAGCAGGTGGCATTTGAACAAAGACTCGAAGGAGGATGTTCCTTTTTACTTAGCACCTTGTGTTCATGCTGATGGTTTGGGATACGTTTTTCCTATCACTTTTTTTTTTGTTTAAAATAAATTTACTCATTTATTCAACAAACACTTGTTGAGAATCTGTTTGGCTTCTATTAATTTTTTCAGTTTCAACTCAAATGTCAACTCCTTACTCCTGAGTACCTCTTTTTCTTTCATTATTTCCCACTGAAATTTATATTCTACTTTAAAATTGACCACTTTTAGATTGTAATTTTTTTTTTTTTTGAGACAGAGCCTCAAGCTGTCACCCTGGATAGAGTGCTGTGGCGTCACAGCTCACAGCAACCTCCAACTCTTGGGCCTAAGCGATCCTCCTGCCTCAGTCTCCGAAGTAGCTGGGACCACAGGCGCCCACCACAACACCTGGCTATATTTTGGTTGTAGTTGTCATTGCTGTTTGGCAGGCCTGGGCTGGATTCAAACCTGCCAGCTCTGGTGTATGTGGCTGGCATCCTAGCGGCTTGAGCTACAGGCACCAAGCCTAGATTATAATTTTTGAATTTTTAGAAATTGAAGAATTTTATTTAACTGAACAAACAAATTTAATCCCTCTATTTTATTTTCATGATAGCATTGAACATATGGGGTCTTAACCTTATTTATTTACCTGTCTAGCAAGACAAGGCTCTTGTCTATTTTGTCTACTGATGATTCTCAGTGTCTGACACATAATGGTAGCTAAATAAAGGTTACTGAATAAATGACTGGCCACTGTAGTGACCGTGATGTTCTAATAGGTTTTAACTTTTGAAGAACTTACATTAGTCATGGAGACACCATGGCTTCTGAGCAGCATATGTGAATGTCCTCACCGGCAGGCAGAGGAACATGGCTCAGGACTCCACTCACTGGTAGTTTGTTTCCCACGATGTAAATGTCATCCCCCAGAATTTTGCCAGGTTTCTGTGGGGTCTTTAAAGTATGTTCAATGAGCTACAAAATACTTAATTGAACAGCTACCATTGTCCGGGCGTCAGGCAGCACCGCAGTCAGAGCAGCAACCACACAGGTGTGTCTCTGTCCTCGTGGCGTTCACAGTCTGGACAAGGACAGAGGTTCACGCTCATATTTACTGCGAGTCACCAGCAAATTCTCTCCTGGGACATTTGTTCCATGAAATCATCATTCAGTGTTTACCTTGCTTCGGGGTCATTTTTAAAAATTAAAGCCCGGATAAAGGCTCACAAGAAAAAACAGATGCCTTAGACGGGAGCTGGCCTCTCTTGTCCCATTTCTAGAAATGCACATCTCTGCCTAGTTGCTAGAACCCTGTAGAAGTTTGTGAAGAGAAAAACGATGTATGCACTGATCCAGCTTGTCCAGTTTTCTAACTCCCTCTTTCTCTCTCTCTTTCTCCCTCTCTACTTTCTTCCTTGGGCCCCTCTTCCTTTGAAACCACCATTATTGTCATCATGGGTCAAGAAATGGCTGGGTATGGTCCCTGGGGACACGCTGCTGGGCTGGGTCCTCCATCCATTGCCCTGCCCACCTCTTCTCTTCCTTCTGACCAGCATGGTGGACTTGCAGCTACCCTTGGCACTCACAAGTGTCTTGGCCCCTCCTCAGGGTCCTAGAGAACAGGCTCAGCTTTTATTGAAGGTGAAGTTTCCATGGGAAATACAGCTTCTGGACACAGATGTTCGGAAGTAGGCCGTGTGTTCTACTTTGAAGGGAAACCAGCTAAGCAGCATGACCACTTCTGCCTGACCCCTCCTAACACCCACTGATATGCCTGTGTTCACACAGTCACACATGTACACACTCTCACACACACATTCACACCTGCACTTCTCCACCCCAGGAATAAATGCCTAATGGCCATCCCCCGGCTGAAACACTGGTCCTGATCTCTCAAAGGTAGTTGTAATTGTTAAATTGAGAGAGTCATGAAGCACCTTTCTAAATTCGAAAGGCTTAATCAGGAAAAGACCAGGATCAGTACAATGAATAGCCATGTGCTCATTTCTGTAGAAATGGACTTAGTAGCAAGCATACTCGCTTCCTAAAATACAAAACCTCCTACTTTGGGTTCAACGGGTTCAAAAAACCTTTATGTGAAAGTGACTGTGACTGAATTTTATTTCATTCATCACTGAGCTTGGGCAGAGTTCCGTAGCTGGTTCAGCTCCCAGTTCAGGAGGACATGCCCACAGCAGAGAGGGGCGACTCCTCCCACAGACTCTGCCCTGTTTGCCCACAGCCTGGCTGTTTCTCCTACTCATCCTAGGACCAGAGTTGGGGTTGGGC
>NW_003852494.1:5675492-5700431 GCF_000181295.1 Otolemur garnettii
GGATTCCCATGACCATGGAAGAGATGTGAGGCTGGGTGTGGAGGATGGAAATGGAGGGGGATTCCCATGACCATGGAAGAGATGTGAGGCTAGGTGTGGAGGATGGGAAATGGGAGGGGGATTCCCATGACCATGGAAGAGATGTGAGGCTGGGTGTGGAGGATGGGAAATGGGGGAGGGGGAGCTAGCTGTAGCCAAGCACTGAGCACCTGAGTTCCTGGCTTCCCAAAATCCCTTGGGCAACTCAAAATTTAGCCCTTAATCTCTCCTTTCTTTGCTGTTTCATGAAACATGTCCTGGTGGACAGGGTCCCAGTGTGCCCACTCGCAGTCCTCTCATGCGTCCAGGAGCCCTTACTTAACACACATTTTCTCCCCTGTGCAAAACAAATTGTCCCAATAGATGTCTGAGGGTCCATAGCGCCCCTGTGCCCACATCCAGCTTAGGCTTATCTGGGCCCACCTGGCCACATTTGCCATGGAGTCCCTGAACTATTCCAGAGCTGTGTGTCTCTAGTGATTTTGATATCATCACAGTATGAATTTATAATCCTGGATAGCTCATGAAGTGAGTTCCCATCCATTCCCTCATCCCATCCTCATAATTCTATAGAAAGTGGGCAGACAGGCGTGTTTGTCATTCAGCAACTTTGTAGGTGAGGAGCTGAAGGCTGGAGCGGCACAAGTGACTGCCTGGGGTGCTAGAGCAGGTCACTGGTCTCTACATACCCCATCCAGCATGGAAGCCACAGCCACGTTTGGCTGCCAAGCACTTGAAATGAGGCTAGTGTGATTGAGGAAATGAATCTTTATTTTGGTTTATTTTAAAATTAAGTTATTTTGATGTAAATAGCCATTTGTGGCTGGTGGCCACTGCATTGGGGACAGTATAGTATTCAGAAATTTCCTAAAATTTCAGCTAAGTGGGAAAAAGGCTAGGTGTGACTAATTCTCCGTGGAGTTTAATGTGGTTTGATTTGGGACAGAATTTATCAGGCAAGTCAGGGCAATTTAGTTTTGTCAATGCCATTGCTGTATGTGAATGTGCTGCTGGTACCTCTTGACCTGGTTCTTACAGCGCTCTGTCCAGGGAGCTGTCCATGGTAGGAGAATTCCGCTGGCCAGGCAGCAGGCAGCAGGCAGCAGGCGCTTTTGTCTTGTTTTGTTTTCTTCCCCCAAACTCTTTTCTCAAAGGTTGGAGTTGAGGTTCCAAACCCAGACCATGCCCAGGCCCACAGAGTCAGGCAGGAGACTTCAGCCCATTTTGGCCCAGGCAGGCCTCTCAGCAGAGAAAGAACAAGCTGGTGTGTGTGACTCCAGCCTTAGGGCGTCTGCGAATCCGTTGCTCTGCTGTCACCCTCCTTGGACCTGAGTAGAGCTGGATTCAGGTGGCAGAAAGAGGCTCACAGAACAGGAGTCAGTCACATCCTGTGCTGAAGCTTTCTGTTTTAACTCTGTTCACGAACTTTCCTGTCAATGTGATGCTGAAATTTACAAGTCCTTGTCAATGATGACAAGCCCCCCTCCCGTATATAAAAATATTAAGAATAACACTTGTTCTTTTTACTTATACAGAACCACCAACCTTCCCCTCTGCAAACACACATGCAGGTTGTCACTCCATGAATTAAGGCAGGTGGGATTTTCTTACACCACATCTGATCCCATTTCAGGCTGATGAAATGAAGAATCAGTGTAATACCTTCTTATGCAGCCCACAGATTACATAGTAAACCATGCGGTGTGCAAATCCTTTCTCACTCTTGGTCTCCTGGTTCTTCCACATGCCTGTGAGGTCCCCACTGTTCTCCCCATATTCTAAAGTTCAGGGTTTGAACCACTCACCTATGGATACACAGCAAAGCAGAAGCAGAAATAGCCAGAATCCAGTTTGTGCATCATCTAATTAATGGTGAAGGTTTGGGGGGCATTTCCCAGGTGTGGAGCTCAGATGGGGCACGTGAATGCCTGGGTCAGGGAGGGGAGAGAGCTATGCAGGATGTGCTGGGAATGAAAGGCCGTCCAAGCAACTCATTTGATGAAGAGCCTGCTCCCCACAGCACAGAGGGCTGGAGGGGAATCCCCAGCCATGAGGTGTGGGCTGTTCATGGGAAGCCTTGAAACTGTGCTCCGCAGAAACTGTCACGTGCTTTGTTGAAGTCAGTAACAATTCTCTTGGGTGACAAAGAGGAATGTGGCAATTTATTGCATTCTTGACTTTCTGCTGAGTTCTGGGGTTTAAATTGAACTTTAACATATGTTTATTTTCCAGAGCAAATGGCTCCTTCTATGAGATCTTGCAAGTGGACTTTGGAGTTGATAACAGCAGTGGCCTGGCTGGGGCCCAGCAGATTACCTGGCAAGTCGAGTACCCCATTGAGGACTCCATGAGTGAGCTGGTCGTCTCCGAGATCTTCGTCAGCCAGACAAGCTTTGTGGGCATCGTCCCTCTTGCAATGGTGAGAAATCGGGGGCTTCAGAAAGACTGTCATAAAGAAGTTGCCTTTGAATTATTTTAATATTCAAAGAAACACGAAGCATTGTATAATGCGTTATTTCCCATATACCTGATGCACATTGTTTAAACAAGGAAAATATACTTAAACTGCATTTTATATACCTGTTGTTCATAATGGCTCCTTGGAAACCATTTGGGGTCTGTTGTGTAAATCCCTTTTCATTTGTGGATATGCTGAACGGTTTCCTGGGGAGCCCTTGTTCTTTATTGTCTCACTCTGCATGTACATCAGGACCCAGTGCTGTGCTGAGTGAGGATGGTTGCATTGATTCCAGTTCAACCCAGATCAGGAGGTCGGGTAATAACATTTACTCAAAGTCCTTACCATTGTGTGCTATTCAGCTCATCACGGGTGCTGAAGCTGTTGCCTCTGCCTCCTCCTCTGCCTCCTCTTCTTCTTCCTCTTCTTCCTCTTCTTCCTCCTCTTCCTGCTTCTCCTTATGAAGGAAGATGTGGAAAGATCAATGATAACCAATCCTGGATTACCTCTGCATGAAGTAAGGACTGCTCTAACTAATCCCCATAAACGTAATGACGTAAAACCCACAAACTTATTATCTTATACACTTCTGGAGGTCAGAAGTCCTAAGCAGGTTCACTGGGCTGGGTCCCTTCTGGAGGCTCTCAGGGAGAATCCATGCTGTGCCTTGTCAGGTTTCTGGAGGCTGCCGACATTCCTTGGCTTACGGTTCCACATCACTCCCATCTCTGCTTCCCTCATCCCGTCACCTTCTCTGGCCCTCCTGCTTTCCCTTCCCTTTAAAGACCCTTGTGATGACATGGGCTCACTCAGAAAACCCAGGACCTGCTCTCCATCTCCTGGTCCTTGACTTCTCTCACCTGCCCGCTCTGAAATTTGCACCCCAGTGCTCACTAGCTGCGTGACATTGGGAAAGTCAGTTAACCTTTTGGAAGCTCAATTTACTCATCTGTAAAATGCAAAAATCATCACTCTGCTTGCTAGAGTTTTGTGAGGATTAAATGAGATACTACAAGTAAAGTGTTGGCATCTTGGCCTGACATAATTGGGTGTATTCAGTGATATTTAGCTATTATTATTTTCATCACTGCCATCTAGCTAGATGTAGGTATAGTTGCCAAACTTTCTGAGAAGGTCAAATAGAAGTTCAGCCCCAGGGTAGGTGATGGATTTTCTGACCGGAGGGAAGAAGGATTCTTATTTGATGAGAATATGCAGCCAGAGGACATAGGGGTACACACAGTGGGTGAAGAGAGAGAGAGAGAGAATCACAAAGGGTCTGGGAGCCCATGCGGGAGGGTGTCTGTTACTGACCATTTGGGAGAGTCAGGAGAAAAGGGGGACTCTGACCACATTCATTCTTCCTTCCTTCCATCCCCTCTCCATCCTCCCATACATCTGTCTAATCATTATGCAACAGATATTTACAGAGCATGTACTATGTGCCCCCTCCATCACTTTTTGGTGAATGGAAAGAGAGAAAATGGAATGGATGGAAATTTTGGAGTTGAAATCACTATGCCTTAGAAGCCATTTGTGTCTAATATTTTCATTTCCAGCTAAGCAGCGCAGATGGTGAAAAACTTCAAAAACCCCTTCTTCAAAAGGGCTGTCTAAGGAGAGGAGTGTTGCAACCCAGTGGTACTGATGAGCCCCGCATCCTCTTTACTGTGTCTGCAGTCTTTTTGCTGCCCTCCCTGTGGTTGGGAGATACAAACTTGCCCTCCCTATGGTTGGGAGATACAAACTAATATGTCTGTTTCTTTTCTTTGAAAGCACAAGGTTTCTTTCTTCCCTCCACCATGTCCCTTCTCTTAGGTTTTCTGTCCAATTACTGAGCTTTGAGCTTAGAGATTTATTTCTGTGGGTGGCATGCAGCTCAGGGCTGCAGCCCACCCTTCAACTACAGTTCTTAAAACTAAAAAGCCCCAGCTCTGTACATGCAGATAAAAAACACATTATCTCTCAAAAAAAAAAAAAGAACACACTTGTGAGTTTCTAGGCAACTGGGAACACGAGCTCAGCATAGGCTAGAGCAAGAGATAATTAGATTCCTTTTTAGCCACATTGGCCTGAAACCTTACAACAAGGCCCGGGCACAAATACTCCTTTATTTCAAACCGTGTTTGTGTGCCTGTTTGGTGCCAAACTCTGTTCTAGTCAATGGCAATGAATGAAGCAAAAAGGGTCATGCTTGCATTCCAGGGGAGGGGGCTGATGAGCACAAGAAACATACACAGTTGACCTTTGAACCATGCCGAGTTGGAGGCACTGACCCCCTGCACGGTCAGAAGGGCATGCATGACTTTTGGCTGCCCCTGAGCTTAACTGCTAACAGCCTACTGCTGACTGGAAGCCTTACCAATACCATGAATTGTGGATTCACACCCGTTTTTTATGTTATGTGTATTGCATGCTGTATTACAAGAAAGTAAGCTAGAGAAAAGAAAATGTTATTAAGACAATCATAAGGAAGAGACGATATATTTACTGTGCATTAAGGGGAAGTGGTTTCTCAGAAAGGTCTTCATCTCCGAGGTCTTCACATTGAGTAGGTTAAGGAGGAAGGAAGGGGTTGGTTTTACTGTCTCTGGGGGTGGCGGAGGTGGCGGAGGTGGAGGAGGTGTCGGTAGCAGAGGCAACTGCAGTTGGTGGGGGTTGGGGGGTGGGGAGAGGGTTCTCCAGCTTGGATGAGGATATATAGTTCCAAGAGCAGAAAGATCCACTCTCTGACACCCAGCTGCACCTCTAGGGCTGTGGAGGGAATGGATACTTGTCACCCCAGGGGGCCTGGGCCCTGTGAACCTTGAGAAAGACCGTGCCCTGCCTATCTTGGACTTGGACCGAGAGGGCATCAGCTACTCTCAGGATGGGCGAGGAATTACCACCATTCCTTTTCTTCAACAAGAACTCTAATTTCATGATCTGTTTTTGTCAAACAGCAGAGTTTTGAATCCATTTGAGCTGATTGCAATCTCTGATGCCCGAGGGGCATTCAATGCAAGGCAGCACAGAGGTTGGGACTCAGACCCTGGACAGAGTACAGATCCTGCTCCTGACCCTTGACAACCACATGACTCTGTGTGAGCAACTTAACTGTTCCCTGACTCCTTTTCCTCACCTGTGACAGTAACCCAGGATTGTGGAGATTGGAAGTCACATATGGGAATTACTCACACAGAGCCTGCCATGAAATTGGCTGTCAAAACGCAGGCGTGACAGTGGTTAGTTTACAACAGTAGCCTATATAGCAGAGAACAGAGGTGATTTCTGGTGCAAATATTAGTCTGGGTTCACTAGATTGGACAAGGTACAGGTGTGCTGTGCAGAGATGTTACCTTAGCAGGTGCCTGGAAAGCAAGGGTGGTGGGGGCACCAAGGGTGCTAAACAGTGGATCCCAGCCTGGGAGTCAGGGACTGCACTTTGGAAAGGCCTGTTCTCTTTCCCTTTAATTACTAATACCTGAGGTAGCTGCTGCTTGCTTCCTTGGGAGGGTAGGGGACAGAATCTTCCACTACCCATAGGGCAAGGCCATGTAAAGCTGTTTTATCTGTTTAAAGGCACGTGGCTACAATCCACTCACTTTCTCCAAATGTCCAGGCTGCTGGGCCAGCAGCTGTGATTTACCCCACTTGCCATGCTGAAACTCCCCAAGTACCCAGGAGGCCCTTAATTTTCTCAGAATGACTCTGCCTGATGGCCCCAAAGACCAACAGTGGACCCAGTGGACCTGAACCTTGTTAAGCTCCTGTTTCCTGTCAAACTGCCTGTCTCTGCCCCCCAACCCCCGCCCCGGTCTGTCCTTGGCTCATTTGCTTTGCTTGTTATTGAGATTTGGAGGGAGGTGGCCTCTGTCTGCAGAGCCCTCAGCCCTGGGTGGGGGGCTGTTTGACCCCAAGGAAAGTCCAACGGATGTTACATGGGCCCCTCAGAGTCTGTGTCAGCTTTGAGAGGTCTTAATTAGGAGGGCACTTCAGAAAGTTCTGAGAGCTTGTGAGTCTGTTTCGTGTCCTTTATTTTTTGTTTAAAATCAACCTAAAGAGTACTTGATCTATCTTCCTAAACCATCACAGATGAGGCTGAAGTGCCATCCAACTGCCCCTATTCCGAATGCCTTCCCCAAATTAGCTGTTGCTTGTCATTTTATTTATTTTTGTCTAGAACTTTATTTTCTTCTGTGTCTACATTCACACATAGGGCTGAAGAACAGACAAGGGGTGTGTTTTCGAAACAAAATGCTTTATGTTGGATATAGTATTCTGTGCCATCAACAATGTTTCTCAGAGGCTTTCTGTGTCCAAAAGCATAGAGCTGTTTTCACAAACTTCTGCATAGCATTCTGCAGTGGGCTACTCCGTAGCTGGTGTTTTTGTTTTTGCCCTTTCCCTACTGGTGAGTACTTAGGTTGCTTCCATTTCTTCTTTCCTTCCTATGATGTGTCCTGTAAAGCTGGGGGTGGGAAGTGGAGTTTATGTCACATGCCACATGGTGTTCTACTGAAGCCCTGGGTTGAGGCAGGAGGAAGGATGCCCATCAGTGAGCAGTGTCTGTTTTGGGATGCTATGTTGATTTCCTAGGGATGCAGTAACAAACTACTACAGAGCTGGTAATGCAAATTTCTTACCATTATGGAAGCTGGAAGTCTGCAGGTGTTGGTAGGGAAGTGCTCTCTCTAGAACCTTTCAGGGAGAATCCTTCCCACCTCTTTCAGGGTCTGCTGGTTCCAAGTGTTCATGGCTTGTGGCCACATCGTGCTGATCTCTGCCACTGTTGTCATGTGTGCGCCTCTGTGTCCTATCCTTAGAAGGACACTAGTCATTGCTTTCAGCGCCCACTCTAATCCAGTACAACCTCATTTAAACTAATTACATGGGTAAAATCTTATTTCCAAGTAGGGTCACATTCTGAAGTTCTGGCTGGGCATGGATTTTTGAGGGACATTAACCCACTATAGATGCAGGAAGCAGAGGGGCTACATGTACACCACAGACATGCCAACTTAGATCTGGGACGGCCCAGTCACCAGACCTTCAAGCTGTACAGTGAGCACTGAAGATCTGGATGGTGACTCTAATGGGCTGTTATATCTTCAGTCGTAGACTAAGCCACGTGCAGTCACATTCAGTAGTGTTGACTGGACTCTGTTTATGAAGACAGAAGAGAGCTTCGACTGTCTTTTGTTGTTATTGTTGCAGTTGTCACTGCTGCTGTTTTAACTGGCTGGGGCTGGGTTCAAACTCACCACCCTCGGTATGTTGGGCCGGTACCCTACCCACTGAGCCACAGGTGCCTTGGCTGTCTTTGAAAGTCATTTTTGTGGAGCCCTGACTTCCAAAGCCTAAGCAGAAGGGCTTTGCTGGCCACTCCCCATCCCCCAGTTTGTCAGCATGATTGCTGTTGGGACCACACAGAACATTTGGCAGTGTCCAGGATAAACCAAAGTCAGTTCTGTCTTTTAGGTTCTTTTATGTATCAGAAAGAATAAGGTGTTTTTGCCAATAGCTGTAACCTCAGTTATATACACACGGTTTTGCCTGATTGATCCGCCCTGCTCACAGCTGAAAGGAACAATTTTAAATTGTCAAGGGGAACGTGTGTCCAGTGAATACACTTTACAAATGGCCACAAATAACTGTGCTTGTTGGGTGAGATGAAAGCCATGTGCTCTGTAAATGTGGCTGCATGCACTTGCCGCAGAGTGGGCCCCAGCCTTGTAGAGTCCTAGCCCGGCAAGTGAGCTACTCACAGCTGAGCACTGTTCTAGCACATGCTGCCTGTGGAGCTATTTAGTAAACCTATCCCCAGGGCAGCCCCATGGCTGGATTTGGATGTTATGCCATTTCCAAACTTACATTCCAAAACATAACAATGTAACGGGGCTGCTCTTGGAGAGAGTGAACTGGGGTCAGCTAAGGGGAAAAGAAGGGAAAAGGCCCATTAAGATGTTTGGCTCAGTTGACCTGCCTCTAGTTGGGGAAACCTTTTAGTGATATTATAATTTCTGAGGGTGAAAGAGAAAAATAGACCCAGCCGAGTGAGATCAGGAAAGAAACTGGTAGTTGTCAGTCAGAGGAAGAAAGTGGTGGAATTCCAGGTGCTTCAATGCAAGGGCTGCAACATGAAAAATGCTTAAAGACTCTGCCAATACCGTTAATGTTTCTGGCCCAGCTAGCAAAAACAGCTGTGGTGCGGCATGTCCATCAGAGTCCTCTGCTCTGGGTTCTTCTGCTTTGTTGGGTGAGCCCTGGATGACAAAATCGAGAGTGATGGTGGGAAGGATTTTATGTGTTCCCATTTTACGGCCCTTTAAAGGTGGTAAAATAATCAGGAAGCTGTATTCTCAGATAATAAGTTTTTTTTTTTTACATAACAAAAACTCACTCTTGACAGGTGAACTACATTATTTTCAACAACTGGGGGTTGTGAATATGCCAGTTGTCCATGAGCACTTTGACATCAAGTTGCCCCCTCCAATCCTCCTTCAAGGTGGCAAAACAGGGTCCTTCCTAAGGAGTCACTTTGCCGTGCTCGGGACCGTCCCCAAAGGGGGAGCCCCTCCTCCACAGCTGGGGGAGTGTGGAAATGTGTATGCTTACGGAAAGTCCAATGGGACCTCGCTAAAACTTCCTGACCTTAGTGTCTTGTCTGCAAAAAAGGCAATACAGTTCCTACCAGGAGAACCTGACACCAAGTTATCGTGAGAATGAAAAGAAGCAGTACATGTACTATGCTTGTCACATGCTAAGGATATAATAAATGTTAATGGTTTCTTTCTTATTTTTGCTTAAAGGGGAAATTCTTAAGAACAATGGCGAAATCTGGCTTATTTAATAACAGGGGTGGCCACTGGCCAGTCAGAATAGCAGCTTGTAAATAATTATCACAGCCTCTGCCTTCCCAGGGCACATTGGCTGTGTATCAGCCTAGCCCAAGAAAGACAGCAAGAAAATGTTCTTAAACATTTCTCCTACATGGCTTGAATTCTGCAAACAGCCGGGATGGAGTTTTTGAAAAGCTTCACTTCTTTTCAGAGGGGAGTCATGGGTGACAGTCCTCGGTGCACCCACTAGATGGCGCCGTTAGACCAGACTGGGGCCACACCTGTCCTGCGTTCTCCCTTCCCTCCAGGAGGCTCCCAGAACACCTGCCCTTTCGCCCCTTCCTCTTTCCAGTTAACTCCCTGCTTCCTCACTACCTTAGATTTCCAGGGATTCCCGGTTTCCCCCTGAGTGTCAGCAAAATGTAGGCTCCCTCCTGCAGTCTCACCTTGTGCTTAGCACAGCACCTGGCACCTGTCAGCCTAGAAGGAGGTCCCTCCCCACTGCCAAAATCTTAAACATGCTTTATGGTTTGATTTAAAATGTTGCATGCTCATTATAGAAGTTTTAAACAACATAGGAGATCTCAGCACTCCCCTGTGATGGTCAGTGATATTAGAGAATCGTCATTACACACATCTGGTCGTTGTCCACAATGTGCAGAAGGATGACTCGCTGCTGCAGATGGACTCACACTTTACAGTGAGAACATGCTCTGCATGCTGGGCTCTTGGAAGTGCTAAGACCCCTCTTTTACCTATATTTAAGAGAAGACTGAAAAATCCAGTGTGAAATCTCTGAACTTCAAAGAACAATCACTATGAGAAATAATGGTTTTTTAAAACTCCTTGCTATGATGGGGGATTAATTTTTTGGTTAAAAACAAGTCAGTGGTTGGAACGATCATTTCAAATTCTCAAGTCCAGAGAGAATTTATATATGAGACCCAGCCAGGCAGGAGCTGAACTGGCCTGAAAACCCACATTTCCGAAGTCCCCAGTTCTTTCCAGTGAAATATTTGATGGTCAGTGATGAGGATGACGGCTCTGTGAGGTGTCCATTTCTAATTTCAGCGACACCATTTTTGGATGTCACCACATCAGACAGGACACTTAGACCTTTAATGGATTCCAGAAAGAGCATCTGAGTGATCAGCTCTGAGACAATCACTTGGCTGGAAGCCACTTGTGTTTCTACCAGGAATTCCTTCCAGTTCCACGGGCAATCGATGAAGTTCCTGCTCCCAGCCCGTGGGCTGAATACTCAGTGATTCCGCTGTGAGTTCCAGTTCAAAGGGCATCATTTGTAACTCTGAGAACAAGCTGCTCACACAGTGAAATTCCTGTTAATTAACTCAACCGGCAGCATTTGTTTCTGGAAACCTAATTTGTAGATGGTTTACTAAGCTTTTGGCAATTCCAGGGATCAAGAGGTTCTTCAAGTCCCAATCTTTGTGTTGATGGAATTTCCTGCTGGTTTTCTCTGTGTCAGCAAATGGTACCACCATCGCCCAGTGGCTTGGAATAAAACTCTGGGAGTCATCCAGGTGCCTCTTGATTTTCAAGCCTCCTATTCAGCCCATCAACAAGTCTTAGTGGCTCCAACCTCCAAAATATATCATGAGCTCACCCCCACCCCCTCCCGCCGGCACCTGAGCCAACTGCCACCATCTCTCACAGGACGACCATCGTGGCCACTGACTGGACTCTCTGCTCTGCCCCTGCCTCATTCTGGTCCATTCTCCACTCCACTTCCAGACTCTATGAATTCACTGTACAGATGATGAATCCCCTGATTAAAAATCTCCATAGGCTTCTGACTGCATTGGGAATCACACCCAAGTCTCTTGTGTAGCCGCTAGTCTAGAGTGCTGTGTTCTCTCTCCTGCCCACCCCTCTCCCCTCTTTCTCACCCTTTCCAGGATATTCCAGCCACTAGGGTTATGCCTGAGTGTTTGCCCACGCACTGGCTCTCTGTAAGCTCCATGAGGTCCTTGTTCCCTCTGTACTTCTTTGGTGAGTGGTTGGCAGCTCTGGCTGTTCTCTGTTTCATTCTGAGTGAACCTTGGCATCAGTCGCTCCTCAGATCACCCTACAATGCTCTTAATATGCCCAGAATCTCCAGTGTTGTCACCGTCTCATCTTAGCATTGATGACTGGTCTTTGTTATTTTGTTTCTGATCAATCTGGCTGAGGCTTTATCAATACTTTTAATGATTGTTTCAAGGGATCAGCTTTGGGTTTCATGGATTTTTCTCTATTTTTTTTCCCTGTCACTCACTTCTGCCCTAATAGTTATTTCTTTTCACTGGCTTATCTTGGGTAGAATTTGCTCATCTTTTTCTAGTATATTAAGGGGGAACTGGAGATCACTGATTTAGACCTTTCTTTTCTGCTCTGTAGATATTTAGTGCTATAAATTTCTCCCTAAATTCTTATTACATCAAGTTAATTAATTCATTAATGTTTGAGGGGCAGGGTCTTGTTCTGTCATCCAGGCGGGAGGGCAGTGGCATGATCATAGCTTGCTGAAGTCTTGAACTCCTGCTCTTAAGTGATCCTCCTCCCTCAGCCTCCCTAGGATCTGGGACTACAGGCATGAGCCACAGCACCTGGCTCTCCCTATAAATTCTGGAATGTTGGGTTTTCATTTTCATTAAGTTCACAATAATCCCTAATTTTGCTTTTGATTTTTCTCTTTGATCCTTAGGTTATTTAGAAATGTATTATAGATTTTCCAATGTTTGGGGGAATTTTCCAGACATCTTTTTTATTTTTATTTCTTTGACATAGAGTCTCACTCAGTGCTGTGGCATTGTCCTAACTCACAGCAACTTCAAACTCCTGGGTTCAGGCGTTCCTCCTGCCTCACCTTCTAAGGAGCTGGGACTATAGGTGCCTGCCATGATGCCTGGCTAATTTTTTCTATTTTTAATAGAGAGAGGGTTTAACTCTTCCTCAGACTGGTTTCAAACTCCCAGGCTCAAGGGATCCTCCTGCCTTGGCCTCCCAGAGCACTAGGATTATAGGTGTGAGCTACTACACCCAGCCTTTTTATTTTTTATTTTCAAGACAGAATCTCACTCTGTTGCCTGGTAGCATACAGTGGTGTGATTACAGTTCCCTGCAACCTCCAACTCTTGGGCTTAAGTGATCCTCCTGCCTCAGCTCCCTAGTAGCTGGGAGTACAGGTGTGTAACACCACACATGGCTGATTTTTCTGTATTTTGTAGAGATGGGGGCTCATTATTGTTTAGGCTGGTCTTAGACTCCTGACATCAAATAGTCCTCCAGCCTTGGTCTCCCAGAGGGCTAGGGTTACAGGTGTGAGCCACTGCACCCAGCCCAGTTATCTTGGTTATTGATTTCTGACGTTTATTTTATGGTGCCTCAGAACATACTTTATATGACTTGATTCCTTATATATTTATTAAGACTTGCTTTATGGCATAGGAAATGATTTCTCCCGGCAAATGCTTTGTATAAACTGAGAAATATATTTGTCTGTTATTGGGTGAAATGTTCTCTAAATGTCTGTAATCTCAGGTGGTTGATCATCTCCTTTAAGTCTACTACATCCTTGCTGCTTTTCTGCACACTTGTTTTTGTTGTTTGTTTGATTTTGAGACAGAGTCTCACTATGTCACCTTTGATAGAGTGCCATGGGGTCATAGTTCTCGGCAACTTCAAACTCTTGGGCTTAAGTGATTCTCTTGCCTCAGACTCCCAAGTAGCTGGGACTACAGGCGCCCGCTGCAATGCCCAGCTATTTCTTTTTCTTTTTCTTTTTTAAGAGATGGGATCTCACTCTTGCTCAAGCTGGTCTCAAATTCAGTGAGCTCAAGCAGTCCACCTGCCTCAGCCTCCCAGAGTGCTAGGATTATAGGAGAAAGCCACCATGCCTGGCCATGCACATTTGTTATATCAATTATGGATAGTGGGGTTTTGACCTACCCAACTATAATTGGACATTTGTCCATTTCTTCACTGTAGTTCTATCAGTTCTTGCTCCATGTATTTTGAAGCTCTGTTACTAGATACATCAAATTTAAGATTATTATATCATCTGGATTGATTGACTCTTTTATCATTATGAGATTAACTTCTTTGTCCATGGTGATATCATTTGCTATGGAATCTGCTTTGATACTGATGTAGCCACTGCTCCATGCAGCCCGTGATGCAGACATCTCACCACCTCTGCAGTGACCTGTGGAGTTGACTGTCATCTCCTGCCTGGGGCGTGGCTAAGCTCTCCTGGTTCCACCCTTGCTCATTATAGTCTGTTTTCCATGCGGCCACCAGACACACCATGTCCGGCCTCTGCTGTCACGTTCACTTGTGTTTCTCATCTCACTCAGAAAACTATACAGATTTTTATCATGACCCAGTAAACTTCACTGGATCTGGCCCTGGTCACGCACGTTTCTGCCTTCATCCCTTAGTCACTCTCCATCTGCCTCGGTCTCTCCACTCCTGCCACACCGGCCTTGTTGCTGTTTCTCAGATGTGTTGTGCAGGGTCCTGCCTCAGGGCCTTTGCACTTCCCGTTCCCTCCGCCTGGTCTTCTCTTCCTGCATATGTCTATAGAACTTGTGTTTTCACTTCAGGTGGGCCTTGGCTTAAAACTCAGCTGATGAGAGAGGCCTTCCCTGGCCACCCCAGTTAGAAGTATGAACCCTTTTCATACTGCTTTCATTTTCTTGCTTTATTTTTCTTCTATCAGCACCTGGAAGAGGAGCCCATACATAGAAGGTCCTCAAGAAATATTTGTTACTGAGCGGGAAACTTGAGTTCCAGAAGGCAAGGGACTTTTCCAGAGCCACACAACCTGTTTTGTGGGAGCAAGGACTTAGAGCCCAGGGTGACTGTGTGCTGATAAGAAAGAAACCACCACTTCTTGCCCTTGTAGCCCAAAGAGCCCTGGCGTGGAAAGGTTCCCAAAGATTGGGAAATGGGTACTTATTTTTGTTAGCGACTTTTATGAGGCACAGTTTATATATAGAGTTCCGTCTGTCCTGACACTGTCCCTTCCAACATTGCCTCTGGGGTTCTGCATCATGGGATGGATGGTCACTAAAATGGCCTTTTGCATCATGTATTTTTTGGCACCCTGATTCCACAAGAAATGACGGCTTGGCCCTTAAGAAATGAAAGGTTGGGGGTATCAAATAAATATGGAAGAGATTTAATTAATCAAGGTAAATATATTTTATTACTGCAGAACTTCTTAGGGCCTTTGACAGGCTAATGTACTTTATCAGTTTTACTCCAAAAGGTGAGAGTGTTTGGTGTCCTTATAGTAATATCCCCCATCAAATAGAGGGGAGAGACATAGACTGATGTGATTCTCTGGGTTCACCGAGCCTGGCATTCATTCTGAAATGAATTCCTGCTTCTTTGAAGTGCAGAAACCCCCCCAGTGGCAGTGAAAAGCTACTTGAGATATAAAATCATGCATGAATTTAAAAGTTAACACAGTTTTCCTAACATTAGCACGTACCTCCCACGTGGGGTGAAAACAGGACCTGAGTCCATGTTGCTTCTCAATCACAGGTAGTGACTCGCAGCAAGCACCTGCCAGGGTGGAGGTTAGGGTTCTTGGAGGGAAAGAACGTCTTTGGATCATAGGCTTTTTCCCCCAGTTTTTCTCATTTTGGTGAAAAACACAAAACATAAGCTTATTACTGTGTTAGCCGTTTCTAAGCGTACAGTTCAGTGGCATTAAGGACATTCATACTGTTTTTCAACCAACAAACATCTGTCCCCAGAACTCTTTTCTTCTTGAAAAACTGAAACTCTGGCCCCATTAAACACTGACTCCCCACTGTCCCTCCCTTCGCCCCAGGACCCACCACATTGTGTTCTGTCTCTGTGATTTTGCCTACTCTGGGTGCCTCATATAAGTAGACTTGTGTAGTGTTTGTCCTTTTGGGACTGGCTTATTTCACACTGTATCGAGTCCTCTAGGTTCACCCGCATAGCCTGTGTCAGATTTCCTCCTTTGTTGGGGGGAAGTAATGTTCCAGTTCCTGCTTGCAGGCCACAGTTTGTTTGTCTGTGTATCTGCCGACAGACGCTTGGGCTGCTTCCATGTTGTAGCTACAATGAATGAAGCTTCCATGAACGTGGCTGTGCAGATATCTTCACAACGTTGCTTTTAATTCGTTTGAGTATATGGAATAGCAGGCTTTTAATTAATCCCAGGTGTTGTGTTGTATATCAGGTGCCAGACAAGTGTCAGAAACACAGCAGACATTGGCCTGTGTACCGTCCTCCATTCTCGTGATGCTACCTGCTTTCCAGGAGATGAGAAACGGACATTTAGGATTTAGGAACATGATTCAAGAATACAACTCCCAGTCAGGCCATTACTACAGTTGCATGTGACAGAAAGTCTGAATCGGCTCGGCACCCGTAGCTCAGCGAGGGGGGTGCCAGACACATATACCTAGGCTGTCGAGTTTGAGCCTGGCCTGGGCCTGCTAAGCAACAATGACAACTACAACTGAAAAATAGCCAGGCGTTGTGGTAAGCGCCTGTAGTCTCAGCTACTTGGGAGACTGAGGCAAGAGAATCACTTAAGCTCAAGAGTTTGAGGTTGCTGTGAGCTGTGATGGCACAGTACTCTATGGAAGGTGACAAAGTGAGACTGTCTCAATTAAAAAAAAAAAAGTAAGTCTGGATAGTTGGGGTCTCGAACACAGCTGAATCCAGGGACCCAGGAATGATTTTATCCATTTCTAGGCTCTTTTCTTGGAAATGTAGATAGTCTGTCTTTGTATGCTGACCCCGTGGTGCTTGCAACTTAGATTCAGTTCTGTGATGATACAGTTGGCCTTCTGTGTCCCCAGGTTCTGTATTCATGGATTCAACCAACTATGGACAGAAGATATTAGACCAAAAAAATTACAACAACAAAAACATAGTCAGGGACTGCAAACTATAGGTGTGGTTTATGGGAGAAATTACCTAATCCTGAGTAACCCTGATCTTCAGGACTGTGGGGGCACTGCCATCATGAGGGGCGGAGGCTCAGTGGAAATAAGGTGACCAGGAACCCACTGAGCTCTGTCAGGGACTGCACACGTAGCTTTCTGTCCAAGGCTAATGATCATATAAATAAAAGGAGTCAGAGGCTACTCTGCTCTGTGCTTACTGCCACAATACAATTACAAAGCTACAATAAGCCCTGTGTCATTCTCTGTAGTTCTCAGGGTCAGAAACCCCATAGTCATTTAGGATACATCCTCAGAACAGGCCTGTGGTCACGGAGGATCGAGCGGCTCTTCCTTTCTCAGCCGGGGGACGCCAGCATGGGTGTCCACTGTCTGGCTGATCAACATGAATTCTCTCTTCTTGTTGTAGCACCCTGATATTTTGGGGGGAACATTCTTCCCTGACACACAGGTATGAGGTTTGGTGCTGATGCCAGGCTGTGTTAGTTGCTCAGAGTATTGTCTTTCCATGACCCCCGTGATTGGTTCGTGAACAGTCACTGGGTTGAGACGGTCCAGTCCTCGGTTGATTGCTGGAATTTTTGACAACGCTTCTGGCTGCCATCTTGCCACCACGAAGGGAGAGGCTGTGTAGGAGTCAGATCCTCAGGAAGGAAGCAGAGCCAGGATGTGAGGAGAAAGATTCCTAGTGAGTGCTCTGAGTCCCTGAGTCCAGTCATAAAGAAGTTGCATCTGTAATTTTCACTTGCAGGAGCCCATGGGTGACTGTGTTCTGATTAAGAGAGAAGCCAGTGGCACTTTCACTCACACTTTCAGAGTCCTGGCTTATAAAGGTTTCAGGGGATTGGGAAAAGTTTCTGAGGCATAGTTTATAGAGAGGTCAATTAACCCTTGTTAAGCACAGAGCTAGGAGTTTTGGAATGTGTAGAGAGCTGTGTAGCCACCACTACATTACAGATAGAGAACATTTCCATCACCTGTGATGTTCCCACCTATCATTTAATTTGGGTAATAAATCCCCATCTCCATCCCAGCCCCAAGCATATCTTTCTCACATGACAGTTTTGCCTTTTCTGGAACTTTATATAAATGAAGTATTAATTTTTGATCTGGCTTCTTTCACTTAACAGTGTTTTTGGAATTCATTTTTGTTTTTGTATACATCAGAGTTTTTTTCCTCTTTATGGATGAGTAATATATGGTTATACTGCTCTGTTTATTCAGTAGTTAAAGGACATTTGGGTTTTCTTCCCAGTTTTTGGTGATTATTAATAAAGGTGCTATTACCATTTGTGTAGAGATTCTGATAAGGTAATTTTTGTAAAATTTCAGATTAATACATGGGGATCAATGATTAGGTCACATCGTATTTTTAGGTAAAGTCCAAGTTGTCGTTGAGCCCTTCACCCGGGAGGTGTGCCATAAACCCCTACCTTGTACCCATTGGGTGAGAACTTACCAAACCTCCTCCCCTTCTCCCCTCTTCCTCTCTCTCCTCTACCTCCCCTTACTTGAATTTAATTTGTGTGGAAACAACCCAGTTGCCCGTCAACTCATGAATGGATAAACTATGGTATGTGTCTACCATAGAATATGGTTAGCCATAAAGAAAGATGAAAAGATGCAAAGAAAACCCACATCTTTGTATTTACCTGAATGGGTTTGATAATGTAAGTTTCCATTCCTCTCGGGAAGGTACTTAGAAGTGAAATTGATGGTATATACACTACAGTAAGCACATGCTTAATTTTGTAGGAAACTGCCAAACTGTACCAGAGTGGCTGTGTGTTTTGCATTCCTGCCAACAGTGTGTGAGAATCCCAGTTGCTCCGCAGTTCTGGCAGTGTGTGGTTTTGCCGTTCTTTTTAATTATCACCATTTGGGTGGATATGTAGAGTTATCATTTTGATCTGTATTTCTCTGATGACTGAGGATGTTGAACATCTTGTGTACTTTGTAGCTGTTTATATATCTTTTCTAACATGTCTTTTCTAATGTGTCTGTTCCCATGTTTGCTCATTTTAATGGCTTATCTTGAAAACTAAGCTTCATTGATCATATGTTGTAGCAACTCTGGAATCTGTTTTGTTCCTCTGAAGATTTTTGATCATTTATTTTTGTTATCGTTGTTCAAGTAGATTAGTTAATTTGTCTGGGCTTAAATTGCAAAATATTCCTCTCCCATTTTTCTGCTTAAGCTTGGATCTTTTCAGGTGAGTAGTTTAATGTCTGAGCAAGGATTGGAAAGTATTTGTACTCAGATTTGGGGTATCATCCTTTCTGTGGTTGCCAAGCTTTCAGAGTTCCCCCATGTCCTCCAGTTTCTCTGTAAGTCCTGATTTCTAGTTTCTACCATCTCAGGCTAATAAGTCTTCTTTGCCCTGCTACCGTGCTCTGGCAGGTTGCAGTACGTGCCTGATAATCTTCCCTGATGTAGTTTTAGTCTCTGGAGAGTAAACTCTTGTCAATTTCCTGCCAGCTGTTGCTTGTTTCCCAGTGGGTTCAAATATTCATTTTTAAGAATGTTGCACAATTTTGTAATTGCTATTAGTGGGAGGAACAATCCAGACCCTTCATTCTGCCATTAACAGAAAACCCCAGAGAAAAAAGATTCATGACCTGTGGAAGCTTCTCATGAAACCCCATTGTGTTTTACATGAGGAAATGAACCACCTGAGTGGTTTTCCCAGGGTTAGTCAGTACGAGGCAGAACGGACTCGGCTCAGGAATCCACACTGGCTGCAGGTGCCCCGTGTATATCTGGACCCTGGCATCCGGAAGTGACCAGACACAGCCAACTTTGTGATTTCACTGTCTCCCCCCTCCAAGTGAACTTAGTACCTGGGTAACAGCAGTTTAACAGAGACTGGTTTATGTTTTCCTGCTGCTTTTGAGAGCCCTTTTTGTCGGTAATGTCTGGATTATTTCTGGTACTGAGAGCTCTTCAAGAATGAGAATCACTGTCTGGATAATTTCAGCCCTTCCTCTCAGCCACTGTGTCTCCTGGGGTCACAGAAGGAAAGGCAGAGAGGTCCGCCCCTGGGAAAGGCTCTGACAAACCTGACTGTTTATAGAGAATGGATGGGTCACATCCGAGAAAAGATCTCTGGAAGGTCTTGCCTAGCAATTGAATGCTCTTCCAGACGGTGCCACATGTCACTTCCTCTCACGGCTCATTGGTTATCACAGTGATAGTGCTTCACCCAGCCACCAGGGGGCCAGGAAGTGCTGTCCTATCACATTCCAGATAAGGGCAGGTATTTGGAAATATCTGGTTTCTAACAGCTAATACTAATGGCTATAATGATTACCAAAATTCTGTTTCTTTTTTTTTCAATTTTAAAATGTGCTTGTTGGATCTACTAAGTTGATTTCCCGATGCACTAATAGATTGTGACTCATAGTTTGAAAAACTATGGTCTATGAGAAAATGACCTTTCAGCTGAGGATTGAAGGATGAGAAGACTGTCCCTTTGGCATGAAAAGTGTGTGAGAGCCAAGGGATGGGGGAGACTCAGAGTGTTCCAGGAACTGATAAAAGGCTGGTGGTCAGGATGCAGTGAGCCCAGGGGATGTGATAAAGATGAGGTCAGAGATGCTGGCAGCCTCCCAGGGCCATAGGAAGAGTTTGAATTTTCTTCTATGAGCTGTGGGAAGTCACTGAAGGGTTTAGGCAGGGAAGTGACATGATTTGATTTGTGTCTGAAAAATAATCTGGAAGTCTGGCTGCCGTGTGGGAAATGGACTGAGAGTTAGCAAACTGGAGGTTATTGCAAAGGTCCAGGCCAGGCGTGACAGTGGCTTATGCTACAAAGGAGGTGGTTGGGGTCATTAGAAAGTGGAAGTACAATTAACCCTGACCCCTAACCTAACCTTTGTGATGGGAAGTCCCTGAGCTAGAGTCTTGTGTTAACCTGTGAGAAAAGAACTTGAGATTTCTGGATCTCATCATGAATTAGAAATAATCTAATTGATAATCTGCTGTATTTACTGTCTTCAGAGATCCCTTTTAAAGTTACCTGTAGTAATACAAAATAGTTGACCCTTAGGAAGTTTCCAAGAATAAATTATTTGATATCAGCTACATTTGAAAATGTCACTTCATAGGACAGACTTTGTCAGCTATGGTGCCACAGTGTTTATCATTGTGGAGATAAACTGTACTTGTTCTGATAACAAGCAGTGTGTTCAAACAGCTGCTGAGCCCTTATCAGTCAGGTTCATCTTCTTTTTTAAATGAAGGCTAATGATTCTCAGTGAGTCTGCTGCCCTGGCTCTGTTGAAGCCACCACGCTGGAGGTCCCAAGAAACTAGTCTCCTTTCCCATCCTGGTACAATGAGGTAAAGGGATCTTTGAGAAGTTGCTAATTCATGGCATGATAAGTAGGAGGTAATTGCACTTGTGCCAGGTCTACTGTGCACGAGATTCCTTCTTAAAAATGAACCCCAGGCCTGTTAGGAGCCAGGCCCCACAGCAGGAGGTGAGGGGGTGAAGAAGCTTCATCTGCACTTACAGCCACTCCCTCTGCCTCCTGTCAGATCAGAGGCAGCATTCTATTCTCAGGGGAAGGAGAACCCCACTGTAAACTGCATGTCTGAGGGATCTAGGTTGTGTGCTCCTTATGAGAATGGAATGCACCCCCTCGCCCCTGGTCCGTGGAAAACTGCCTTCCGTGAAACTGGTCCCTGGTGCCAAAAACGTTGGGGACTGCTGCCCTAGAGAGTCATCGTAGGATGCAGTTATACTGCAGGAAAAACCAAAGCCACTCATGCAAAGTGAGCTCATCACATGCCTGGGCCCTTCCCGTGCCCTCAGCCCGTGAGAAGGGACTCCTTCCCTCTGCTTAGCTGACTTTTCTCTGAGTGTCTCTGTTTTATTTCTGTTCAGGGTTTGCCATGTGTTTGTTTTATGGACGATAGTTGAACTTCATGGCATGGATAAACTTCTAAAACAGTAACTTCGTTGCTTAATTTTACTTTAGTCGAAATTCATTTTTGTGATTTTGGAATCTGATACGTATCGGTATTTGAAACCACTCTAATGGCATGGGGAGTGATGGGCATGTTCCTGTACAATAGGTCAGGAGAGGGGCATGGGGCCATCCAGCCTGGCTCCCGCCACCTGGCCTCCCAGCCCACACATGTCTAAACATGCTCAGGACAGCCGCAGAAGGTTGCACAGGTTGTGCACTGCCAAGGGGCATATCTGAGGCAATGTCCATCCTGGACATTGTAGATTTGGGAATTTACTAGTATAGTTTGGGTAGCAGATGGCAAGAAAGTGCCTTGTTCTGCCCAAATTGGTGTATTGCGACAATTTTGTAAAAAGTGGAAGAGGCACCATTTCTAGTTCGCATAGCTCTTTATGGACTAAGGATAGATTTCTGCACTGACTACCCTTTAGGGAACATAGTATTTCCTGCCATAGCCCAGAGCAGTAATGCACTCAGCAACATTTAGCAAATGTTGATTGAGCACCTAGTGGAGTCCAGTCCCGGGGCTGGCCTATGGGATGCCGTGAAGAGCAGGAGGAACAAAGAGCCTCCTCCCTGCATCCCACAGGGAAGGCTGAGTGAGGCAGCCAAGGACACACTGGGTCACGGGATCACAGCTGTGGCAGGTGCTTGCTCTACTGGCAAATTCTTGGTGTCTCAAGAGCCTACCGTGAGTTATGAGCAGGTGTGCTGGGCTCTGGGATCAGGGGCACTCTGAAGGTTGATGAGGTGAGGTTGGATAGTTCTGGTGGGGTGGAGTCTGCATGAAGGCCAAGGGCTTCCCAGGGTGGAGGGACTTAGCCTAGAAGAAACAGTGAATTCATACAGTGTGGAAACACTGACAGCCTGACTTTACCACTACATGATCAATTCATCCACATAACAAGAAACTACTTGTACCTTCTAAGTCTGTTGAAATTTGTGCAGTTAAAATAGAGTGTCTTCCAATACGTTTAGAGGGTATAATAAAACACAGAATATTTAAAATGCTAAACTTATTAAATCTATTTATTAAAAATAAAAGCTGAATCATGTAGAGAGAAAATTACTTTCTTTTAATTCTTTCTCTTTTTCTGATTAGGTCAAAGTGGAGTCTCACTTGGATTCTACCATGGTTTTAACAACTTGTTAACATTGGCTAATCTCCCTTTTGAACAGAGAATAACAAGTCCTTTGCCAAATCCTTGGACAGGCAATGGTAACCAAGTACAATTTAATAATATTACTTTGTTTTGATTACAGGTAGCTGAAACTTTGCATGGTAGCAGAAACTATTGGATGTTCATAATCCATAGGAAAAACTGTGATGGTTCTGTGACCTTTCAAAAGTTTTGTCCAAACTTTAAAAACTCTTTTGCTGTTAATTATAAATGTATAGGCAAATAAAAAAAGGAAGGCTATAATATTTATTTAGTATATTGTAATTTGAAAGATGGATAACAGCGAGAATCAAAGTGTTTTATTTCTTCGTGTAAAACTTACCCACAGCAGCCTGAGCAGTGCTGGCCTCCTCTCTGCACACTTTGCAGTACAGAGTGACCAAGGAGTGTGGCTGATTGTCAACACTCTTTTTTAATGTTGAATCAGCCTCTGATGTTTTCTCCTTTGCATTTTAATGTTGTGAAATAACTCCCAGAATTCCTTTAGTGAGAGGTTTCTTGGCCTTTCCATCCCTTTAGTTACAACCATTTTTCTCATTTATGTTGATGGGCTCACCTTCATTAAATCCCTCTGGCAACATCCCTACAGTCCCTTGAACCGTGGCAGCGCCAACATTTCCTCAGTCAGCTGTGTTTCTGTAACTCCATATGGATTTAATTTTTATTTTCTCTTCACCGTTATCACTTTTCATGTCTTTGCTGCACTTTCTTCTTTGTTGGCCAATTCTGTCTCTGGATTATTCATGTTTCCATCAGGTGGTTGGTTTTATCCATGCGAGACAAGAGGATAACGCAGTTACACACTTGCTGTGTGTTGTGAGTTGAATAACAGATGCACGATGGCCGGTCACCAATGGAATGAGAAGGAATTGAAGTGACTAGTCACTCCCCGTGATATGCATCTGTTATGTAATATATGCAGTGATTTGTGGGCTGAAGAACTAGCAGCGAAGTTTGCACCTTATGTGGTTTCTGTGAAGATAGCATACGAGCTACCTTGGTAACTGGAGACTGAACCATGTTGTTAGGGAGCTGGTGTCATTTAGCTACACTATGGTAACTGAGAACCACGCATATTGGACCCTGGGAGAAGGGGGGTCGCCTGTGTGTTTAGTTTTAAATTTCCTTCTATTGGTTGCGAGTAATCCGACGCTTTTCTGTTTACATAACAGAAAGCATCTTCTAAAATTGTGTATTTAAGTATTTAAATAGAATTCTACAAAAATGTGAGTCAATTCAAAGACATGTTAACTAATAAGAATATAAGTGGCACATAATTGTGGCTAAAATTTTGAGGGCATTCATGAAGGGCATTTGCTTTTGGTTACCAGCTGCTGAGCATGGGAGTAGTTGTGTTTCTTAAGGTCTTCATGATATCAGAGGGACTTCTCTAATTTCTTCCCCAAATACTGCCTAGAAGATCATCCTGACCAAGTGTAGGTACTCAACTCTCCTTCCTCCAAGCTACATGATGTTAGAGCCACAGAGGAGAACATGGGATTATTCTATGTACATTTCTTTGTAATATTACGGTATGACTCTAGGTCAATATATACATAGACATATGGACCTAAAATATTTTTATTCTTTATAGCCACATAATATTTAAGAGTATGGGCATAATTTAATTAATAAATCCCCAATTAAACTTTTTGTTCATTCTTTCCCTCTCTCTCCCCCCTTCCCTCCCTCCCTCCCTCCCTCCCTTTCTCCTTTTTTTAAATTTTTTGCTACAAACTGTGACAATTAATAACTTTTTATAGAGATCCTGATTATTGGGGTTGCTGGATCCAATAGTATGTGGCTGGCTAATTATAAGTGGTATTGCCAGATTCATATTCTCATCAGCAGCATGCTAAATGCCCATTGCTTCTTATCCCTGCCAGTGATATATGTTATCATTTCTGACAATTCTGGAAAACTTACTGGGACTGGAGGAGCTGAATTCTTAGATCTCTAACAGGTCCAGTGCTCTGTGATTCTCTTTGATAAAATTCATTCATTGAAATGTCAAAACGAGGTTGACTGTAGTAATAAAGATTCTTGTGAAAATATTTGGCCCTCGTTCCTTAAAAAGTTCTAAAGCATTTATTAATGCATCCTTTGTGACATTTAACTTAGGATCTGTGAAAAAAGAAGGGGTTCTTGAGAAATCCAAATAATTATGGAGCTGTAACAAATTGAGTTTAATTTCTTACCTCCCTCAGTCTTCCTGGGCCAGAGGAGTCATTTTTCTCACAATTAGGAATTCTTCCCTTTGAACACGGGGATGGTCAAAGTCTCGGGGTGGGAGAAGTGGTGGCCTGTTTCACTATGACCAAAGGCCGTAGCTCCTGAGACTAAAAGGCACATGACATCCTGTCCACAGCTTTTGTCCATATCATCCTGCCAAAGATATGTAGCCCAATTTCCACATTTAGAATGAATTTTTTATTTTATTTTATTTTTTTTTATTAAATGATAGCTCTATACATTAATGCAAACAGGGAGTACAGTGTAGTGTTTTCACAT